>NC_088933.1:34780000-34915000 GCF_038396675.1 Hydra vulgaris
GCTACTTATTGTACTGCGCTCGGTTCGATACTGTAAATTTTGTCATACTTGATTGGAATATTTGAGTATTCTTTTGTCCATTTGACAGTCTTTGCAGTAATTCCTGGAACTATAAGTAATTTTGTGTATATTAATTGTTTAAATGTAACTGACGCCAATAATAGTATTAATTACAGTTTATTGCAAAAAATACAGATATTTGCGTTCATTGTGGACCTATTAAATTGCCACAGAAAAATCTCAAATTTTTACAGGAGTCATAATTTATGAAGCGGAACACAGGAATCATAGGGCTAAAACTGAAGTAAAAAAATTCTTGGGGGTTTGATGCACCCTATTATATATATATATATATATATATATATATATATATATATATATATATATATATATATATATATATATATATATATATATATATATATATATATATATACACACATGTTGTCTTAACTGCAATTTGAATCTATTATATTACTTGTGATGTAGACCTGTTGTATTACTTTTAATCTGAATCTATTATCTTACCTTTAATATTAACTGTGATTTTAAGAGTTACCATAGTGATTATAAATGAAGAGTTACCAAAGTGATTAAAAACTTGACAAGTAAACTCAAACAAACCAGTTTTATTAAATTTAGTAATATTAAGCCAAGGGGACATAACTTTCTCATTTGAGAAACTTGTTATCCAAACCACATTTGGTGAAGGTTGACCAGTACCATTACAATAAACACTTAATTTTTCAATATTGTATAAATCATATGAAATATTACTTGGATACAAAGCAATAGTTGGTTTTTCTAAAATCAATACAAATAAAAAAATATATTTATTTTTAAATATAAATATTTAAAAAAAAAATTAAAAAATATTGAATAAATAATGAAACTTAAATTGATAATTTTAAAAAAAATGCTTTATGCTTGAATGCTTTATTTAAATTTAATTTATTTTATATTTAAGAATTCATTTACATATTTACACATAAAAATATATTCTAAAGTTTATTATGAAAAATCAAATTTACAAGGATTTCCTTCAAGGAATCAAGTTCAGTTTAAATGCAGCACAAACTGCTTGTAATATTAATCAAGCATGGGAACAGAATATTAAGTTAGTTTGCACAGCTCAACTTTAGTTGGATATTTTGCCTATTAAAAATTTCATTTTCATTGATCCAGCAAAACTAAACTAAACAATCAAAGATGAGATAGCCAAAAACAGCTTTAATCTTTGAAAGAAAGCCTGGTTTACTCTCATAAAAAGTTACAACCCTTTAGCCTTTTTTTATTTTATAGCCTTTAGTGGGTACAAGAAACCTTACATAAAAAAATGATCTAGACTGTATTTGTCAATAGAAAAAATTCTGCTTCAAAAAAATGCCTTTGAACCTTAAACTTCTGGATTGTGAGCCAAGCATTCTACCGCTAGGCGACTACCACACTACCACATTTAACAGAAGATTTAAAGGTTGACAAAAGTATAAAAATTAGGAAAATATGAAAATGGAACTTAGGTTTCTAATTACCCAATATTAATAACTATCTGGATATCAAATACTGAAAATTGAAAATATTTTGATTTACCCAAACATCAGGATAAATATGAACCTAAAAGTTGAATTCAATATTCAAGATGTTTTATAGCTTAATTCAAAGTGCATAATATTAATTTGTACAGTATCTAAATATTATAACTTTATTCAAAAATTATGATAGCTTAAATTCCTTTCAAGCTAATTTTTTTTTTCTACTAAATTCAGTTTCCTAAGACTCCAGAGAGTCACTACATTAAAAAAGGCAGCACTTTTTTTATTTTTTATTTTATTTGAAAGTCTCTTTTAACCCTTAACTCCAAAACACGACCCTTGTTAAATAAAGCCAGACCCTTAGCAAAAAAATAGCTAAACCCTTAGGAGCCCAGGGCTACTTTTTTGAAGAAAACATGACTTAAAAAAAAAGAGGTTCCCAGCACTGTCCCCCCCCCCCCTCCTTCAAAAAAAAAAAATTTTTTCTTCCTACAGGCCTGTAAAGTCACATAGAAACAGTTTAAGCACATAATCAGCCACATAAAAATTATGATGGAGGCCAAGAAGCTTTTAAATAAAACTCTCTTCAAGTTAGCTAAAAAAAAAAGCAATCAAGAAAGAGCAATCATCTGAGAAATCAAGGCAAAGTCTGGCCTTTAAATTGTCTTCTTTTTCAGATACTTTGTAGAAAACAATGAAATTAGGCCACTGGTCAATTGCTTTGGAAATTCCTATTTATTGAGAAAATATTTGTGCATGGAGTGCAATAGCTACTTTAAGAGACAACTTTAGCAACATGAATTTGAGATATATTTTCTATTTTTTTAATTTTTTAGCTTCTCGTGGTAGATTTCTACAGCAAAAGTAATAAATCAACATGGTTACACTTTTTGTTATCTAAAAATAATTTGAAACCAATATATTTTAAATTTTTACACTTAGTTTCCTTAAAGAGATGTGCAAATTGTGTTCTTCTAAAGAAAATATTAAAAGAAAAAAAAACATTTAGGCTAAATTTTTTTGATTAAAACTAAATAATAATGCATAACAATAAAACTAAAATTGTAATTTTAGTTGAAACTTGCCTTCTCCATTTTTTCTTGGTTCTCAGTGACTTTATAATATACCCTGCAATTTGCAGACTTGATAATTTACTTCATGCACAATTAATTCATAACAGTTTTAGTATATGACATCACCATAGAAGTTTTTTTAAGACATCCTTTAAGACATTTTTTTTTAATATAAGAATTTCTTTTCCTACAATCCAAAAAAATTGTGTTTATATGTATAATTTTTTACTAAACCCCAAAAAGTATTTGTGATACAATTTTAAAAAAAAAAAGTAATATTTTTCATTTTTAGATTTTATTAGCGGAACTTGTTTGCACATCAATTTTTAAATTAATCTAAAATAAGCATTATTTCTTAAATCTAACTAATTTAATTTAATTGTATACATTTCATCTAACCTAATTTAATTATATACATTTCATCTAATTATATAATTATATACATTTCATTTTTATTATCAATTATATTCATTTCATCTAATCTAACTTAATTATATACATTTCATTTTTAAAAATGCATATTTTAAAAAACTATTGCAATGAAATTTACAAAATTCAATAAATTTTATTTTTTGTTCTAGCCAGACCTGCAATTGAAAAAAACCACTCTGTTGCTTTTGAAAAATTGAAATAAGAAAAATTTGAATTGAATAAAGTCAAACCATTTTTTTGTCCCCTCTCAGAAAATTTCTTCGAATAACTCAAACTTTCTATATGGGAAAATAAAAAATTAAATATTTTTCACATTATTATAATTTTACTTTTTTTAATACAATGGTGTATATTTATTGTTTACACTTTAGCTTTGAATAAAGAAGAATTGGCATAACAGGGCCAATGAAACGGGTGTCAGCCATGCTTAATTCAAAACAATATCTCATTTTAGCAGCCCTGGATTAATCTATAAGCAAAATAAGTACAAACTTAGGGCAGCATACCAAATGGGGCAGCGTATAGATGGAGTTTTTTTCCTTTCTTACTACTTTTTTTTACACTAAATAGGTCAAAATGTTATATTATGTTAAATGTTAATATATTATAATGTTTATAATATATTAACTATTAAATACTATCTTATATCTTACTATATGAAATATTAAATACTGTTCGAAACCTTACCTTTCAATTCAGGGTATAATGTAAATTATGTAAGGTTTCATCTACATCACAACCTTGAAAGAACTGTTGTCAGAAAAAAATCATGAATTCTTGATTGTATATCTACTACTGGTATTAATCTTTATCGCCAAATTAATTTAATGCAATTATTGCCCAGAAATCAAATTTAATTAAATGTAGGGAAAATGATAACTAAGCGGCTCAGATAATAGAAAAAGACAAATCGAACGGTTGTAAAATCAAAACAAAGTATTAGAAAAAATACCAAAGTTAACTAAGTATTTAAAACTTACAGCTAATCTAGTAACAGAGCAGCAACAATAAGGATGTGCATCAAATCAATATCAATATTCATCAGTGACCATCAAAATGCACTATGCACAGATTTGGGGATTCATTAATTACTTGTTGAACATCTTTTTTTGCTATATTGCATTTTTTTTTTAATTTTTTTTTTTAGCATCTTCATTTCCAACAAGGCTGCAAGCAACCATTATTAGAGATTCTATATATTAAAGATTATATAGATATATATTCAAAAATAATTTATATATTTAAAAATACATGATACCATGTATTTTTACGCTGGGACCTGTGAAATTGGTTGTTTTTGATGATTTGAGAACTTCTTTTCTAAAAAAAAATGCTAAGGGGGGTAAGGTTTTAGAAGTCCTGTTGAGCTCAACTTTTTTTGGAGCCCCAAATTTAGAGTGTATGGAATTTTAAATTTGAAAATTACCTCAAATTGACTACCCTAAATACATATATGTCATAATACATACCATATGATACTGAGAACTGGGTTTCTTTATTTTTAGACTTAATGTTTGGTAAGGTAATTTTGAACCTGAAAATATTGATTTTATGATAAATATATTATTTCTGCATACTTCAGTTGATTTTACTAAGCATATCATTTTAAAGCTTTTCTATTTTTAACTATTAAATAACTATCTTAAAGCAGTATTTTTAAATATTAATTAACTTCTTAAATTTAAAAAAATCTTAAAATTTTAATCTCTGTTGGGTTAATAAGCATTCTTAAATTGCAAACTTTTTTTAACATTAAATTGGGTTAATAGTAATTTGATAAAATTGTACCAATGATCTAGTTCTGTAATTTTTTGTTTATGTATGTTAAATTTGGACCACTATTAACAATTTTAACAATAGTTTATTAATCCCATTTCAAGAAAAAAGTATTGAAACATATACACATGCTATAGAAATAAATATAAAGGTGTAAATAATGGCTCACAAAACTCGTGATAAAGTTAGATGTACATTAACAAAGCTTATTGACACAAGAAAAACTTTACTAGAGTCAGAACTACCAACTTTAAGAGATGTTTTAAGATATGGTCTTAGAAGAATTGAAGAAAATGACACAAAGCTTCTCAAAAAAATGTGGTCCTCAGTAAAATATCTATGACAAAAAGCTAATCCATTTATAACTATTATCTCTAATAAAAGAAGAAAAGAAAGTTATTAAAATTGATTCTAAAGTACTATGCAAATAGGTTCAGTTGATAAACAAAAAGCATTAAGATAAAAAAAAGTACTATCATAGAAAGCAGAACAAAGCAAAGGGAGTTAGAATTGAGACTGTACAGTGTTCTGATAAATTATCTCAACATGAGTCAGATAATTTTAGATAAAGTAGAGAGATAAAGTAATTAGATCAAGTTAAAGTCAGATAATTTTGACAATGATTATAAAGACAATATTTATTCACCAAATCAACAAACAAACTCTAAGCTAAATAACTTAAATGTAGATGATAGTGTTTTGTCAGAATTAGGATTCAGTATAAATAACAGAGCAGCTGCATCAATAGGCACTTCAACATTAAAAGCAGCTAAGAATGATGGTTTTTATAAGGATAACCTTCCTAATACAAGTCATGCTCTGGTTGTTAAAATTAATAGATCAAAGTAAAGAGTAATGAAGGCCTTTAAAGAGAGGCATAAGAATGAAGTATAATGTACAATGTATAATCTTTGACGGTAGAGGAGACCTTACAAAAACTGTTATATATGTGAGGATAGTAAATATGATCATTGTTGTTTCTTTTGAATTTTTTTTGAAATATCACCAAAAAGAGATTAGAGAAGGTTATTATGGTTTCTGCTCTGAGCCGGTAGAAGATATTAATTTCACTATGTAGATAACCTAGAGAGAAGGTCAGACACCTGCTGAACGACTATATGATTAGATAACAAAACATGGGGTTGAATACCAACCCCATGTTTTGTTATCTAATCTTTAATGTTTATGAAGCAAGACATAATATAATTTATCAACAATCCAATTATTGTACCAAACTTTCCTGTTCATAGTCAATCTATTGAACACATTGTGAAAGAAGTCACCAAGGCTTTAATGTTGATTTATGGGGTTGAGAGAAGTGATGGCTTCATAAGGGCTACAATGGTACATAGATACCTGATGTCTAAGTGTCATTCAAGGGAAGAATCGCTAAAAATGTTCTAATTAACATTTTACTTTTTTTTAACGTTTTAAAATTTTGTTATGTGTAAACAATATATTTTAAAGACTTTAAAAAGCGTAATGTTGTAGTTTATGGTCTGTCTTTAATATATCATAGAGTAATATGAGTTAATATATTATATGAGTAATATGAGGATTCAATTAAATTATTTTATTTTATAGAACTGTTTTGATTTTATAGAACTTTAATTTTTTTATTTTTTACTCTGATTACCTTTGCTTGGCAATAATAAAGAAACCTAAAGCCTTTGGTTAAATAAAAGGCACTTAAAGATAAGATGTAGTCTTTCTAACTAGCATAATAAAACACTGAATTTCTGCAATTATTTTTAGAAGAAACTGAAGATTATAATGAAAGAAATTAAAACACAGGTGTTTTATAGCACTTTAAAATTGTATCATCAAACATTGTGAACTCCCGACAGAGTTGCAAGCTATTGGAAGTTACTAGAAAAATAAAATAAATAAAAAAGACTTTTTAAAAATAGCTTTCTATTCAATCGACTAAAAAGTAAAAATAACTTTTTTATGTTTCTGGTACTCGTGGAAATCATGTACTTAGTAATAATCACTTTTGTAAAGCCAATACTGGCAGACATTGAAGGCAATTCATATACGTATGTAAACAAACAAACTCATCAAAGTAAAGGAATAGAAAGTTTTTTTTTCGCCTTTTAAGTCAGATGCTTTCAAAATCAAATTTGTTTTAAATGTACATAAAGCTAAAGGCGCCAAACTTTCTATTCCTTTACTTCGATGAGTTTGTTTGTTTACATACGTATATGAATTGCCTTCAATGTCTGCCAGTATTGGCTTTACAAAAGTGATTATTACTGAGTACATGATTTCCACAAGTACCAGAAACAGAAAAAAGTTATTTTCTACTTTTTAGTCGATTGAATAGAAAGCTATTTTTAAAAAGTTTCTTTTATTTATTTTATTTTCTACTTTTTAGTCTTGATAAAATTGAATTATTACACTTATTGATTATGATTAATATTCAAAAAAAATTTATTTTGAATTTCTGAAGACCGTTACGCTAACTTGCCATTACAAATTTATCGCTCTCTTAAAAAACAAATTAATTCATTTTACTAAATCTAAAAGACTTATTGAACCAAATGTAACAAATATAGCTATTGTTAGTCGGCAAAAGATTATTTGTAAAATTTCAGGGCTGTACGATCAAAAGAATTGCTTCAAAAAGCACTGTGAAGTTTTGGCCTCCACAAAAAAAAAAAAAAAATCAAAAAATCAAAAAATGCGGACTCGTCAGTGAGTGAATAGAAAGCTATAAAAAGAATAGAGTTAAAGAGTAAGGTTCTGATTCGAATAGTATCAAAGCAGTTTGCAAAACCACATGTAAATGATGTATTTATGATTAAACCAATATGATCAAACACATGTCTGTGTGTGTTTGTGTGTTATAAAAAAAAGTTCAATATTAAGCTCAAAACTTCATAAAAAGGCCAATGTCATCACATTTAACCATGATAATTATTTTCTTGATAAAATCATCATATAACACTGAAAATATGTCATTACAATGCAATTTTACTACCCAAGATCAGCCAAAAGATTGTCCAAAAAAAATACTTCTTTGAGATTTCCTTAACCAAGAATCTTTTATTACTCTAACCGACTCTGGGGCACTTCACCGTTATTGTTCTAACATTTTATCATTCTATCTTAACCAGAATCTTTTATTGGGTTGGGGTCACGGCTATTTTCTGGTCAATAATCTGACTTAAGGGATGTTTTCATTGTCAATATTGTATATTTATTACCTAATCATTTGCAAGAAGTGGTCTTCTGATGTGGCTTACGTTCTTGTCTACAGCGAACCTTACCCCACTGTGTAGTGGCCCAGTGGTAATGTTTTAATGTGAATGCCAGGAACTTGGCTTTGATGTCAAGTGTTAGCCCCAGTTTTTTAGCGAGCTTGTAGAATCTACTGTAAGCATCAAATTTTTCTGATTTTCTATAATATTGATTCAATCATAATTTTTGAACAGATTAGTCAATCAAACTGAAATCTTCAGGATATTTTTCATAAAATCTGTTGGTGGTCAAAATTTGAAGCAAATCTAAGACATTGACATGGGGCACTTTTAAAAAACTAGTCGGTTTCATATGGAATAATTTTGGATAACTCAGTCTCATATCAGCTATTTTCAAATTTTAAAAAATCCTTAAAAAATTAGAACAAGGTCTTGACAGCAGCTATGAAACCTGTCAAAAAAACAATTAAAAATAAAACAGCTGATATGGTCAGGGTGTCTGCCAAAATCCTGAGGTGGATTTCCCTGACTTTTCCTTAATTTTTCCCTGATCATGGATCTATTTTCCCTGATTGTCGACTTCTGTTTCCTGATTTTTATTTCAGTTATTATGAGCTTTTCCAGACTTAAAAAAGATCGGGGAATAATACATGGAAAAATCATGTACAGTTCAAAATAAAGCATCATTATTACATTTATCAAAGTATTGTTAGTGTGTTGTCATTGTTACTAATGTTATTAAAGTACATTAGAAATTTAATCAAAGTAAAATGTAAATGCTATGTTTTTATTGACTCTATAAACTGTTTTGATAAATAGCATTCAGAACAAAAACTGAATTACACAAGTAATGTAAAAGGAAAATATAAAGCTAAAATCAACATATATTTAAAGGTGAAAAAGACATAGACCAAATGGTTCAGAAAAACTAATTCTGAAAAAATGATAAAAGTTTAAACAAAATTTTTATTTCTTGTTAAAAAGACTGAAACAGTATTGCCGCATCAATATTAAAAATCTTTTCAAAAATAATTAATAACTTATATAATATACTTTTAAACATCTTTTAAATAAATATAAATTTAAATTTTACTATATGTAAATAATAAACAAATATTTAAAATTTTAAAGTTCTTTACTTTTCTTAAATAATAAATCAATTCTTTTATCTAATTTTTTAATCTCTTCTTTCTTTTTTTTTCCTCTCTTCAAGAATAACTTTTGCTTCAATAGCATAAGTATGAGCTTTTTCAGCATCATTTGCAACATTCACAAGAATTGCTTCTGAATCACTTTTTAGCGGGTTTTTTTTTTACTTTTTCCAGAATAACCTTTTTAGATTGTAAGTCCTTTATGTCTATAACAAGTTAGTCACTTTTTCGCTTTTGAGCATAAGCTCAGTTTCTTTTCGAGCAGCCATTTTAATCTTTTGTTGACTCGGTGATTTTTTGACAGATTCTCTCAGTTCCTTAGAGATAATTATAGATTCCGGGTTTAAGTTAAGAGCTTTCATATGGTCATACACAATTCTCTGGCTTATTAATGATTTACTCATTAAATTAGGTTGTAATATATTCTTTTCAATGTTAAACCCTCTTTGAACCGCTACTTGACCATGAAAAAGAGTCAACACCATTTTGATTAATTTGGACAGTGCCCCGTAATCATCTAAACCACCAGTTTTAGAAAAAAAGAACTCATCAGATCCATCACCTATTTTGTTGAAATTCATGAAAAGTCCCCTGTTTTAAGAGACAATCTTTTCTAAAGACTTCTTGAATTCGGTATTTACCTCATACCCACCTTTTGGGGTAACCCAATCAAATTGAATCAAGTTATCAACCAAATCACTTATCCTTTCCTTTGCCATTTTTTCATTGCACATTATTTCTGGGTCAAAACATTTTACATTTCGCACAATGGCATATTTTGAAAGCAATTTTTCCACAAACTTACATGTCAACAACTGTAGAAAATATATGCAACTGTAATTGAAAGCATAAATATCTTTTGGAGTGATTTCATCATTTGTTTTTTTATTCTTTATAACAGTGCTGGCACCACATCTAATATCTGGCTTTTTTTAAATAGTTTTTTTCTTTTGTAAAATCCAATTTCCAGAGACTATTTGCAGTTTTACATTGATCTAAAATATCAGCTATAATGAACTTTGACATGTCTTTTAATAGTCGATAGAGGTCATCATATAAAAATGGCAACATAGGTTTAGCATATTGATATATGGTTAAAAAGGATTGCATAAAACAAGCTATATGAGCAAAGAATTAAAACTTTGCTTAAATTTGAGGATTCTTAGTAGCAGATAAAAAATTCAGTAACTCGTGCATGAAGGCTGCTTACTCTTAGATAGAGATTCCTAAAACCTACATATTTTAACCACCTTTTCATCATTAAACCTACATATTTTAACCACCTTTTCATCATCAACCCATCGATTACCACAATAAGGAAGAGGAAATTGATTACTTTCAGTCACAACAGTAAAGTCTTCTCGTCTTGCAGGAGAATCATGCAGAAGTTTATAAAGAGCTTTTAAAATCTTTTTAAAACCCCAGTCTGTTTTGCTTTCCCCAGTTTTAAATGATAGATGAATTGAATGAAAACTACAAGATCCGATCGGAATTAGTTTGTTAATGTCATTTTTGGCACGATAGTTTTGTAACTCAGAGTAGAAGGTCCAATTTGCATTTGGGCCATCCCTAGATACTTGAAAAAGTTTGGTTTTATTCAAAGATTTCAAACCCAATAAAAAATTATGCAGAAGATCTCTACTTCGACTATGTCCAATAAAAGTTGAATCTAGGAAACAAGTACAAACATGGTTTAAAACACTATCCCAATAATTAACAACAAAATCCATCTCCCCCATTTGCACAACTGAGTTAAGACTTTCATCAAAAGAAACAACATAAAAGTCTGACTTATCTATATCTCTAATAAGAACTGATTGAAAATGGGAGTTATTCCAAAATATATATAATATGAGCACTAGTCTTTTTGAAGGCAGAACTTTTCAGCTATAGCACTGTTAGAAAACATTGATTTAAACAAAATCGAGAGTCCATCACTGGATTGAAAAGAAAATGATGACAAAATATTTTTAAGTGTCCATCTGATCTCTGCATCAATAACCAAATTTGACATAATATGTGACTGAAGTATGGAACCTTGAACTGTGTTTTCTGACAAAGTGGTTGTCAGAAAACACAGTTCAAACACAACATGTATATTTTTTGACACATTGGTAAATGGTATATGTGTCATTTTTAAGTTAGATATAAGAGACAAACATTCACAATGCTTCTTTCCTGTTGAATGACTTTTTAACGCTTTCTGGCCCATATTAGACAGTTCAATTATATTTCTTGGATGTGGACAAACTCTACATTTTGCTGAGGCAGTTGTTCATGATTCCACATGGGTGTGGTTTGGATGAGCTCCCATAATGCCATTTTATTTAGATATGACATTATGAAAGAGATCAAATTTTAATTTAATGCAACTGGGAACCTTTCCTTCATCCTTTATTAAATTTAATTAATGAATTACTAAAATAGTTGAAAATAGTCAGTGATTGGGGCTTCAGAATATAGAGCTTTATAAAAGCTTTATATTCTGAAGCCCCTGACCCTTATAAAAAACATTTATTACAGTAAAAATAATATTTTTCTTCTTAGCCTAGAAAACTTGCTAGTTTTAGTCAATGGTTTTCAGCCAATGTTCTAAATTTTAAAGTGTGTGAAATAAATTAGGATAGAGTACACTTAAATCAGTTCAAGTGAAAATGAATATATTAGGAGTGTCCACTATACAAAGTATTTTTAAAAACCACCATAACTAACAAATTAATTTATTTCCTGTACAAGTGTTTGTATATATTGTAAAAAAAAATTTTTACCAATATTTAATAATTATTCTAGAGCCCCTTAAAGCCCCTTAAGGCAATTTCCTGTTTAATCACATTTTTTCAAGCATTGAGAAATTAAATCAGAGAAATCAAGCTAAAAAACAACTTTGTATAATATATGCTAAACCATCCAGTTTAACCAAGCTACTTTTGCATTTTTGGCTAACAGTTTTCAAAATGTCCAAAGGAAACCGCAATACTAAAATTAAGACTTTTTGAATGTTATTAATGTTATTTCTTTGACCAAGAAAACCACTACAGATAAGGCGGCTACTTATTTGTGGTTATAACCCTCTCCCAACTCTATAACTCCAAAACATGAACCTTGACGAATAAGGCTGCTGTGCAGAGAAACAAGTTGAGCGCAGTACAACTGGGGATGTGGTGGGGATAGAACTCGGAAATTCTCGCTTATGAAGCGAGCGCTCTACCACTACACCACTACCGTGTAAAAATGCTGAACAATAAGTGAGATTAAGGATGAATTTAAGAAAGTGTAAATGCCGTGGTGGAATTTGCTCAAAAATGATAAGTCACGCATTATACAAGTTTTTGCTTACAATTCTTTGCAATCTTATATTTGTTACATTTGTTTGCAATCTTTTTTAGCTTAAAATTCTTTGCAAGCTTTTTTAATAAACATTTTTTATAAAATACTTTAGAGTACAATATAGACAATGGAAATGTTTTTTTTTTGTTATGTTTCCATCAATCTATTCTAAAAATTCATTCAAACATAAGGTTGACTCAAAAAAGTGCTGACTTAACAAAGTTAAGTTGACATAACATTATATAATAAAAATCACCATCGAAAATGTTGAAAATTTATCACTTGTTGAAGTTTTTAAAGAAATATTGTTTTTAAAGAACATGTTTAAGTTGTTTAATTACTTCTGAGCCAACCACTTTCCTTCTTTAATTACTTTTGAGCCAATCACTTTTATTCCTCAAGTACTTTTGAGCCAATAACTTTCATTCTTTAAAAAGTTTAATTTTTTAATAATAAAAACACACAAATACACAAACAAACAAAAAATATACCTACCAAACACTGTCAAACTGTAGGACTCTTCTTCAACAATGCTGTTACTATAGTTCACAAAACATGTATATAAACCTTTATCCTCAAACAATTTTATCTTAATTTTAATACTTATGCTAATTGTGTCATTAGTTTTGCTACCTGATATAACATAATTATTATCAATGTTAATAAAATTATTGTCTTGTACTACCAGATGAATCAAAGTTTTATTGTCTTTTTTTAAATCTATGATAGCGTTACTGGAACGTATAGTACACACCAATGTTTTGTTTTCATTTACTAGTGCATATTCGGAATTTGCTGAATTTTTTGCTATAGCAATCCCATTTGGTCCAAAGAATGCATTGACAACTGAAAAAAAAAAAAAATTTTAAAATAATAAAAAAAAACTAGTAAAAGATATAACAGAAAAATGTAATTAAAAAACAATAAGAAAAAGAGAAAAAAAAATTACCAGTAAAAAGAAACAATAACACCTTCATAGCAATAGAAAGAATAAACTGAAAAGGTTTTCTAGCAAAACCACTATTATGAACCATAGAACATGTACCCCAAAACATCAATATTCATTAACAGCATTTCCATTTTAAAATATTGAAATATCTTAATTCACAAACTTTATTGGAAAACCTATCAAAATCATGCCACAATAGTCATCTTTTGAAATTTTTATCTATTTGATAATAAAAGATCAAGCAATATATCAATGCAAGATAAGTAATAAGTCAATATCTGTTTGAATTGATACTAAACAATATTATAGTATAATCACATCTTATAAAATGCAAAGAAGAATTAATAAAAGCAGGCTTGAAAGGTTTTAAAAAAATTCTTACAAAACATTTATTAACCAAAATAAGTAACAATAAGATATTTTTAAAAGATATTGAAGATTAAACAGCTATACTTTCATCTATATACATTTTTTTTTAATACTATTTTTTTTTTTTTTTTTCAAATTTTGAATGTTATTTACTTTTAGCTCGAGTTTTTTTCTTGTTATGAATATCTTTTTTAAGTCCGTTTCTTTTTGTATTTAGAACAACGTTCTTTACTACACCTTTTTGGCGTTCAAGCACTTCAGCAATTTGTCCTTGGTCCGCAAGCATTGTGAGGAATGTTGAAATAAATGGGTCGTAATCATGTCTTCTTCTACAGTCCTCAACCTAAACCATTGATAAATAAAGTAAGAAAATCATAGATAAATAAAAAAAAATCATTTATAAACTATTTCAAATTATATATATATATATATATATATATATATATATATATATATATATATATATATATATATATATATATATATATATATATATATATATATATACATGTATAAACATCTATACACTTTTTTAAAATGATTTTAATGATCAAATAAAAAGTACAAACAATTTTCTTTTTCAAAGCTGTTAACAATAAAGTAATTTTAAATAAAACAATCTAACGATTTTGTTTAATAAATGCGCACATTTAAAAGTTAAAAAAAAGATTCTTAACAACTCTTCACAGTAACGTAAACAAAAGAAAAAATAATTAAATTGTTTATATAAAAAGTTGATATAATTTTGTTTTATGTAAAGGCATTTATAATTAAAAAAATACGTACTTATGCGTTTCAATAATATAAAAATACAAATATATATATAACTTATTTAACTCAAACAGATTTCAAAACAGTTTTCTTTTTTCTTCTCAACAAAACCTTTCTACTTTTCAAGTGAATTAACTTTAATGATTCTTATTAGGGCTTGGCAACCGATAGAAACCGGTTATCCGTTATTTTTGTTTAGTTTTCTCAAAACTGAAAACCATTTTTTTATTCCTAAAAAAACCAGTTGTCAACTTTACATTAACAAATAGATAAATAGTTCAAAGGATTCTTGTTTTGACCATCTAAGGAGTAACATGGAAAGCACAAATATATACGATTTTAAAAATTGTTTGGATATTGCAATATTTTGACCTACTTAAAGTATTTTGCCAACTTTTTATTTTGTTTGTTGTTTAATTTTTTGGTATTATTTTAATCGGAGATTGTTAAATAACAATTTCAATTAAAATAATTAAATAAGAAAAACAAATTTTTTGTGAACAAATTAATTTTTTTATATTTATACTACTTATAGTTATAAATAGTATAAATATAAAAAAAGGTTCTCGAATTGCCGCAAAAAAAGAAGGATTGGAAAGGAAAAAGAGGCTTAACGGAAAAGATGATACAAGTTCATTAGATTCAAACTAAATTTATAATGAATAAAAAAAGATATTATTGTTACTGTACATTAATAAAAATTAATGTTTAATAATTAATTTAAAAAAAAAATTATTTTTGCTTAAGTATGAAAAAATCAGGAGTATGGCAAATGTTTCATAAAAAAACACTGAATGTTGAAAATTGCAACATATGCCATTCTGTTTAAAAGTGTGCAGGTGGGAGTACATCAAATTTAGCAAACCATCTTCAAACAAAACAAAAGATTTATTTGAATAAAAATAATGAGCCTTCCTCCACTCAGCTTAATCAACACAGATAAAAGCAAAAACAAGTATGTTAAATTTCATAGAAAAAACAACAATGATGGAGCTAGAATGATGGAGCATTATAAAAAATATGCACAATTAAATGAAGTCGAAAACCAGTTTTGCATTAACCATGCTACTCATTTGGCTGTAATAGATACTTTTTACAAAAAAGTGTCAATATGTAATAGATACTTTTTACAAAAAAGTGTCAATACTTTTTACAAAAAAGTGTCAAAAAAGTGTCAATAAGCCAGTCAATAAATATCAAATATCAAATTTTGAAAGTTCAGATTCTGATGAGGAAACTGAAAATCAGTTTAACTCTTTTTATGGAGATCATAATTTAAATATAGATATTATCTGTAATAATGAAATTCAATACTATTTGAAAATCTCCAGTAAAATAGCAACGATAAGTTGAAAAAGAAGAAAAAATGTAAAAAAACTTTCACTTATATTAGATTGTAAAACCAGATGGAATTCTCTTATACCTATGATGGAGAGATTTGTAAAACTTAAAGTTTGCATAAAAAATGCACTGGAAGACAACTTTCAATGATACTTTAATTAAAATCATTTTTGCAAATATAAAAGCGTTAGTAAAGATAAACATGTTATTTATTTTCAACTTAATTAAAAACTATTTTTTTCAGCGCATTTGTTAAAAACTGCGGTCAAAACCGTGGTCAAATCATTAAAATGAAATATTATTTGTGTGGTCATATAAAGACTTGAAATCGCATGCCTTCCTTGCCAAGCCTGATACAAATATATATATGTATATAAATATATATATAAATACATATATATACATATATATATACATATAAACATATACATATATATATGTATATAAATATATATATAAATACATATATATACATATATATGTACATATAAACATATACATATATATATGTATATACATAAATATACATACATATATATACATGCATACATATATACATACATACATATATACATACCTACATACCTACATACATACATACATACATACATACATACATACATACATACATACATACATACATACATACATACATACATACATACATACATACATACATACATACATACATACATACATACATACATACATACATACATACATACATACATACATACATATATATATACATAAGTACAAAAATTTTAAATTATAATTTTTTTATATAAGGCACCAAAAATAAATATATATATTAGGGTGGTTACAATAGCAACAATTTCAAAAACTGTTTACTGTATTCATCTTAACTATATAATAAAAAAACATAATAAACTTTAGAACAATAAATATTTTTTAGAGTTGCTCAAGACCTTTGAGCATTTAACAACATTTAACTTTTTTTTTAAAAGTATGTCTTGATGGATCTAAAATGAAGCAAAAATATATAGCTTCATTTGAAATCCAAAATAACATACTAATAAGGTATATATAATAATAACAACAAAATATATGTCACTAATGAGAGTTCATCCACTTTTATTTAGGGCAGTAACCCTACTATCAAAAATCAAAAGCTACATTTCAGAGATGAAGTCAAGACAGAAAAGACCAAGACATTGGGCCTCAAGACTAAGACATCAAAAAGTCAATCCAAGACCAAGACCAAATTTTTGAAAATTTTCATAAGACAAAGATCAAGACATGTTCTTAAAAGTCTAATACAATAATATTCATACGTATATGTATACTTACAGGCCTTTAGTTGATGCATTATTTTACCATTTATACATGTTGCTCTATTATAAAACATAATAACACATTTATAATTTAATTACACTATCATATATTGTGTAGTGCACTGTTGCAGTTTACAAATGATATCTTTAATAATAACGGAAAAATTACTTGTATTGTTAAAAACAAAATGTACCAAAAAAAAATAGTACAAGATCATACTGAGAAACTAAGAATAGCACACATATAGCAGACATGCTAGGTCAGTAGCTAAAGCCCACACAAAAGGGGAGGATGTGTAGGGTTGTGACATCCCCCATAAGTACTCTATGTACTTAAAGTTAAGTGTAGTGAAATAGACTACAATGTATCACTTGTTTTCACAACTTATATTTTGACAATTTAACTAAGAATGATATGCGTAAAGAAACTTAGTATACAGCTTTCTAGGTCAGGGGTCGGCAACCCGCGGTTCACAAGCCGCATGCAGTTCTTTTATCTAAATTGTGTGGCTCTTCAGCATTTCCAAATTATATATACTTTAATATTATTGAAACAAATGAAAAATTTAATTTATTTAAGTATATATATTATTTTTTCAAAAGTTTTTTTAACGTAATGAAATAATAATTTGAACTTGCAGCTGTGGCTCATTGAATAAATTTCTAGCTCAAAACCAAGAGGTTTGAGGTTTGACGCTGGCTCTAGCCAATAAGCGACAATAGTAGGAAGGTGGTATGAACTTCCTAGTTAAATTTGACTTCTGGTAGCACATTAGTAAACACATTTAAAATTAAAAAAAAAATTGATTAGAATTATATTAAAATGAAGTAAGTAGTTATTTATAACTGGTGTTTATTCAAACTCGGACTTAGTTACCCGAACGATCATGAATAAAGGTAGCAGAAAAAATTCTCCCAGGATTTTTTTTTTACAGAGCATAAAATAAACGATATATCGATATAATAGTTGTTTATAATATATATATTTTATACATAGATATTATGTTACAAGCAAAACCTTAGTCCTTTATTTTTCATAAATCCACTAACAAATAGATAGAACATGTGTTTAGAAAATTGAATTTTTTAAAAGTCAATTATCCGAATTTATCTAAGATATTAGCAATTAAAGTTTAATTTATTTCCTTAATTTAAAAAATTACAAAGTTCATCCACATATACTATAAATACAAAAAAAAAATTTTTTTCAAAAGGTCAGAATAACACAATTTAAACGTCAGTTATTAGATTTGAAATCGAAAATTTGAATTGTTTGGTCTTTAAAATTTACAACTTTGCAAACAAAATCAGAAAAGTTGGAATGAAAAAAGAAAATTTAAAGTAGATCAAAACTGGAAAAAACTTTCAAATTCTCAAAGAGAAAATCAAATCATATTTGAAACATAAAACAGTTTTCCTAAAAGTTACACCCACTTGAGCTGGTTGCTTTTGAACTTTTGACAGTTTACAGAAA
This sequence comes from Hydra vulgaris, assembly GCF_038396675.1. Lineage (NCBI taxonomy): Eukaryota > Metazoa > Cnidaria > Hydrozoa > Anthoathecata > Hydridae > Hydra > Hydra vulgaris. The sequence continues at coordinate 34,798,694 of NC_088933.1, forward strand.
CACATATTATTGTGAGCAACATAAACATCATTAAAGTTAAATTGAAATCTAAAAAAATAATATATTTATACTAATCTATAGTTTTTTTAACTAATATCCTTGTGGCTCTTGGTAAGATTTTTCAAAACTATTTTAGGAAAAATGGCTCTATAATTAAAATACATTGCCGCCCCTTGTTCTCTATAAAAATATTCGTGAAAGCAGAAAGTTGCAGTGATCGTTGATCATTGCAACTTTCTGCTGTTGTGCGTGTTGTGCTGACCAACACCAAGACTCCAAGCTTAAAGCCAAGGTCGAGACCAATACAGTTGAATGTGAGTCTCAAGACATCTTGAGACCAAGACTTTATTCTGAAGACATACATCTCTGCTTCGTTTTACATTAGCTGTCGGAAGTACTAGTTCAAATATGTAAAGCATAACTGAAAACAAACTTTGCTGCTTAGTATAAATAAACTGATGTTATTATCAACATTGATTGTTTCAAAAGTTGAATATTGACATAAATTAAACAAAGTTAGGAAATGAGGGACTTTAAATAGTTTTGCATGACTATTAATGCCAGACAATTGCAAAATTTATGATAAATTACAATTGTTCCGTTTTAAATTTATTTTCTCTTGAATGTTTTTTATTCAAAAAAAAAAGTGTAAAAAGGAAATGTTAAAAATTGAGACATTTGTCTTAAATGTCTGAGACACTTGATACAATTCAAAATGAGACAAAACAAAAAAATGTCTTATTATAACATATCAAACATTAGTTTTAAACACTGATTGAGACTCTCAATTATGTCTTTATTGTTTATTTTAGATTATAAAACATTATTTATGCTGTAAATTATATTTAGTACTTTGCATAATGTTTTATAATTATAATCATGTTCAATAAAAAAAACACCTTATATGTTTTAAATTAAGAACTAATAATCAATTTTTTATATCTAATCGATAGATTTATACTACTTTAATATCCGAACACACAACATGTAGAATAAAGTATTCAAAAAATTTTGGCAAAAATTCTGTGTGGTTATATTTTTTGCATAATATAGAAAATCAATTTGAAAAATGTGAGAAATGCAACAAAGATAAAGTCAAAAGCCAGTAACAATGGAATACATCAAGAACAAATCATGAAACTGACTTCCTAAAAAGAAAATAGCCCAAAGATGCAGCATTATCATTGGTTCTGTTTCCGATTTTTTAGCTTGACTGCCATGACAAAGTGCACTCTAGCAGGTTCATCACAACAGCTGAATTGAGAAAGTTACTAGAAGCCTATGGGTCTGTTGTTTCAAAATCAGCAACAACAATTTGAAATATGGTAGTCAATTATGCAAACATAATCAGAGTTATGGTCAAATTAAAGTTCACTTACCTCTGGTCCCAAGAAATGAAATTCAGTTTCACATTAGATGCGTGGGGATATTAACAAAAAATCACAGATATTTAAACCTAATGGTATATTTATTAATATATAATATCGAGAATAAACTTTAATAAAAAAGTGAGACGTTTGCATTTTGCCATTAAACATCTTGTACACCCAGTTAAATGCCATGCATTGTGCATAGCATTTAACTGGGTGTACAAGACGTTTTGTAAAAAAAACCATCAACTTCTGTCAAAAAATCTTGAAAGGAATCTGTAATGAAAAGAATAGCAGTGATAGTGACAATGACGATGAAAAAGGTAAGAGAACTAAAGATGATAAAAACGAAACCAATAATAACCAAAAAATCTTTACTGGTATGTTCAAAGGATGAGACTAGTGAACTGACTGATGAACTGCGGTTCTGACTGATGAATATGTGGTAGTGGTGTAGTGGTAGAGCACTTGCCTCATAAGTGAGGTCTGACTTCAATCCCCACCATGTCCCTGGTAGTACCGCACTCAACTCGTTCCTCCATACAGCAGCCTCGTTTGTCAATGTTTGTGTTTTGGAGTTATAGAGTTAAGAGAGAGTTGTAACCACAACTAAAAGTAGCCTCCCGAACTGGCTTTCATGGCCTTGAGGAGGTGAATTAAAATAAAATAAAATAAAAAAACTGCAATCGTTAATCGCTAAGGTGTGCACCACTGTGAAATTGATTCGCTGTTCTCTAACAAAAAATAATCAAACAATTCAAAAATACACAGTATTAAATTGTTTACATACAGAAACATTTTGCAAAAGAAATAAAAGCACAAATTAAAGTCTTTAAATTTTATATAAAAGAAAAAACTATATTGAGCAACTAAAATTTTTTACTATTGACTTGAGAAAAAAAATTAAATATGATAAAAGTATGATAAAAAGTGTTTAATTTATTCAGAGAAATTATTTTAGAGCTTTTGTTGCTAATTTAAATTAGGGGTGCACCAATGCATTGGCATCAACCTGCCGATGCATCGACCATTTAGCCGATGCATTAGGATTGACATCGGTCTTGTTAACCATCAGCCAATGCTGATTGTTTTGAAAAATTAGTTGCTTTTTTTTTCTTTGCTTCCAACACGGTTGAAAGCAACCACTAATTAGAGTTGGAAGTTACTGGAAGAGAAAAGATGAAGTTTATAGAGCAAGATAATAATTGACAGACAACTTAAAAGATTGCAAACTATATGAATGAGGAAAGCAAGATAAAGGAAGCGAATTCCAAAGAACTAATATTCAAGGAAAAAAACTAGACAAATAAGAGTTTTTGGAGCACTTAGGAACTGTCAGAGAAAAAGAATGAGACTTGATTGAATGACAAGTTACACGAGAATGAATTTTAGTAGATGGCGCAAGAGACACTAGCTCTTTAGAGCAGCATCTCTTGCGCCATCTACTAAAATGTCCATTATAGTATTTGTAGAAAAGAGAAAGAGAAGCAACATTACAACAATGTGATAATGGTTGGAGATTGGCTGCAAGAGCAGGTTCAACTATGTTTACAATGTGTTTTTGCACCTTGTCTAAAAGAGAAAGGGCGTCATTAAAAGATCCGCCCCAGATATGGCAACAGTATTCCATACAAGGCCAGATTTGAGATTTATAGAGATAGAGAATAGATTCCAGAGTAAGAAAGTGTTGAGCTCGATAAATAGATGCAACCTTAACAGATGCTAATTTCGCAACGGATTTGATATATGGTTTCCAAGAAAGATCAAAAGTAAGAGTTAATCTTAGAAGATGAAGGGTAGATGACTCATAGAGTACATTACTGTCATAAATATAGAGAGATTAAATTATTGCGATATTGATTGGCTGAAAAATTGAGTATTATCTGAATCACCAGCCACTGTGAGCCCCATGCTGTAGCAGAAGTGAGATACTTTTCAAGCTTAAATGCCCCCTCCAATCAGAGAATGTTGGCTTCTTATCATGATAAGAGTAAATGGTAGCATCATCAGCAAACAATGCCACCTTAGGTGTGAGAATATCTGGAAGATCAACCTGTTTTACGGCTAAATCAGGTAGAACGCAACTAGTGGAATCAAGAGATAATATTGATGAAAAGTTCTAAGCAAACAAATCAGCTTTGTCTTTAGGTGAGGTGCCAAAGTCTAAACCATACAAGAGAGGTGGAATAACAGATTTGCCATTATTATTGATGTTATTAAATATTCTCCAGAAATCACAAGAGCCTAATTTTTGTGATGAAATAGGAGATTTCATGACCTGAGAATAGCGGGCTTTGGCGTTGGGCAAAACCTTTTTACAATGGTTTCTAGCAGAAATAAACAGACACCTGTTTTCTGGAGAATTGTTTTGCTGATAGATATGGAAGTAACAGTTTCGATTTGGAATTTGCAGCAGCACAATGTGAGGAAAACCATGGAGAAGAGTAAGGCTTGACCTGGAATTGTCGAGAGGGAATAAAAGATTCCATGCCAGCCTGAACCCACGAAGTTTTGTAAGAAGCACATTTGTCAGCAGGAAGACGAAAGATTTCCACCCAAGGGCCACCGAAGAAAATCATAAAAAGAGGCCCAGTCAGCTTTAAGGTAGTTGTAAGAAGTACAATGATAGGGGGATTCAGATGATGAAGAAGGATGAGATAATAGTTTAAGAGAGATCAAACTGTGATCAGAAGCATCTAAGGGTGAATGTGGAGAAACTGAGCAATGACTAGGATCAGAAACAAGGCATAAGTCGAGTAGAGAAGGTAAATGATTCGGGTTGTCTGGAAAGTGAGTTGGAAAGTAGACTATTTGAGTTAGGGATTGAGAAAGGCAAAAGTATAACTACGCCATAAACGAAATTGCATTTATGAGCCTAACTTATTATATAGACATATCCGCAACCACTAAACCTTTAAATACTTTTTGAACTTTTTATCAGGATCTCTCTGCATTTACTGTCTATTTATAATTTAGGAAAGCAATTATATGACTTATGGATACAAAAACTATACAAAAATTAGTTTAAATTCAAGAAATGTAAATGTGATGGAAAATTTAAAAAAACATTTTGTGCCAGATGTTCTTCTTTTTATTTTGTAAAATTTACAAATTGCTTTGAACGTTTATTTTCATCTATATAAAAATATTCTATTACCTTTTAGTTGCTTTGCTTACTGTTGATTTATTTCTTATTTAATTTTATTTCTAAGTTTAATTTCTAGAATAAGTGATAAACAATAAACAATAATTTTTATTTACTCAACTAGATTATTTATTTGTCGAGAAGGAAACAGTAATAGCAGAGATAATTGAGACGAGTTCCCTTTGTACCAAAGTACTACTCATACGCTAAGCAGAGCTGGGATTTGAACCTAAAACTTAACAGGGGGGAAACTTAACATTCTGAACTTTAACAGGGCTCTAGCCAACTGACTATTTGGGTCAGAAATTTATACATATATATAAATTTGTAACTTCTAAGAAATAAACTTAGAAATAAAATTAAATACAAAATAAATCAAAAATGAATAAAGCGACTAAGCATTAAGCAAATTTTAGCAAATAAGTAAGCATAAAAATTAAACAAACTTTACCAAATAAGATAGCATTACAGTTGACTGTTAACATTATATTTGAAAATAAATCCTAGTTTACCTATTAGTAAAAAATGCCTTGGCATCGGCCTGTACCAATCCGCATTGGAAATATAAATGGCTCAAGAAAAGCAAAAATCATGTAAAATGTTTATTTTGCCATCATTAGACATCAATTAAGGAGAAATATCATTTAACACTTTCCTGATTGATCAACAACTTTAGAAGCTGCAATATATTTACTAGTAAATGATTTATCTTTTTCTGCAGTCAAGGATAAGTGGAACATTTTTGCTAGTTTTCTCTTGATTTTTTATGTAGGACATCTTTTATGACATTAAAATTGAAACATTAAAATTAAAGAAACTTCAAAAAAAAAAGTTTCAAGCAATTTTTAAAAGTGTTCAAATGCTGTTCACAATTTAGACACAAAGTATGGACTTTACAAACAAAATACTATTTGTTACACCAAACTATTTCTTTTTTAGAATTTAAAGTATCAAACTAAATCAAATCAAATAATTTTATATAAATAACTTAATATTCTGCAATAATAAGCATAAACCAAACCATGAAAAAAAATACTAAACCTTTTAAACAGCATTACATCATTGTAGTATGTGTGTGTGTGTGGGGGGGGGGGGTGATCTTAAGGAATTATCACATTTTTGATTGTCAAAAAACAAAACAAACAATGTTGCAAACAGTCACTTTTTTGGCTGTCAAAAAACAGCAACGAAGAGAATACTAATAGTATACCAGTTTAAAAGAGATTAAAATAATAAATTTGATAAGATATATTTTTGTTATATTCAATGCATGTAATTTGCAGTACTTGAACTAAACTAGACTATACTAGACTGAGCAATGAAATGCCATAGAGAAATATGAAACATTTCCATTGAAAAAAATTTTATATAAAAGAAAATAAGTAATAACAACAAAGAAAAACAAACATATGTTCAGAAAAAATACAGATTTAATTTGAGAAGAAAAAGCTTATACACCAATCATATTCAACAGTAATTTTCTCATTAAAATATACCTAAAACAAAACCCAAATACAAAAGTTTTACTTTAAAACAAATATACATATGTATAGATATATCAATATTTAAAATGAATAAATATAAAATGATAGGAGGCATAAGATAAAGAAAAACATTTTTTCTTTTCTGTGATTTATGTCGTGGTGATAATAAACTTCTCCTCAGAATCAGGTTTATTATTACCAGCATTTCTAAGAGGCTCAGCACCAATACCTAGCTTATCCCGTCAGATAAACTTTATCGCCATTTATGCTTCACCCCGATATCAATAATAAGCTGTAGAAAGGTATAAGATTTATAAAAAATATTTTCTAAAAAATAACTAAAGAGTGAAGTTTTAAATTTCGAGAGTGACTCAAGAGATTTTAATTGGGAAGGGAGATTGTTCCATGTTTTTGTACTTTATTATCATATGGAGCCATGATTCATATTTTTGTTAAAATTTTTTAGGTGATTTACTAATTAAAAGAAAGTCAATGTCCTCCGCAACATGAAAGGCAGAAAATTTATAAAAATGTGTTAATTTATCATTTCTTGGAGAAATACTTATATTCTAATAAATATTTAAAACAAAAAATTTTTAGTCATATTTTTTATTTAAAATTGTTTCCAAATTATTTTTGATTAAACTTTTTTTATAACAAATAAAAAAGATATTATATTGAGCTGTGGTTTATATCAAAATAACTATAAATAGCTATTTTGATATAAACCACACATTTATTGCTTTTTGTATCTGATCAGCACAACGTAGTAGTATACAAAAAGCAATAAACGTGTGGTTTATATCAAAATAACTATTATTAGTTTTGAGTAAAAAATTTGACAAAACTAAGCCATGACTCTTACAGATAAAGTGTTTTATTTGAAAAGTGAGGAGGAAAAATGTTAAAAAAATCTTCTCAATCATAGTGTCAGCTATAAAGAATTAGATTTATAAAAACTTTTAGCACAAAAAAAGTAAAAATAATAACCTTGTACTTCTCAACTTTAATCAGTTCTTCTTTATATGATAGTTGAAAGCTTTTGTACAGTTCATCTAAATCTTGCATGCTTTTTTGAACATCCTATAAAATAAATATTGTTTGTGGTAACTATAAATTTGATGCCTTCTTTTCTCTATTAGCGCTATTTTTGTTATTATATTTGGTTTAATTTATTCTTTTATTACTTGAATTTAGAATTATTATTATTATCATTATCTTTAAAAAATAATAACAATAATATATTATTATTATCACTATTAGTATTATTGTGATTACTATTATTATATAAAAATATTTAAATAAATTTAACATATAATAATAACATATAAATATAATATACAAGTATATAAATATATATATATATATATAAATTTATATATATATATATAAATTTATATATATATATAAATTTATATATATATATATAAATTTATATATATATATATAAATTTATATATATATATAAATTTATAAATATATATATATAAATTTATATATATATATATGTATATAAATTTATATATATATATATTAATTTATATATATATATTAATTTATATATATATAAAAATATATATATATATATTTATATATATATATATATATTAAATTTATATATATATAAATTGTGTCTTAATGCAAAAGAAACTGAACTAATCTTTTTTTCATCTTCTAGAAAAAAACACAATCAAAACAACAATTCTAAAATTAAAATTAAAATTAATAATAAACGGTTATATACTACAAAAGTTATTAAATATCTCAGAGTTTTGATCGACTGCAATCTCTCGTGGAATTTTCATATTGATGAGCTACGCGAGAAACTAATTCGCACTTTCAATAATTCATCATTATGTCGATAAATTCACACTAAAGAATATTTACTGTGCATTAATTTTATTGCATCTTAGTTACTGTTGTCAAATTTGGGGTCAAAATGGCAACTATCACATCAAAAAATTGATGTCCTCTTAAAGTCAATCCATAAGAATTATAAACTTCCAACCTTTTAAGTCAGAAACATCAGAATCTTTCAAAAAACTAAAAATTTCTACCTTTCCAGCGCTTGTAAAATTTGCTTATCTTCTTTTTGTTTTTGACTCTCTTAATAAAAATTTACCTTCTTCTATAACAGACTTTTTTACAGAAAGTAGAATAATACATACATACTCTACTAGAAACATATATAATGGAAAAATTAGTGTACCATCATTTAAAACTCAGAAGTATGGTAAACATTCTGTTGTCTATCAGTGCATTCGTGAATGGAACAAGAGTCTTGTATGCATAGTGAATGAGTTCAAAAAACTACAAATCCAAACAACTTTATCAACTTTTTTTAATTTAAAACAAAATCAATTTTAAAAAAGTCTGAGAACAATTTTATTCTAACTTATTGACATGATTTTCACTTAAAATTTTATTAAAAATATACTCTTATTTTCTTTAATTATGATTACAACTATTATCATTAACTTCTTGTTTGTTTATTTTTTATTACTATCATCAAAGAATGATTTTTAAATGTTTACTTTGCTTATGTGTGTTAGTTCTCTCATGTATGTTCTATGTGTTCTATGTGGGTATGCTTATTATTAATCATATTATATTTAAGAACTGGTGTCACGCCTTTGATTAGAATTCTGTTTGAGTGACACCATCCTTATCAATCACTTAGTTATTATTAACAAATACTTATAATTAGATTACTCATTATTATATCATTTTATATCATTTTCATTTATATATATATTTTCATATATATATATATATATATATATATATATAAATATATATATATATATATATATATATATATGTATATATATATATATATATATATATATATATATATATATATATATATATATATATATATATATATATAGGACTATAAAATAGTCGATGTAGCAACACTCCGCACATGATTTACAGATAAAACATTTTATTAAAAAAAAGAAAAAGAAAAACATTGTTTATATTGTTAAAAACATTCAGAATGTTTTTAAAACATCCAGAATATTTTTAAAAACATTCTGGTTAATTATATTTGCGTTTTTGTGGTTTTTTTAAAAAAGATTAATTTATAATTAAATTAATGGTTTTGATTTTCGTCCAACACGCAAATGTTGGGCGAAAGTCAAAAGTAATTAAAAGTGACATATGTGTTGGCGTAAGAATCACAAACTACAGAACTATATATATATATATATATATATATATATATATAGAGAGAGAGAGAGAGAGAGAGAGAGATATTGATAGACATATACATATATATATAAATTTATTTATATACATATATAAATATCTATATCTATATATATATAAATATGTATATATATAAATATATATATACATATATATATATATAAATATATATATACATATATATATATATATATATATATATATATATATATATATATATATATATATATATATATATATATATATATATATATATATATATATATATATATATATATATATATATATATATATATATATATATATATATACCTATATATAGAGGAAGTTCGTGTACCTAGGGCCACCCCACTTTATTTGAAATCTAAAAAGTTTTAAGTTATGCTTTTCAGTCAGGGGATTAGTTTTAAAAAAAAATTATTGGCTTTCAAATCCCAATAAACATAAATTTAAAAATTGTAAACTTTTTGACGTCACATTTTACCTCTCCGAAAATTCATATAAGCCTTTTAAAAAACCAAACAAGGAATCATTGTATATTAATATTAACTCAAATCATCTACCTTAAATTCTAAAACAAATCCGAATTTCAATTAATAACAGGCTAAACCAAAACTTCTCTAATGAAAATGTATTCAATTCCTCTTAACAAATATTTGAAGATGCCCTTAAATAAAGTGGTTTTGAAAATTTTGAACTAAAATTTGACCCTGAAAAAAAGAATACAAAAAAGGGAAATAGAACAAGAAATGTAATTTGGTTCAACCCCCCATATAGCAAAAATGTTTCCACTAACATAGGAAAAGTGTTTTTAATATTAGTCAATAAGCATTTCCCGCCCTCTAATAAATTACAATAATAAATAAAATCAAAACTTTTATAATAATAAATTCAAAATTTTTATAATAATAAATACAAAAAGAAAATCAAAATTTTTAATCAAAATACAATTAAAGTTAGCTACTGTTGTACATAAAATATGGAAAGAATTATAAAAGGTCACAATAATGCTTTATTACACAAAAAAGAAATCCTATATGAAAAAACTACAGAAAATTGTAATTGTAAACAAAAAAACTATTGTCCAATGAGTGGAAGTTGTTTATCCAAAAATAGGTATATAAATGTGATGTTTCCTCTGAGAATGTACCTGATAAACAATATATTGGCATAACAGAGGGTGAATGGAAAAAACATTTTGCCAATCATAAGCAATCCTTTAAAAATAAAAAATTCAAAAGACACCATGCTGTCAAAATATGTATGGGAATTAAAAGATAAAAATATTGATTATTTTATACTGAATTGGTCCATACTTAAAACAGCATCTGCATATAACAATATTTCTAAAAAATAAATACTATGCCTACAAGAAAAACTTGAAATTATTACACATGCAAACCAAGAATGTTTATTAAACAAAAAATCAGAATTGATTTCTAAATGCAGGCACAAAAAAAAAAAAATAATAATTACATTAACCCCCCCCCCTCCTTTATAAAAATTTTTTTTTAAAAAAGCAAAAGTAATTAATTCTAAAGAATTCTTTTTATAATAGTGTCAGCATATTCCACAAATAGGAGAAAATTTACAGTAGTTAAGACATTTGCGACCTGTAATTTAATTTTTGGTATAAATTGAAGTTTTATTAATTTGATCATTTCTGCAACAATCTATAGAACTATATATATATATATATATATATATTTATATATATATATATATATATATATATGCACAGTACTGTATATATATATATATATATATATATATATATATATATATATATATATATATATATATATATATATATATATATATATATATATATATATATATATATATATATATATATACAGTACTGTGAATAAGTTTTAGACCACTAGTATAATTAGACGTATTTACAATTTTTTTCTATGTAATTTTTTAAAGCGTACTTAAGTTTAATAATATATAAGAAAAGTTGAAAGAATATATTATTTTGAATAAATAAACAAAATTGGTGAGGAAACATGAGGGATTTGCTTGTTTATTTATTAAAATGATGTGTCATAACAACTACATCCAAAACAGGATATTCGAAGAATGCTGTTACAGAAATCAGAGAAACTGGCTCCCTTAATAATAGAAAAGTGGTAGACCTCCTAAGCTAACAAAAGATGACAATAAATATTTAAAAACCCTATCTTTAAGAAATACAAAAAAAGCATTAACCGAGCTGGCAAAAGACATTAACACAGCAACTGGGAAAAATGTTAGCTCTTCTTTTATTCGACGGTACCTACTTAAATCGGGATTAAGAGGGTGTGCGCAATTTGAAAACCATTATTACAGTGTGGCAATAAAGAAAAACGACTTAAACATGCAAAACAACACAAAGATGGGCCCAGGAAATGTTTAATTGGGGTCTGTACATCGATGAGTTCAAATTCAAAATTTTTGAAACAAAAGGACGCCAATATGTTTGAAGAAGAATTGAAGAAGCCCATCACCGAGTGTTTAAACCCTACTATGTGTTTAAACACAGAGGAGGCTCTTTACAAGTTTGGGGCTGTTTATCTTCATCTGGAGTAGATGATTTGATTAAAATAGGATGGCGACTTACCACGGAACGTTATGTGGATATCCTAAGGCACCATGCTGTATCATCCGGAATGAGACTAATAGGTCATAATTTTATTCTGCAGAGGATGGCACAACATACCCCAGGATTTTATAACTAACTTGTATGAATCTATTCCCTGGCAAATATTGTCTGGGATTGAGGATATATATATATATATATATATATATATATATATATATATATATATATATATATATATATATATATATATATATATATATATATATATACATATACATATATATATAAAATATATTAATATATTTCCTAACGACTCTATAAACATTGAAGACAATAAACTTTTCTATTAAGACCGCTTTTTCTTTTAATCTTAAATCAGTCTTAAACCCAGTAAATCTTATGGTCCTGAATCTTTTAGAATTTGTAAATGATTAGAGTATTGCACTAGACAAACATCTAACAACAGATGTTGTTTGTATTGACTTTCAAAAGGCATTTGATTCTGTATCTCATCCTAAATTATTAGCCAAACTTGCTCTGTATAATATAGGAAGTAATTTATTAAATTGGATTGCCGCATTTCTTACCAATAGATGTCAACAAGTTAAGATTGGAAGTTTGCTATCAAACTCAACTCTCATTGTTAGCAGTGTTCCTCATGGTAGCCTGTTTGGTCCAACATTATTTTAACTATATATCAATAATTTAACTGCTACAGTTAACAACCTTGATTGCTTTTAAAACTTTATGCCAATGACATCAAGTAATAGAGTTCAATTTGCAACACGCATCATAGCAATCACTTAGTTAATGCTCTTGATAATTTTGTACTTTGGTCAGAATTAAGGCAACTACCTATTTCTGACAGAGTGTTTTCTTCATAGGATTACGCTTGGTTGAAAAAATGTATCAAATTTAACTATAACTTAGGAGATCTACTTGAACTTGGTTTTCTAATCAGAAAGATCTCAATATGTGTTATATGTTATGTTATATTATATATGTAGTGAACATATATTATAGGCCTAATATATGTTCACTACATATATTAGGCCTACAATTTATAGATATATGAATGGTCACAAATCAAACCACTGGGTTGGAAAGCTGGAAGTGAAAGAAGACCTACCTTTAATACACAAAACAGTCGCATAAAATTAAGGAAAATGTTTAATCATTTTTAAGGCTGCTCTAAGTATTATGACGTTGAATGAAAAATGTTATTTAGGTTGATTAAAATATGTTTATAAAAATTATTTTAAAACTGATTAAAAAAGGTTATGTCAAAAATTGGTTTCCTAAAATTTAGATTTCCTAAAACATAGGTTTACCTAAAACATAGCTTTACCTAAAACATAGCTTTATCTGAAACAGTTTTATCTAAAACATAGGTTAACTTAAAACACAGGTTAATTCAAAAATGTAAATTGAAAACATCTGATAAATGACAAAATAAAAACATACTTGTAATTTTATTTTATCCTGGTATTTCATTAAATGATCTAGAGATAACCTTTCAACTTTGTTTTGATCAAGAAGCGATGTTATGTCAGCATCATCTGCAATGATTTCAATACCAAGTCCGGCTGAATCTAAACAGATATTCATATTAAATTTAAAAAAATTAAAAGAAATTAAAACAAAAAATTTTTTAAAAACAAAAAAAATTATTTACCTTTTTTCTCATTTTCATTCACCTCATTATTTGTTTCATTTTCAATTTTTAATTTATTTATTTCATTATTGTCCTGAAGTTCTTCTTTTTTTATTATAAAATTTTCGTTTACTAGTGAACAAGTGTTTTCATTAAGCAACTTGTTATTATTATCAACAGAATCCAAAATGCTTTCATTAGTTATTTGTTTTTGCTTTTTAATTCCACTATCACAAAATTCATTTGAGGAATCTATAATTGTTCGTTTTAAACTTGTCTCAGTATTATTTTTTAGATGTGCACCCATTGTTTCAACACCATTAACACCACCATTAACTGTGTCTCCACCACTACCACCATAAATATAAATAACAGGTTTTGAAGTGCCTCTCAAAAGAGACTTTGTCCGATAAGTGTCAACAGAACTGTCTTCACTGTCAGAATAAACATTACTACCACATTCTGGCCCTTGAACAGTTGATGATGAATGACTATGTGTTGAAGATGATTCAACTTCAATTTTAGGGAAATCTACATGGTATGGGGGATAATCCTTCAACATAGCACTTGGACTTGGCAACTCACTCACAAAAGATTCCTTAGAAGCAAGGTTTTTGAAAAGTTCAATTAGAACTTTTTTGTTGTGAGAGAGAACTGCTAGTTTTTCTTTGAGAATCTCGCGTTGCTCAGGAACAACTGCTAATAGATTATACCGAATATCATGAGACAGTTCCCTAATAACAAAAAGAAAAATACAACCAAAGTATTTTACAACTATAATAATAAAAATATAAAAATAATATAAATATAAAAAAATGATTTTACTATTAGGGTTGCCAATTCGGATTTTTTTTTTCAAATATTCAAACTTAAACATTTTGGAGAAAAACTTTCTCTTTTTGTTGTTGTTATTTTACTAAAATATGCATAGCAAGAGTATTTAGCACAACATTTATATTAAACTGATTTTTATTGGTTTGTTTTTTATTTAATTACATTTTAGTTTGAAAAAATTTCTTTTTTTATTGGTCAAAAATATTTTTTTGACAAAAAATATTAATACTTTATCATTCAAAATTTATCATCCTTTAACAAGTTTCTTTTTTTTTTGTTGCAAGCAATCTGAGACTAGAGAAAATCATCGAATTCCCACAAATGCTTAAGAGCATTCCCCACCAGGCTAGAACAATCTCTGAATGAGATTGGTGACTATATAGGTGACTATATGGGAAAAAGCTAAAGTTGAAGAATTAGTATAAACAATTTCTCCTACAACTTACAAATAAGATCTAAAGGACCAACTTGTACTTATTTCACTCAAGAAATTTTAACTAGAATTTTTGTGAAAGACAGTACTTGAAAGCAATAAAAAAAGATTAGTCTTTTTTTAGACATTTTTTTTAGACATTTTTTTAGACATTTTTTTTAGACATTTTTTATCCCGAGTTGTCTCAAATCTCTCATAAAAGCAGAAAATGTTTCAGTGTTTATCTGTTTAGTTTGTTATTAAGTTTAAAACTAATTTAAATAATGATAACATTTACTTGCAGGCTTTGACAGGAAGGCATGCCAACGCACAACATTACATGACCACGCAAATTCTATTTTGTTTTGACAATTGGACCATACTTTTAACATGTTTTCAAAATTTAAAATTGGGCTGAAAAACATATCTAGGCTTCTAGGCCTGACTAAAAAAAATTTATTTTAAAAAAAGAAAAGAAATCTTAACAAAAGAGAAAATTTAAACATACATTGTATTTTTTTTGTTTTTTTATACTTCTTTAAAAAGTGTTTCAATAATATAACGGCTTTCAAAAACATTAGTCACTTTTTATTAAACTAAATTTTTTTAATCATCTCAAGTGTACTAACTTTAATGATTCTTATATAAAGTTCATTAAACAGGCTTGGACAGGAATGGCGTGCGATCAAACGTTATTGCTGAACATGCAAATGATTTTTTTTTTACTACTTGACCACGACTGTTTAGACGTTTTGATGATTTAAACATTTCAGAAATGCGCTAAAAAAAGAAACGCTAAGCTAAACAGTTTAGCTTTTTCAAGTGTTTTTTATAAGTCTGAAAACTATGAAAAAATTTAAAAAAACTGTAATAGAAAACAATTCCTCACGAAAAAGAAAATATTTAAGCTTTAAAATTAAACTCAAAAAACTCGAACACAAAGCGAAATTTACTTTTTGTTACATTTTTAATTGCGTTTGAAATAAATTACTTTAAACTTATCTTTTGAAATGTTTTATTAAATTTACGCAAAACGCTTTTACAAATTATTTCTAATGATTGTTTAATACATGAACAAATTTTTTTAAATTGTTGTTTATTTAAAAAGTGAAGTTAAATTATTGAAATGAAAAAAATACAAGATTTTTAAATTGCATAAACATTTTTTTGAAAAAGTTGCACAAAAAAAAATTTGAATAGCGTAGTTTTTTAAAATAGTAATTTTTAATCATTTTTCATCATAAGTCAAGTTTAAAAAAAAAGGCTTTTAAACAACTTTTTGTAAAAATGGAAAATGGAAACAAAAAAAATAAACCAATTAAATCATTCCATTGCAGTGGGAAGAATTAATTAAACTTGTTCATAATTTAAAGTAATTAGAAAAAGTTTTTCTAAATACTTAAAATTATGAACAAGTAGAAAAATTTATGATAAATTTAAACATTTGAAACATAATCTTTTTGAAAAGATTATGTTTCAAATGTTTAAATTTATCATAAAAAAAACTCATTTGGAAAGTACTTTAGTTACTAGTTTGAACGGCCTTAAAGCAACACAACAATGGTTACTAATGGTTACAAACTTTAACAAGTTTTTGCTAATCAAAACTTTTATTTCTGTTTGAACTTCCAAAAAAAACATTTCAAAAAGGGGCGATTGAGCTGTTCTACCTTGTCCTCGAGTCTTATATCTTTTTCTTTGCCAAATGTTTTAACAATATTGACTGTGAATCATGACTAAGCAATCTAAAGGTGATCTACAAAATATTTTTACAATTATTCTAATTTTTGTCACAAGTTCTTGAAATTCATGTCAATATTGGTACCTTTATCAGATATTTAAATATTTTGAAAATATTTAAAAGAATTTTTGTCTTTTTTTATGCTGTCTTCATTATCTGATGATTAACAGATTTAACAATATCACCAATTTGATTGTAATATAGAGTGATTTTTTTTGAAAAGCATATTGACACAGATAAATAGCATATTGTGATATATTTGATGTTCAGATTTGTCATAGCTAATTTTTTTATAAAGCTGTCTCCATCAGTAACCGAGGCAACAACACCTTTGTTTAAATTTTACTAAATATAGACCAAAGATATAAATATCTTTGATAACTTTGAAAGTTTTATGTTTTAAATGAGCAAAAGGTTTGAACATTCAAATCTAAAATGTGTAAATGGGCAGCCCTAGTTAAAATACTTCTCTAAAAAATTTTATTAACAAACAAATTATAGAATTGAATGCTCAGCTATTAACTTATCAACAAATTATTAGATAAACTCTGTCAAATAAATTATTCTATCAAATAAATCAATTAATAAACTTTGTAATTAAAAAAAAAATGAGTATTTTAGAGTACCTAATTCTGAACAATTAAAAAATATATATTTTCATCTATATAAGATGAAATACAAACAACTCAAATTCAACATTTGATGTTTATTTAGACATATAGTGAAAATATAAAATATAGAATTGAACACTTTTCCAAGTATAAAAAGTTTAAAAATAAAATAACTTATAAAAACATTTTAAGTATTATACCCTCCAGTTGCTAATTGGATTCTATCTTGTATAACTTGACGAGCTTTATCAGTCCAATTTTCCTCAGAACTCCAAGGACCTTTGCAATAAAAAAATTGGAGAATAAAACATTCAAAAAATTTTAAATTTTTTTCAAGTCAAAAAAGCAGTAAATACCATGATCTATAGGGTATGGTTTCAGTCCATCAAGTTCAAGAAGCCTTCCTTTGTAAGGTATATAACTGACGAAATGAAATGCTTCCATTGAACGAGTTGCAGTAGACACACTTTTCATTCTTTCAAGTTTACGAAAATCTGGACTTAAAGTAAACATAGCAATATCAAAAGCAAAGTTAAAGATAATAAATTTTTTTTTTAAAAATATCTTTTAAAAAGGTTTTAAATGGCTTGAAATTTGTATCAAGGTAAAAACATTTTTATAATTCCACAATACCTTCCATGATTATTATGAGCAATTCCAATGTTTCTAAAATTACTGATAGCGAGTCCTTTTGTCTAAAATATAAACATAAATTTTGAATACATGGTGGCCATGACTTTCTTGGTTATAATATAAATCTATATTTCCTTTGATAATCTGTTTTTTTTACCTACAATACAGATTATGAATATAAAAACAATACAACAAGAATGCAAATAATATATGATTGCTATTATAATACGATAGCTATGATGAATATAGCAAATATTATTTAGTAAACTTTCAAACTGACCTCAGAATCAAACCCTTTTGTTGAATCTCGAAGTTGTTTCAATGTATGACCAAGATTGAGGTCTGGAATATTTAATAATACACTAAGCAGAGCATGAGATGCACAAGAATTTGGAATAACCTAAAATCAAATAAAATAAAGATTTTAAAAAATCAAGCAAATAATTTATAATAATTAAAAGGTAAAAAAATAAATAAATAATGGCGCATGGTAGTAATGGTATGTAACTTTGATATCAAGCATATTCTGTAAATTCAGTTCATCTTTAGTGTTTTTTACCTTATTCCGATAAAACTCTTTATCTATATTTGTATTCTTTACCTGCTGGGCAAAGAACATATCTTCAATGAAACTGTCATCAAAAACAAAGTTTTCTTCAACAACTGCAGCTTTCCTTCTGGATTTACGTTCTTCTGTCCATTTGAACAAAAATATAAGACCATATACCTTTCTAAATTAACATATAAAAACATTAGACCAAATACCTTTCTAAATGAACATATAAAAATATTAGACCATATACCTTTTTAAATAAGCATATAAAAATATTAGATCATATACCATTTTAAATGAACACATAAAGCACTAAACTTAAGAATGTTTAAAACTAAAAATCAAAAACACATTGATAAAAAAAAAAAAAATTTTTATCAATGTGTTTATCTTGCAACAAATGTAGTAACAGTTAAAAGATCAATAATCAAACACTGTAAAAGTAAAATAGAACTGCGACATTAAAGGAGCCGAATGCAGAGTGACACAAAAAAAAATTTATAAAATTTTTATACAACTATTGTATTCTTTTTTTTTTTTGAGTCAGTATTTTTGACTACCGAATTCAATACAAGTTGCTGAAAAAATATTTATCTTTTATAACAATTTAACAACAATTGCAAGTTTTGATATGCAATTTATTTACAAATTTTATCAGTCCTTATAATAAAGAAATTAATTTGCTATGTACACTAGAACTATGAGAAATTTTATTAATTTTTTTGTTTACGTTTATTCGTTTTGACGTCTTTCACTTTTAAAAATGAATGCTATATTTGACATTTTTTTTCAATACTTATATAATAGGAAAATAAGAAAATAAATTTGTATTTATTTGTAAAATATATTATTTGATTAATAAATTTTGAAATGACTGAATAATTTAAATAATGAATATTGTTTCTTTAATAAATGTATTTTTATATGTCTGAAATTGTTTCTTTTATATTGCCCAATCCAACGTTAATACGACTTACAAGAGATAATGAACATAACGATTGTTTTGTTTAAAAAAATGTATTTATAAACTTAACAAAAAAATTTTAAATAGGCTCCTAAAAATTTCATTTAAAACTTTCAGTAAATTAACAATGCACTAGCTCACAAGCTTCTGGAGCATCGTCAATAACAATAGTTCATCAGGAAATAAACTACTGGGTTTAAATGCACAATTTAGAGAATCAAACAAAAGTGCAGACTATTTCAATGGGGGTAGTGAAAACAACTAATATTTAATATAGGAATTTTTTATATAAAAAAATAAATCATTATTACTAATATAAATATTAGTAATAATGACTTTATTTTTTTATATAAAAAACTCATTAGGAAAAAAAAAATTTTACAAATAAATAGCATTTAGTTTTCTTGCTTTCCTGTGCATATATAGAAATAGTAAAGTTTATCAAAAACATTTGAAAAATAAATTTTAAAATTGTCCATATTTCTAGCGCAAAAAATAAAGTGTTTCCTTAATATACTAGCTGACTAAAGTCACAAATAAATTGTATATCAAAAAATACTTTTATTTTTGTTTTATTCTTATCTGCATTTTTCCTCGACTTGTATCAATTTTGGTAATGGAAAGTAACAAACATCCTAAAAAACAAAAATATTTAGGTATACTATTTTTTTGACTATCATGGTTGCTGCTCTTTTGAGCAGCAACCATGATAGTATTTGTAGAAAAGAGAAAAAGATGAAACTTTAGGACAATGAAAAAGAAGCTCAAGCTTAGCAGATAGAGCGGGTCCAACTATGTTTACAATGTAATTTTTAGACTTTGTCTAGAAGAGAAAGAGCATTATTAGAAGAACCAGCCTAAATATGACAACAGTATTCCATACAGGGACAAATAAGAGATTTGTAGAGGTAGAGAATGGAAGCAGAAAAGAGAAAATCACAAACACAATAATAAGAAGCAACCTTAGCAGATGCTAGTTTAGCAATCGATTGTATATATGATTTCCATGAAAGGTCAGTAGTAAACAATAATCCAAGAAGACATAAAGAAGAGGACTCAGTAAGAGGATTGCCATTCATTAATATAGGAATGTTGACAGTACTATGATAGTTGTTTGCAGTAAAATAGAGTTTTTTTGGAGTTAAAATTTACAAGCCACTGTGAACTCCAATCTGTTAACAGAAGTGAGATCAGATTCAATATCGGCTGCCTGTTCTAAGTGATTGAAAAGAGAAGACTTTTTATCAAGACAGGAGTGAGTTGAGTCATCAGCAAAAAGAGCTACTTAAGATGTAAGGTTGTCAGGAAGATCATTAATGTAGATAAAAAACAAAACAGGATCAAGGATAGAACCTTAAGGTACACCAGAAGTTACTGGAAATAAAGAAGAGAGTTTGCCTTCGAGGATGACTTTAATAAAGCAGTTAGAAAGAAACGATTTGATAATCCTAAAAACTTTCCCAGATACACCATATGAAACAACCTTATGGAGAAGACCAGCATGCTAAACTTTGTCAAAAGCCTTAGATATGTCAAGAGTAATAGCCCTAGCCTTTCCAACTCTATCTAATGCACAACAAAATCTTTTAGTCACAGCAGTTTACAAGAGCATCAAACCGTATTGATTGCCTGACAGTAAGTTTTTTGACTCAAGATGGAATGTGAGAAATTTGTTTATCAAAGACTTAAAGACCTTGCTAATAACAGAAAGAAGACTGATCGGACAATAATTGTAAGGGTCAGAATGTTCTCCAGAGTTTTTGAAAATTGGAACAGAACAGATGCCATTTTCCAATTGGCAGGAAAACAAGACTCAGTAAAGCACTATTATGCTTGGTTGTGATAGGCTGAATACAAATATTCAATAAAAATTTAAATGTAAAGCACGAAAAATGCACGCTTGTTTTCTAAAGAACCAGTTAGCTTCAAAAAATTGTATGCAACTTTATATTCAAGGCTTATATTTAACCAACAACAAATCATTACCAACAAATCATCCAAACATTTAACCATAAATTTAACTTAAGGGCCATTCCCAATGAAATCATCTAGACCATGACACCCTTACGTCTCAGAATTTGTTCATTTTTACCTCACTTGCAGTCCATATTAAAAAAATAACAACTGCGAAACTTTTAGTTAAAAATACACACTTGTTTTCTAAAGAACTAGTTAGCTTCAAAAAATTGTATGCAACTTTATATTCAGGGCTTAAATTTAACCAACAACAAATCATTAACAACAACTCATCCAAACATTTAACCATAAATTTAACTTAAGGGCCATTCCATATGAAATCATCCAGACCATGACACCCTTACGCCTCAGAATTTGTTCATTTTTACCTCACTTGCAGTCCATATTAAAAAAATAACAACTGCGAAACTTTTAGTTAAAAATACACATGGGTTTCAGAATTATCGTCAGTTGAAATAATGCTGACTCATCATTTTAGTGATTATCTGAAGCGACTATAAACTTTGACATATAATATCTTCATAATGGCCTTACAATTATTGGCTTGTAAATTAATGATTTTTGGAAGTGAAATAAAAAATGTGGCTAAAAATTCAGAGTAAAAAATTTAATTATATATCATTATTTCATCTTTGGTCTACTGAAAAAATTAGATTCATCAATTGTCTCTCTAATACTTGATCGAAATTTGCTTTCAAAAATGGTATCTATTTAGAAAAATTTAAATTTTGTAAGGAAAGCAATTAAAATGTTTTTTAAAACATTTATTTAAATAAAACACCAAATAGTGTAATTTAGGGACTATTTTAGGACATTTATATTTATATGCCAAGGGAGGGCCAGGGGACTTTGACTAACTCTGCCCCCTCCCCCCAATCTCCCTGGATTTTTTTTTTTTTTTACATAAAAAATTATTAAAAATTAATATTATATAAAAATTATTAACATATATTTTTTTCAGTTTAAGTTTGAGAAACAATTTATTTTCATTATTTCAAATTGGTAAATGCTTACATCCTATTATATCAAAACAGGCATAAGTTTTGTTTTGTTCTTTTTACTTGTTTGTATTTTCTTAAAGAATGTGAATTTTATTGTTTTTACATTTTTTTGGGAGGTAATAGTATAAATAATAAACATATTCAATATGGTGAAATGTGATATTGGAAAAAGAATTAATATTCATTGCCACAAAACTGGATTTTCTAGAAAACATGGTTTTGTTCAATTCAAAGATCTTCCTTGTGAAAAACAAGAAGAAATAATATGGCGAGCAAATTTAAGGGAAAAAAATTGTTCAATAAGATATATATGTTGTTATCATGAGCAATTCTATGGGATATATTTTGAGAGAAAAATTACAAAGTGTTGCAATCCTTTTGGAACACACAAGGAAAGTAAAATAATTGCTATAAAAGGTAATCTAACATTAATTACAACAGAATTGATATGAAAATTAAAAGAAATAGAATTTATTATTTATAACAATTTTTTTATTTTTAGTTATTAAAAAAACTTAAAACAAAATTGGTTTCATAGGTAATATAAAGATTTCCCTAGACTTGGCAAAATTTTTGCAAGAAAATAATGTTAATGTAACTCCATGTTGAAAATTCTGCAGTAAGTGTTACAAAAAAGCAGTAGAAACTGATGAAGATTTAAATTCACAAGAAGAATGGGAATCAAAAAGCGAGAAAAAAATTAAGTTCGATACTACTATAGAATTGTTTGAAATTTCACCAGTCAAACTAAAGTCTTTCAAAACACAATAAATTGCCTGCAGCAAAACAAAAGTTTGAGAACACTATTAGCATATAATATTAAAGAATCTTCTTTAACAACAAAAATAAAAAGCCCAATATCAAACAACAACATTAACAATGACTATGATCTAGACATTTTAATGTATGAAATAAAATAAAAAATTTCAGAGACTGACTCTTATCGCCATAAAGTGCAAATGTTAACACTCGCACCAAAATCATGGACGCGTACAAAGATATCAAGCTACTTTGAAGTGTCTGAGTATCTTGTTCGAATTGCAAGAAAAGTTAAAAATGAGCATGGAATTCTATCATTGCCCGAAAAAAAAAACTGGAAACCCACTTTCACCAGAAACAGTTAATTTAGTGATTAACTTTTATCAAAGTGATGAATTTTCAAGAATAAAAAAGATTTCATAAGTGTTAAGAAAAACCAACATGTTAAAAAAGGTTATTGCTACTCAATCTTAATGAATTACATGTTGCGTTTAAAAAAGACTACCCTAACATCAAAGTCAGTTTGTCAAAGTTTTGTACACTTAAACCTAAATGGTGCATTACAATTAATGCGTCAGGTGCTCACGATGTATGTGTATGTATGTGTTGCCAAAATACAAAATTTCTCATTGATGCCATTAGGTGGAATAAAAGTTATATAGATTTCATGGCATTGTTTGTTCTCTTGAAAATGCAGAATATATGTTGCACCGATGCCCTGGTATTGAAGCATTAAAAACTTTTTTAGTGCAAGAGTTTATGGACCATGAGCTCTAAGAAGATATAGCATTCAAGCAATGGTAGAGTACCGATCGTACAACACTATTATTACAGTCTTTGCCACTAGATGAATTTAATAATTTATTATGTGACAGCATTGACAACCTTACTACTCATTCATATATTGCAAAAACACAAAGTAGATACTTGAAAAACTGTAAAGAAAATCTTGACCAAAACGAATGCTTAATTTTAGGAGATTTTGCTGAAAATTATCAGTTGTTCAGGATGAGGTTCAAAGTTATCACTGGAGCAAAAGTCAATGTTCACTCTTTACAATTGTACTTTATTTTATAGAGGAAAAACTTTTCAAACATAAATCTTTTTGTTACCTTTCAGAAGATGTTGATCATGACACAGGATTTATTTACAAGACTCAGGAAGATATAACTAGATATATCAAAGAAAATTTACCTCATGTATCAAGTGTGAAATACTTTTCCGATGGATGTGCAGCACAATTAAAAAATTTTAAAAATATTATCAATCTCTGTCATCACAATAAAGACTTTGATTTAAGTGCTGAATGGCATTTTTTGCTGAATTTATATTTTTTTGCAGTCATGGTAAATCCCCCTGTGATGATATTGGTGGGAGTGTTGAAAGAGTAGTATGTCAAGAAAGTCTAAAACAAATAACTACTGGGCAGATTTTAGATGTTAATTTAATGTTCTCCTTTTGTAAAGCCAAGATAAATGGAATTTGTTTTTAATTATTTTCAAAAGATGAAAACGACCAAACAAGAGTTATTTAACAAGACGTTTAGTTATTTAAAGTTATTTAAACGACCAAACAAGAGTTAGTTAACAAGAGAGAGAGTACAATTAGAAAAAAGATATTTAGGTGGAAGAACAGTTCCTGGCACAATGATGTATCATCACTTTATTCCAATTGCTTTAAACACTATAAGTTATAAAAAAACAAGTATTGATAAATGCACTGAAACATTTAATATTATTCGAACAAGCAAACATAATAAAGAGATTTCATTAAACATTAAAAAAATGCATTATATTGCATGTTTTTATGACGAATTTTGGTGGGTAGGGATTGCTGAGATATAAGTGACCTTGATATAAGAGTCAGATTCATACATCCACATGGACCAGGTAAAAACTTCTTTTAGCCAATGAGAAATGACGGGTGTTGGGTGAACAATTCTGAAGTTATATGCCTAATTTCTACAAGCACAACAATATCAGGTCGTACGTACAATATATCTGATTTAGATTTGGAGAATATAAGCAGTTGGTTACAAAAAAAAAATTAACTAATTAAAATTATTTTGTTGTAATTTTATTTACCTGTTTTGCATTTAGAATTTATCTTTCTTTTTTTCTTTTTTTCAAATCCTTGGATGTAAGGCTAAAAAGGAGGGGAAGTTTAAATAATTCCCATTGTCTATCTCATAATGTCAATGACTATATTAGTCTTAAACTACTAAATAATACCATAAAGATATTGATATAAATAAAGACGTTTAAAAACATTTCAGTATCTTTGGCTTTAAAATTTAAAATTTTTAAAATTGTGAAAAGATCTCAGTTTTGAGTGCTTACTTTAAAATAAGAGGTAAGTATTTATCGATTTGAAATAATGAAAATAAATTTTAGAGTTTATAAAGTTTCTCAAACTTAAACTAAAAAAATATATATTTTTAAATTATATTTTAATAATTATTAATTCAATATATATAAAAAAAAATTTAGGGAATTTGGGCGGGGGGACGGAAGGGGGGAGAGCAGAGTTAGTCAGAGTCCCCCTGGTCCTCCCTCGGCATATGAATATAAATGTCCTAAAGTTTTTTGTTTTTTTTTGTTTGTTTTTTTTTGTTGTTTTTTTTTGCTAAATCGCCTCCCCAAGGCTCAATAGGCCACTACAAACAAGGAGGCTACTTAATTGTGGTTATAACCCTCTCTCAACTCTATAACTCCGAAACAGGTAACTTGACGAACAAAGCCGCTGCGCGGAGAAACAAGTTGAGCGCAGTACTACCAGGGACGTGGTGGGGATGGAACTCGGAACCTCTCGCTTATAAAGCGAGCGCTCTATCACTACACCACTACCGCATTTAAGTAATCACTAAACTACACTATTTGGTATTTTATTTAAATAAATGTTTCAAAAAACATTTCAATTGCTTTTGTTACAAAAAAATTAAATTTTTCTTAATAGATACCATTTTTAAATGCAAATTTTGATCAAGTATTAAAGAGACAATTGATGAATCTAATTTTTTTCAGTAGACCTAAGATGAAATAATGATATACAATTAAACTTTTTACTCGGGATTTTGGGTCACATTCTTCATTTCACCTCCAAAAATTATTAATTTACAAGTCAATAATTTTGAACAAAATTGGATAAATGAGGCATTTCCTGAGACAATCAAGTCTTGAGGGTGCTATTTTTAGATTCGTCTAATAAAAATTCTATTGGGGTACCAAATTTTAAGAAATTTCCCCAAGCCTTTATAAAGATACTAAATATCAAAGTTGCTTTGTTGTCGCTTTAGATAATCACTAAAATGATGAGTCAGCATTATTTCAACTGATGATACCTCTGGTAAAAGTTTCGCAGTTGTTATTTTTTTAATATGGACTGCACGTGAGGTAAAAATGAACAAATTCTGAGACATAAGGGTATCAAAAATGTTTTTTTTAGGATAACGTCATATGGATTTACCCTTAATATATATAATTTTTCCTAAAAATAATATTATTCTGTTCATTATATTCTGATTAAGTTTTACAGCTTTTGAATTAGAACAAAAAATATAAAATTGAAAGACTATTTTCTAAACCAAAACCAGTAATACTCTGCATTTAAATATTTTATTGCATATATTATGTTTATAATAATAAAAAATAAATAACCAGATAATTCTTTGCATAAAGGATTTATCTGGTTTTTTATTTTTTACACCTATTTTTTGCTTGTAATTTACTAAAAATCCTCATAAGTAGTTTAATCTCACTAATTTAGCTAATTTAGTTAACTAATAATTTAATAATTAATATTAATAATTTAATTTAGTTTTCAATTCTTTTAGCTTTTCTTTCTAAACCTTTTTTTTTTTAACTTGTATGAACAGCATGAACTTGCCATGAACATATATACAAATATATATCTGTTGGTAACTGGCTTATGAACTCAAAGTTAAAAAAAAACACAGTTAAAATAAAATATTTTTTTCTCCTAAAAGATTTGTGAAAAATTTCATACAGACTGTCAGAAAGAAAGGTTTTTAACTGTGGCCAATATTTGAGATATTTAAAACTACAAACTATTTGATAAACATTTATAGGTCAAATTTGAGGCTTTGAATTTCAGAATAAAAACTTTAAGTTATATTTCAACAAAAAAAAAATTATTTTCTTTAATAAAATCTAGAATGATTCCAATCATTTTAATCAAACTGTTTTTTATGTTTTTGTGTCATTATAAACAAAGACTAAAGCATTAAATTTTGCATAACAACATAAGCCAACATAACACAGCAAAACAATAAATGTAAATAACTTTATTAAAGAGAATGTTTATAAAAAATATTTGGGCTAAATTTTTTTGATTAGAACAAAATAATAAACATATACCAAGAAAAAAAAACTTTGTAGTTTTAGTCGAAGCTTGTCGTCTTCTTGTTAGTGTGAAGTTTTTAAAATATATGCTGCGATCTACAGACTTAGTAATTTATTCAAGCACGTTTAATTTCAAAGAGTTTCAGTATAAAAAATGATAAATCTAATAATAATGTAAATTTAAAAGGATAATTTTAATGATAAGGTTCAGATAAAGATGACCTGATTGTAAGCAATTGATTTGTGCAAGACTGTCTTCTTTGCATAATGTTTATAAAAATATGTAAATGTGTAATATCTACTAAAACTTTTAAAATGTTTCACATAAAAAATGTTTTATAATGCCATAATTAAATAATCTTCATAATTAAAAATGTCAAAAGCTTTTAGAATATCATCTTAATTTTAGTCAAACCAAATCTGATGTTCAACGCATTTAAAAGCTTTTGTTTTCAATGTTTCTATTACTTATTAACAACCTCAACATTTTTACAACAAAATTGTTTGCTATATATGGCATTTAAAAATACTCTTGTCAACAATTAATCATTGATAAACAAAACGTTATAATAATAAAAATATATGCACATGTGGCTTTTATCAATAATTAGCAAAGCTAATTATTAACAAATTGTTGACGCACATTAAAATCACAACAGAAACTACAACTTTCATATTTAAGTTACTAA
Source organism: Hydra vulgaris (assembly GCF_038396675.1). Taxonomy (NCBI): domain Eukaryota; kingdom Metazoa; phylum Cnidaria; class Hydrozoa; order Anthoathecata; family Hydridae; genus Hydra; species Hydra vulgaris. The sequence goes on from NC_088933.1 coordinate 34,826,682, forward strand.
CGTAAAAATTAATTATACAAATAGTTTATATAAATAATAACTAATTTGATTACATTAATGCTGCTTACATTATTTCATCAAAGTTTTTTATAGTCATTACATTCATGTTTTAATATCGATAAACATTTATTACTAATTTTATTACATCTTTTTTTTCAAGTATTATTGCATTTAAGTTGCTATTATCATAAAATAAAAACTGAGCTAAATTTAAGGACTTATATTTTATAATAATGATAATGATAAGGCTATATTTAAATTATAACTTCAAAACAACAGAAACAAAAACGAAAACAAAAAATGTTAACAAATAAAGAAAAATCACAATTATATTTTAGAAAACATATTCAAACTTTTAAAACTCACTTTTCCATAGATTTAGACAAATCATAAACTTCCTCAACTTCCACATTTTTCACACCAAAATCATAAACCAACAATGTAAACAAACCTGAAATCAGAATGAAAACAATGATAAACCCTCAACAACAACAACAACAACAACAACAACAACAACAACAACAACAACAACAACACCAACAACAACCACAACAACAACCACAACAACAACAACAACAACAACAACAACAACAACAACAACAACAACAAAAAAAAAATATATATATATATATATATATATATATATATATATATACATATATATATATATATATATATATATATATATATATATATATATATACATATATATATATATATATATATATATATATATATATATATATATATATATATATATATATATATATATATATATACACCCTTGCAATCATAATCAAAACAATTATCAAAAAATATTTAGTTTAAAAATGAATGTGTAACTCACTTTACCTGGATCACTTTCCAATTCGATCCAATCACGAAAAGGCATAGTATTGAATATTTTTAAGAAAATTTTAATCTAAAAAAGAATATAAAATTTATATATGTGTATGTATGTGTGTGTGTGTGTATAAACTATGTTAGTGTATTCTACATGTGCAGCGCTTAATCTTCTCAAAGAAAATATATATATACAGTGGTGAAAAAAAAAGTTACAATGTACTACCTTTGACAATATCTCAGTTGGCAACATGCATGTTAAAGTTTCTTTAAGAGATTGCAAGATTACTAAGCTAAGTACAGTACTATTTGTGTGTCTGTGTGTGTGTGTATACACACACACACACAAATAGTATTGTGCACTTTAGCTAATCTGATGTCATAGTGAAATAGGGAGAACTATATAAGCATTATTCTTTAGGTGGTTTAAAAAGATATATTATTTAATTTAAAAATACTTTTGATAAAAGAACAGTATTACAAAAAGATAAAGCTTATACTATAATGCTTTATAATATAGGTGGTTTCGTTTTTTTAAACATTTCTTAATTCAAAATGTTTTTAACCAAAATGTACCATTTTTCATAAAACTTAAAGTTTACTTAAAGTTAAATTTATTCAAAATTTATATATTGAAGTTAAAAATTCGTAATATTGAACTTAAAAAATATTATGCTCTTTATTGCAAAGCTCACTTTCCTTTTAGTTCAACATTTTTGAAGTAAATTCGAATTATATTTGTACAAACATTTAACGAAACTAAAAATACAAATACGCCTTTAATCATTATTTATATTTAAAAATTTCTAATGTCAGATAAGGTGAAAATAAAAAGGACAGCAGGAACATGGTATTAAAATTCCAAAATACCTTCTACAAGCACAAAACCAGACGCGTATTCACGCACACATAAAGACTGACTGACATACACGCGTTCGCACTCGTACTCACACCATAGTTTTTATGGCATGTGCAATCTGTTGAGGTTTTACGGTAAAATTTGTAAAAACAGTAAATGCAAAAAAAAACATCGATGTACCACCCTGTAACTTAACTTACACTGCGTTACACTAATTAGGGTTGAGCTTTCCAGTTAGAATAAGGTTACACACGGTAAAAACCAATAACGCTATTAGTGTAACACAATGTAAATTACAGACAACGAGTTCGTACGCGGTTTGATTGCTCAACTTAGTTAAAGCGAATTGAAGAGTTTAGTACTAAATGTATTTAAGTCACAAAATAAATGTTTTGAATAAATCTACTTTAGCCAGAGATTTAATTCTTCAAAATAAAGATTTAAAATGGCTGATTAAAATAGATTTAAAATAGATCAAAAAAAATTATTTTGTGACTTGAGTACTTTTACCATAAAGGTCTTTAATTAGCAAAACTTAAATCGAAAATGTCTATAAAAACCTCATCTTTTACAATCCATAACTTAAGTTTAAAATGAGATAAAACATATAAAATTTTATTTCTGTTTAATACAACTAATTCTTCTTTCGTTTAAAAATAAAACTCTTCAAATTTTTTTAGTTTATACAGATTCTATATAAACAAAAATTCTGTATTACAGAATTTATGAATTTTATAAAGTCTCTTTTTGAATTTCTTTAAAACTTTGCTCATTCGGTTTGCTCCAAATTGTTTTAAATAAAATTAAAAAACGTCCTTTATTTAAACGTGATTATAGATCAAAAGAGCTAGAACTTTTACAAAGTGTTTAAACCCTAAAAAAAAAGTTTTAATGTAAATTTAATTACTTAATAAATAAAAGTTAAAAAATTAAATGTTAGTAGTTATTGCTCTTTTTCTTCCTTGAGGATTATTGATTCTTGATTCTTCCTTGATTCTTCCTTGATTCTTCCTTGATTCTTCCTTGATTCTTCCTTGATTCTTCCTTGATTCTTCCTTGATTCTTCCTTGATTCTTCCTTGATTCTTCCTTGATTCTTTCTTGATTCTTCCTTGATTCTTCCTTGATATATTTTCTTCCTTGAGGATTATTCTATTTTTTAAATGTCTTTGCAATAGTTGAAATAATTATTGCACCGAGCAAAGTCCTTACTTAAAGATAGTACTCACAAATATGGAATTTCACAGACCTGGAAATTTTAGCTAAAGTTAGGATTCCATAATATACCGCAATTAAATTGCATTGAATTTCATATCATATAAAGTTTTGATTAGAATTTTACATTTTAAATAAATTTCAAAAGATTGCTTTTAAGCTAAGAGTTAGTTATTTAGGTAAGAGAATTGTAGAGGTAGAGATTACAACAACATCACAGTAAGGTCTATATTGTTTTCCTTTCAAACCAATGATATGATATATATACTAAATGTCTAACTTCAATCCACAAACTGAAGCCATTTTTGCTCGAATTAGAAATTACATTAATTTCTTTTTAAATTAAATTATATTATAAAAAAAATTAAATTACAAATCCACAACATTAACTATATTATTTTGCCCTTTTTACAAATGGTGGATTAAATTTGTAAACAAAAAAAAGCAACATCCAATAAAACTCTGCAGGTTAAACAAGTGCAAACAGTCATAAGTGCGCCAAAAGAATTTGAAAACCTTGGTATAAGTATGAATTGGCATAAGTGCGAACTGTCATAAGTGCGAATCAGCTGTAAAAACTGCCATAAGTGGCAGTTTTTGCAACTGATTTGCACTTATGACAGTTATAAGGCTATAATTCGCAACTTATGCCGCTTCACATTCACGCTAATGTTAGCAAATTCTTTTAGCGCACTTATGCAAGTTTGCAATTGTGCCAGTTCGCTTTTTCTCCAGTTCGCGCCTACGCTCTTCGCACTTATGCCAGTTCGCACTTATAAAATTCGCACTTATTCAGTCTTCCCTATATATCATATTGTTTTAAACAACCTCATTTTTTTATCTTGCAGACTGGATGTTTTACAGAAATAACTTGATTGTTTAAACTAATAACCGACTAATGGTAATTTCTAGAAAATTCTTGTTCTCTCGTTCTCTATGCTGAAACTTGTTTAATTTTTTTTTTTTTTTTTTGTACAAAAGCATTTAATTTCACGAGTTTAAAAATCAATATTATGATATTTAACAAAGAAATGTTAAATTAACCAAAAGTTATTTTTGTCTATTATTTTTCTTTAAATTTAAGGTTTGGAAATGTGATTTTGTAATGAATATGCACTGGCGTTACCGCAACGTAATTTTGCGTTAAATTTCGATAAAGATTTTTAAATAAGTATTCGCGGGCGATTAATTGCGAATGAGCTATTTTTTTAAGTAATCGCGAAGCGATTTTAATCGATTACGATTAGCCGCTAATTAATTGAGATGCGACTTTTTTTTTATTTACGTACACTAAAAATCGCAGCGATTAGAATTAAATTGCGTTTTTATCGTTACACTCGCAATATACCGCAATTTTATCAAACAAATTGCTCTATTTTTGCAAAGATTGCTATTATCATCTAATATTTCTATAAATTCTAGATATTCACTTTGGCAATTAAATCTGATACTTATCTTTATTCTTGCGATTAATAGAAAAATCGCAAAAAATCTAAAAAATTTTATATAATACTATTCCAAAAAAAAAAAAAGAAAAAAGTTTATTTCATTTATTAATACAAATAAAAAAAGTTTCATTTATTTTAATACACTCTATAAAAAGATGTTTTTGATCTAGATTTTTGATAGATTTGAAATTGATACACTTACTTTGTAGATGTAAGTGTATCAATTTCAAAACTGTTTTTATTTATTAACTCAAAGAGTGCGTTACAACTATAGTTTTTTATTTTTATTAGAATTTTAATTGTTTTTTTAAGTGCTTTTAAAAAGTTTTGACTCGACTGACGTCTTTTTCTTTTAAACCCGCTCTTAAAGGCTGGTTTTTAAGCAAAGAGATAGAAGGATCTTGTAAAGGTTGAGTGACTTGATGTTTTTGGCTTTGAAAGTTGACGGTTGAGGTTCTTCCGGTTGTGGTTGATTAGCTGGCTCATTTTCATAAAATGTATCTCATCGAATAATGTTTTATTTAACAAAAGATAATTTTCTTTGACAAATACCATCATTCTAAGCTTTTCTATATTCAGATTGTACCGCACTAAAAAATACATTCATTTGCATAAAGCAAAGGATGCTGGTATGCATAGATATCTTTTTGCAAGGCTAGCAAATAAAGGTAGCTCTGTAGCATTATTTTCCCACCATGCCAAAACATCTACGCTCTTAAAGAAACCTATTTGCCTTAAATCCGAAAAAATCTCAAGTGCATAAACTGCGTAGCAATTTTTATAGAGCAAACTTCTGGGCATATTACTGCGCGTCAATTTTTATCTGAATAATCGCGTACGATTCTTTGCGGTTTTTTATTTCGACCATATAAACTGATGGTTATATGGTCTATTTTCTTTTCTATTTAGAATTAGAATTAGAAATTACACATTAAAACTTAATTATATATTATAATATGTATATGCATCATTTGGAAACTATTATAGATTGTAAATGTAAATAAATACATATGTAAATATTCATTTGTGTTGTTTAAACTATTTAACTATAAAAATATAAAACTATTTAAACAAGAAGAAGGCATCAGTAAGCCTTATCACCGAGCCCCATTACAATCGTATTATACAAGTCCGTAACATATTAAAAAATCTTTACAAAACGTCAAGTATAAGAAGTTAAGAAACAAAAAAGAACTAAAAAGTTAAAAGTAAACTTAGTTAAGAAAGATATAAAGTGTATAAATATATATGTGTATATGCACATACACACATACATATATATACATATTGCCTCGTACTGTCGTTTTTGTAATAAAATGAATAAAATTCCATCCACAACAACATAAAATATATAAAAGTGTCAAAAATAAAATAAATATAAGATAATTTACCAAAAGATACTACATGTTTAGACAAAAAACTAAAACTTTTTAAACTTCAAGACTAAGTATTCAAAAATAAACATTTTTAAAGAAGAGTGATAAAGGGATTGATATTTTTAATAATAATAGTTTAGCTTCTTATTATTTTTAGTTTTTTGGTAGTTAACATGTTAAAGTTGTTTAAGTTAATGTATCATTATAAATTTGTTTAGATAAATCCTAAAAAAAACTGGAAATATTTAGAATATTAAAATCCATACTTACTAAATGATATTTTAAATTAGCTTTGAATTGCGGAAGTGTTTGTTTTTTATTATGAACAATCTGTTTAAAACTTTTCCATGAAAAAGGTCCCCGATACTGATTAGAATAAGAACATAACTTTAGATTAAATTTTGGAGTTACAAAATTGTTTTCGGAAAATCTGGTGGGGTATTTATGGCTTATTTTACTAAAATATTGATTAAATATTGTTGGAGATAGTTCGTGTTTTATTTTATACATGAATTGTAAGACTAAATATATATTAATTTTCTACACGTTTAATGATCCAAGCTTACTTAGAAGTGGCTCGCAAGGCACATTTCTTGTTGCTCCAAATACAATTCTGCAAGCATGTTTTTGTTTTAAACAAATTTTTTTCAACTTAGTGTAATTTGTGCTTGCCCATACAATACTTCGTAAGTTAAATAACTATGTATAAAAGAAAAATACAAATTTTTTAAAAACCTAATGTTTAAGAATGGTTTTGATTTATACATTATTGCAATATTTCTTGAAAGTTTTCTTTCCAGAGAGTTTATATGAGTCTTACAAGATAAATTTTCATCTAAAATAACACCTAAGAAGTTTACAAATGTTTGTCTAATAATATTTATTTTATTTATTTTCAGATAATTTTAATGGTAATTTTAGGGGAAGATTATCTGTTTTATTTTGTTTATGAAATAGTATATACTTAGTTTTTGTTACGTTAAATGAAATAAAATGAAATTTAATGAGTTTGATGTAAAAGATAAATCATTTATATATAGAGAAATTAATAGCGGTCCTAAAATCGAGTCTTTAGGAACTCCGCATGTTTTTGAATATACACCTTAAGACACCAATTTTAAGATTCGTGTTTTCAAAGTTAACCTTCAGATACACGTGTTCATACAATGCAAATAATATGCTCGACAAAAAATCACGGTAATCTGAGTTTAGGAAGTAATATTACAGGAATAATATTAATATAAATTAGGATCTCGAGTGTTGAAGCCTATCGGCTTCCCGCGAATAAACTATTAGTTTACAACTATTTTCCACGGTATGTTTCGCCATTCTCTTATGTTTTTTGTTGATGTCTTTTTATATTTAATTAGCCTTATGTATCAGTTCTTCTTCTTACTTATTATAATATATAATTATTACCAAGCAAGTATTTCTTTATATAACGTAAACCGTTGAGTAGACTAAAGTATTCAATTTTGAGGTACAAATATTTGTACGGAGGGAATGCAGCAGTACTCTACCATCATAAACGCAATAAAAATTAAAATACTTATGACTTTGTAAAGTTGATATCTCTTTAAGTAGGTTTGTGAGCTTTACTTGGTCGCCATTTTTAGACGATTAAAAATTTTTTTTAGATAAATTAATTTTTGCTATGAATTTCAATCGTATTTAAGATACATAATTACATAAAGTTCTCACATTTAGGACAGCAGGACCCAACTTTTCTATTTAATATTGTTTTCAATCTCTGATCATTATAATTTTTTGGAAAACATTTGACATTAAGCATTTTTATTTGATACACCAGTATCAATATTACAAAGTTAAAAATTTGCACCATTTCTGGTGTTACCAATCTTGGTAACACCAAAACACCAAAAATCTATAACCATATTTATTTACATTTACAATTTACAAATTTTTTAAAAGATACAAATACATATCATAATATATAATTTATTTTTAATGTATAATCTCTATTTCTAATAATCTAAAAATGTAAGAAAATGGGTGGCCACCTCAGTACAACCAACAGTGGAATGTTTAAAATTATAAACAAATAACAATCAAATAAATATGGTCTATAAATGCGATAAACATCATTTTTTTAAAACATTAGTCAAAAAAAAATGTAAAAGTTTTCCAACAAGTTTTTAAATTTACATTAAGTTAGGAAATGGAACATTAGGTATAACAGTACAAACCATTTAATTCAATACAAAATTGAAATAAATGCAAAATGCTTTAAATAATAATTAAATTTTTAATTACGCAAAGCTTTCAGAACGCAAGTTTATTTGCACTTCAGACCAGGGCTACAGCCTCCACGGTGCCTGCGGCGTTTAGCAAGCGTTGCCACCCTATAGTTACGTCACTGTACGCAACTTTGATTTTGTCGTGAGGTGTGTGCACTTCTTGCCTAAATACAAAAAATTTGAAAAAAACTTGATATTAAAAAAAAAGATTTTTAAAAAAACTCATATTTTTTATACAAGGAAGCATCCATTATGTACATACGCAGTAAAACCGCTGATTTAGGACCTCCTCCCCATGTACGCACCTGTATGCTTTCAAAGACCCCTTCCCCACGACACTTGTTTAAAAAAAGGGTAGGTTAATTTGTTAAATCGGTAAATCGATTTAACTCGTTTAACATTAAACGTTAAACTTCAGATTCAAACGATCGATTAACATAGTCGTGACATTTTACACGAGCGTTTTAAACACATTAAATGCACATGGTTTTATTTTGCTATAAACACTATCATGTCTAAACCTAAATTAAGTAAGTGATATATATCTGTAATAAACTGAGATGTTCTCAATATGTTAAACTTATTATACGATTTAGAAACTATAAAGTAAAAGAGTACACAAACGCCTAAAATTAATGAGCATACCTTTAATATATCACCAAAATTAAGAGTAATTTACTTTAAACTTTAGCTTCGTAGTTTGTTAAGGGTTTTTCAAAACTGGTACTTGTATTATATAAAAAATTGTGCCTGCAGAAGGCACAATTTTTTTTGCCTGAAATTGCCAGGTTTCAGTCATTGGTAGATAATTAATTTGATAGGTATGCAAAGTCCATTCATAGCTACAAGTTATAAATCTTTTTTAAGGTATTTGAAGCAGCTTTAATTAATTTGGAATAAATCAATTAATTTAGTAAAACCTCATTTCAGCAAGTATATATCTTATTTAAACATTACAAAAACAAACGAAGATTTTAGTAAATCTTTTATCTTTTAAAAATATTAAAGAGAATTTATTTTTGTGTTTATCTTAAAACATGAATGGCCAAAAAAAAGTTGTATTTAAACTTATCATATTTAATATATTAATCAAATATTATTATCATTTAATATTTTAATATTAACTTAAACATTTTTCATAAATGGCCCAAATTTTACTGTATTGTTATAAGTATCAAAGATTTAAATTTTAAGTCAATTATAATTGGTTATTAGCAATAGAGTAGAAATAATATTATAATTGGAATTAATTTATTTACTGGAATTTATATAAATTTAGATTCGAAGAGTAAAAGAATGACTTGTCGAAAACGTTTCAAGATAGTAAAAAAGGTTTTTATTAATTAGGTTTTATTTAAGTTTTAGTGTTACTTTTTTACCTTAGCCACCTTGCAAAAATCCTAGTACCCAATAATATATTATTAATTTCAAAAGTTCTTACAGAAAAGATGATTGCTTGAAGCACTGCAACACTAAGACATTGTTTGTGTTAAATAGTACTATTACTAATACATTGTATTTTGGCTTGATTTAAATTAATAAACAAAAAAATATAGACTCTGTTACTTATATTATTATTATATTTTACAAGAAAAATTTCTTTTCAACTAACTATTTTTATTGTATTTTTAATTTTATTTTCAACTATGAAGTAATTTAAGAATATTTACTGAAACTATTTGACAAACAGTTAAATAACATGTAAGACAATTCTGATAAAATGTTATACTAAATAGGAAAATTAAAAGAAAAAGATCACTCAAAAACAAATTTTAAAATTATTTTAAAATTTTATTTTAAAATAAAAATTTTTAATTTTTATCTTAAAATTAATAATACGAGAATTAATAAATTATAAAAAAAATCATTGTAAAAATACATATTTTTAGTTTTTAGTTTAAAAATGTTATTTTCCAGGCAGTGAAATCTAAAATAAAATTTTTCATAAAATGATGGTTATATATATATATATATATATATATATATATATATAATATATATATATATATATATATATATATATATATATATATATATATATATATATATATATATATATATATATATATATATAGTTCTTTAGATTGTTGCATTTGGGAGTACGGAAGGAAAAAAATGATTCTTATGCCAACAAATACGTCACTTTTAATTACTTTTGACTTTTGTCCAATGTTTGCCTGTTGTCAGAAAGTTAAAACCATTAATTTAATTACAAATTAATTGGTTTTTAAAAACCCCGCAAAAACGCAAATTTAATTGATCGGAACGTTTTTAAAAACATTCTGAATGTTTTTAATAATATAAACAATATTTTTATTTTTTTTAATAAAATGTTTTTATTTTTATCTTTTTTACTGTAAATCATGCACGGAGTGTTGCTACATCGACTATCTTATAGCTTGACGCGCAACAAAGTGCTGCTACATCGACTGACAAATAGCCTGATTGGCAACGGAGTGCTGCTACATTGTTTTTTCCATTTCCATGTTGCTCCTTGCCATGTCTTTCTCCAAGGTCAAGTTGATTTATTCTTTTCGGAATCGTCAAATAAACAAATTTTCAATTTTTTTTTTTGCTAACAGTGAAAATATGTACAAGGAAAACAATTGTCAACAACAGTTGTTTTGTATTTATATTTCTTTATTATTTTTGCTAGCTTTGAATAAAATAAAGAAGTTAGTTTTTCTTGGTATGCATTTATTTTGTTTTAATCAAAGAAATTTAGCCCAAACATTTTTTTTTTATCATTTCTTTAATATGAATTTCTTGGAGGTTCAGGATTCCCTTAAGATAATTAAACATCTATTAAAATTTTTGTTTCTTAATACAACAACATAATTAAAAAGTATTAAATACTCATAAAAAGTTTATTTAGATTTTTTGATAAAGTTAATAAGCTTATATAGCTGTCTATATAGTCTTGCACTGGCTTTTTTGAGAAATTTAAGTTATGTTTTGATAATTTTGAATATTTTTACTGGAACTTTTATTCTGTTCCTTTTTCATTGCAAGGATAGTATTTGTTTTTTTAGCTTTAAAATTTTGACAATCACTATAATAACGAGTGGGTGTAACAAATCAATAAAAAAGTCTGTAGGTAAACTTTTAGTAAATGAGTACTTGTAAGGTTTTTCTAAGTTATGCAGAACTTTTTTTTTTGCTCAGAGGTATTTGTATGCATTTTTGATTGTTTTTTTTGTTCTACTTTTGATGTATGGGTATGGAGGCTGGCGCGGGCTGTAGTTTGCCATTCCTGCCAAAGCCTGTGTTTTCATTATCAAATTTTAATAAGTATAATTTACTTATAACTTTTTAGCTTTTAATTTTTACCATTTTCTTTGACACAAAATATGAATTGGACTTGGTTGTCCCATTAATAAATCAAATGTTGATCGCACATTTCATTTTGTGCTTCATTTGAATAAGCAATATTAAACTTCAAATATTTATCTCAGCCCCCATATATGATAAAGCTAACCAAAATTAGCCCTGATATATAATGTATAGCTAATAGAATCTTTATGCATATATGTAATGTAAAGTTATTATTTTATTTTCATGAATGTATTTTTAGGTTGCTGAACATAATCGAAAGAAAAGAAAAGAAGCAAAACTTAAATCAACCAGTATGTACTTAAATAAGGAACTTTGTTTGAATAAATTTGTTTGATTGATTAATAATTTTTTTTGAAATACTTGAAGTTTCCCTAGAATTTTAAGACTAAATTTATTCAAATTTTATTTAAATATAAAAGTCCATAGTCAAGCTAAACCACCTTAACTTGATTATGAAATGCAAAAATGCTGACTTTTTTCTTTATGGTTTTTCAAAAAAATGAAGAATAATGAGAAAAACTTATTTCTGCTCCAACCAAAACCCTAAGATGATGCAGCAGCAACTTTTTTTGCATCTTCTCTCTAAACCAGTAAATGTTAGGGCAGGCCAAAAAAATAAACATGAATTTTTACACATTAGAATACAAGCTATATATATATATATATAAAAAAAAAAAGATTAAAACATTATTGAGAGCAACCAAAATTTATTCATATATTTTTATTTTTTAGCCTAAAATATGTTAAAATATGAATTTTGTTGGCAAGTGAAAAAAGATTAGGAATTTTATATCCCTAGAAAATATTTTTTGAAAACAATATTTTTTTTCAGTAAAATAACTGTCTTGTAATTCATGCTGTTTCATCCTATAAATGAAGGTTATAAAAGCAGTTATTATTTACATGTGATAAATCAGCAAATTTATTGCGATTCTTGACCTCTTTAAAAACTTTTTGTGTAGCCTCGCCCTGAAGATAAGTAACTTTATTTCAATTTGTTCTTTATGTTTATTTTTATGTAGATATTTCAAAGTACCTTCTTAACTATTTTTTTTTTGTATTGATAGTTACCTTAAAGGTGTATCCAGTTTCATTAAAAAAAAATTAAATTTGCAATATATTTCTATGAATGAATTTTAAAACATTTTCCATGTTCTTTTAAGATATGACAATGTGAAATATAATATAAATATAAGTTTTCTGTGAAAATTTTCAAGTGTAAAGCATCTTATAAATTTGTATATATATAGAATATCTCTATATATATATATATATATATATATATATATATATATATATATATATATATATACATACAGCCCAATTTTTTGCCGACCTTAAACTGTTAAAGGTTGTCAAAAAAAACTTTGTTTTACTGTGCAGTATTATGTTCATTGATGTTTTCTTTTCACAAATATTTTTAAAAATTTGTGTTTCTTATTAATTCAGTAATGTGTAAAGTTTTTTTGACATTTATTTATGAACATTATTAAAATTATATTTATGTATATCTTATTTGTAAAAATAAAAATTCTATTGTGTGGACATTACTTGTTTGCACGTACTAATAATGACTTCCAAAACATAAATAGAATGTGAACAAAACAGAAGATTGTTTTAAGAAAAAATTATAAAGAAGTATAATCTTTTTCAAATACTGAATTTAGATTTCAGTGTTATTTTTGTTATATCAGTTTAAGTCATTTTTAAAGCGGTTTAAAATAAAATTAATATCAACGCGCTACTTTAAAATTTGTTAATGATGCAATTTTACTTTTAACAAATGTAAATATCAGTGTTGTGTTAAATTTTTTAAACCTTTTTCGAAAGTTTTTATACCATTTTGGTTGTACTACTCAATTGTCTTCTTAGAGTATAGCATTGTTGCCAAATCGGGCTAAAAAATAACTGTATTGCTGTGTTTGTTAATAAATGGAAAGAGGTTTGTGAAGACATTCAGTGATGTACAAATTAGAAGTCAAAGTCTTTCAGGAGACAAATGGAGCACTCTTAATGCCACATGAGCAAATCGCTTGCCACACAAGGATCTGTGAATCAAACTTTTTTTTTGAGGCAAATTACTCTTTCAATTGATCGCTTCAGAGTTTTTTTTGAACCCTTGCTCTCAAGTGCTTTTCTGACAAGGAATTGACTGCATTTGAATTTTTTGGTAAGATCTTTTTGGGATTGGTATGGATTTCTTGTAATTGACCAGATGATAGGATTCACTTTGTTTTTGTCAACAAAACCTTTTTATCTTTCCACCTCCTCTTTTTATTGATTATTCAATTGTTCACTTATTTTGGACAAATAAATTAATAATATCAGTAAAGAGCTATTGCTAAGTAAATCTGGCAAGAAAGTAAAATAGGGAGCTAAAATTTTAGAATAAGAAATATTTTTAGAGGTCCCCTGACACTCTTAAATATTTGACCAGTCCCTAATATTTATAAAATATAAAGTTTTTTAAAAGTAGGTCGTGTTGGGTCTCAAATTAAGCAAAATTTAAAAAAAATTTCAAAAATAATTAAAAAAAAATATTTTATATTTCACTGCTATGTATATATAAAACTACAAAAAATGCACCTTTTTCATTTTCATTTTAAAAATGTCATATTGCAGTAAAATCTAATGTGAATTTCTTTTAATAAAATGATGATTATTTTTAAAATTTTTATAAAATATCACTTAATTTGAGACCCAACATGACCTACTTTTAAAAATCTATTTTTTTGAAATCATTAGGGAATGGTCAAATATTCAAGGGTGTCGGGGGACCTCTAAAATTATTTCTTATTCTAAAATTTTTGAAAGTCATTGTTTTTTTGATATATAGAACACAATTAGGTGTCAGACAAAATCAATTTTTTAAATTGTTATTTTGTGATGCACCCTATGAGAGATCACTTATGTAAGACTGTAATAGAAATGTTGTTTAGTAAAGGAGTTTACGTGAAAAATAACTTTAGCAACTGAAGCAAGAGTAATCAGGATCTAGCAATAGATTCAGATTAGATTAAAGAGATGAGTATGAGGAAAAGTTCTGTGTTCTGCCTTATTCCTGTGAGAGGTAATAAAATTCTTGGGGAAAATAGAGATGAGTAAAAGGAAATTCTCTATGCAAATAGTTCAGCCTTATTCTTGGAAGAGAACATAAGGTAGAAAATCTTGGGAAAATAATAAAAAGAGAGGTAGAAAATTCTTGGGAGAATAATGAAATTAGATCCGTATGAGAGGTAGAATGTTAGGTCTTTACTAATGACATTGCTAAAGATTTTCCAAGCTTCCAACCTTCAGGAATAAATTATAAGATTTAGTAATTTGAGATTAGAATAAACTGGGTCAGTCAGTTCTTGTAAGAAAAAACAAGGTGCACATATTTAATTGTTAAAAGTTTAATTGTGTCATTTAAGTATTTTAAGTTTGTAATTTAATTTAATTTTAAACCGCATTGAAAGTCATTTAAAGTTTAAATTTGTTTAAATTAAACAATATAACTATAACAAAATTTACCAGTAAAATTTAATTCAGTATTTGAAAATTATGTTTCCTTATGGAGATTATTCATTTCTTATGCATAACTTCAAAATCTTTTTTTGTTTGTTTTATCAATTTAGTTTTTTTGTGTGTGAAGGTGTTACTCTTAATTTCATAAATTTTTTATCAACTACTTAATGAACCAATTTTAATAATGCTTAGTAACTTAAGTCATGAAAATTTTTCGTTATATTGAAATGTTAATAAAATTAATTAATTAAACTTGATTGATTTTAAATTAACTAAAATAATTTTAACTAAATTACAAAATTCTCTAAAATATTATTGCCTGAAAAGCCTTAAACTGGGTTTATGCGGTAAAAGTGCTTATTTATTAAGATTATTATATAAAAGTGCTGTTTATAAAAATAAACAGTTAATAATAAACAATTTTGTAATGAGATGAAAAAAATTCATCTATTTGAAACAATATATAAATAAAGTTCTTTAAATGTAAAATGAATATAAAAAGTTATTTTATGACAAAAGAAGATGATTTCAATATTCCAATAGAATTGGCTTAACAAAAATGGCTTGATGCATAGAAATTTTTTTTACTTAAAATGAGTGCAGCTTAATGCTTCTTGGTGAAGGGTCAACGCACACACACACACACACACACACACACACACACACACACACACACACACACACACACACACACACACACACACACACACACATACACACACACACACACACACACACATATATATACAGGGGTGTACACTTGGACTTTTGGTTGATCGTCAGAAGGGCGACTGAAAATAAACAGTTTGTTAATTTTGGTCACCCGCTCACTTTTTGAGTTGCCTGTCGCTATTTTTTATAAAAAATTTTGCATTTAACCGATTTCTTGCATATTGTAGCCATTTTTCATTATAGGGCTAAGTGTAGGGTAGAAACAATTAGCATTAAATAAAAGTAATGTTGTAAACTATTGATAACATTCACTTTTCTACTTTCAGATAAAGCACATGCAGATATATATGTCATTAGGTTTTTCACTTAAGTTAAGGGAATTTGGTTTTTCACTTGAATTAAGCGAATTAGGTTTTTCACTTGAATTTTATCCAAAAAAATTTGCGCACTATTTTACAAAAATAAAGTATTGGCATATATAAAAAAACAATTTACAAATTTCTTTTAAACCCTTTGCATTTAATGTGTTTTAATTATTAAGATTTTTTTTGTTACAGGAGCTTAAAAACTATTGATATTTTAAAAGTATTTAAAGTATCATGTTGTAATTAAATTTAGTTTTAAAATTATTTAAACTAATTTAACAAAAATTATTAATAGAATCTAAATTCGGTATTTGAAAAAGATTATATTTTCTTATAATTTATTTCTTAAAATAATCTTATACTTAACATAATTCTTTGTTTGTTAATCACTATTTATTTATTTTAATTTTTACGTATTTAATGTAGTATTTTTAAGAATATAAACATAGAATATATTTGTAAACATAATTTATGTTCATAAATTATTATGTCAAAAGAACTTTACATGATATTGAATTAATAAGAAACAAAAAACTTTTGTGAAAAACTTCTTTGTTTTAATAATCTATGATAATCTATGATGGAGAGACTAGCAACAGTTAGACATTAGCAGGCAATTAGAAAAAAACTTCTCTAATAAAAATTGCAAAACCATTTTACATTTATTTGAAACTAAATTTTACATTCAATGTTTTACTCTTTTACATGCCTTTGAAACTAAGTTAAAATTTTTTTTATAAAACAATTTGTTTCTTTAGAAAATTCTGAGTTGCGGTTAAATGCTTTTTTTAAATCCTAATATTTTCTCCATAAATGTCACAGAAACGAAGTTTAAAGATAATCTAAATATTCCACAAAAAAAAGTTTTTGATTAACTCAAATGCTTTCAAAGTTTACATTTTCCAAAAAAGTTTAACTGTACACTTTCCACATTTATAAAAAGTTATGGTAAATTTAGTTCTATTACTTTATCTCTAAATCCTTAAATAAAATCTGTGAGTTAAAAAAAAAATTGTATTTTTGTTTAAACAATGAAACTTTTTAGTTTTTATTTAGGAAGTATTTTATTTAATACGTTTAAATGCTTGTACAATTTTCTTATGTTCTAATTAATAATAGAAAATGCGGAAAGCAAACTTTGACATTGTGATTTTCAAAATATAGTCCTATTGTTATTTTAGATAGTTACTTTATTTTTTATAGAATTTTTGAATTAAAAAATTAAAAACTAGAACAACCGATGAAATTTAATAGACGCCTTTTCATGTGACTTAGTTGCATCAAAAGAATATTTGTCGCCCTTCACAAAATTCGTTCATCTGGCACCATCGGGCAACCACAAGTGTACACCTCTGATATATATATATATATATATATATATATATATATATATATATATATATATATATATATATATATATATATATATATATATATATATATATATATATATATATATATGATTAAATGTATACATAATAGATTTATCTTTATACATAGTCATATAAATAATACAGAGTGGCTCTACCGTTCAATATTGAAGCAAATAGCGTTTGGTTCATAATTGAGAGAGTTATAAAACTTTTTGCATAGTGTTAAAAGTAGATATCAAAAAAGTTATCCTCAAAATCAAGCTCATCATCCTTAGGGAGGTGTGAAAATAAAATTAGGGAGGTGAGTGAAATTAGGGAGGTGAGTGTGAAAATAAAAGAAAAAAAGACTAATAGGTTTTTAAACCCCAGTTAGTATTGTTTTCAGCTTTATAACTGTTTATTTGTAAAATAAACTTGTTCCTAAGTGCACTTAATTTCCTTAATGTTCCAATTCCAATGTTTATAAAATTAATATTATATTAAGGTTGGGGAAATAGGATACTAAAATTCCGGAATCCTGCCGTTTTTAATAAATCGAAATCCAGAGATTGAGTATTTAATCCTGGAATTAGGCATTTAATCCTAGGATTTAACGTTATAGATGTGAAATGAAAAATAGCCTACAGCTCATTTAAGTTTGTTTTATGTATAATATTAAAAAAATAAAGATACTTAATAATTTAATAAATAGTTTTATTTAAACCTATTTTTGAGTGTATCGTGTTATTAATTTTCTCAAAATCTTACAATAATAAAATGTAAATATCTTTTAAAAATCGTATTTAAAAATCTCAGGTTCAATCCCAGAATTTCAGGGCTAAGTAAATGTAATACCAAATTCCCAGGATTGAAAAATAGAGTCTGGGATTACAAACCCCTTATAAAATATTTGTTTATAATTTTAGGAAAACCAAAAGATCCTGGAATTCCAAATTCATACCCATTTAAAGAGAAACTTTTAAAGCAGATAGAAGAACGCAAACAGCTTGTAAGTTTAATACAATTGAATAATTAATGAATTATTGTTGATTTTGTGTGTTGTTGCCAAAGTGTAATATTTTTTTAAAAAACATGCAATCAGCTCAGCTAGGGGTGTATTTTGAAATTGAGTTTTCAAGTTTACGTAGGAATCCTTTAGCTCTGTAATTTTTGTAGTTTGAAAAATACTTCTGACAGTCCTATCTTTATAATTTTACAAATGCTTTAAAGTAGTTTATTAAACTGTGTGCATTTTCTTAAAAGTAATTGAGTTAAATAGGGTTCCCACCAGTCTTGGAAAGTCCTTGAATTTAAAAGTGGTCTTAGAAAGTCCTGGAAAGTTTTGGATTTTTTTAGTTATTCTGAAAAATCCTGGAAATTTGCATGTAGTAAATTCCTGTTTTCTCAAACCTCCAAAGGACCAAGGAAAATGGTTCGACTAAATAAATGTTTAACCTAAGCGAAGTAAAATAATTGTTCTTGCTTGAGACTATAGAAAACAGTTATAGAGCTTGAGACTATAGAAAACAGTTATAGAGCTTGAGACTATAGAAAACAGTTATAGAGCTTGAGACTATAGAAAACAGTTATAGAGCTTGAGACTATAGAAAACAGTTATAGAGCTTGAGACTATAGAAAACAGTTATAGAGCTTGAGACTATAGAAAACAGTTATAGAGCTTAAGACTATAGAAAACAGTTCGAGACTATAGAAAATTCTCTTTGTAAGTTTATTATTACTTGTTTCAAGTATCTTCTACGTCTTTTTTTACATATTTTTTTTTTAATTAGTATTTTGTTGTTAAATGTTTGCTTTTTCTTGTTTATAGCTTTGTATTTCTTTGTATTTCTTATTCAATGAGTTCTTTAACTGATTCTGGAATATTATTTAGTAAAATGTTTTCATATAGTGACATTGCTAAGTTGTTTTAATGTAGACCCACTAAGGCAAGTTATGTTGCAATATTTTGACTTTCTTTTTTTTTTCAAAATGATTTACTATCTAGGCTATCTAATGCACTATATTAAAGTATTTGATGAATCCATAACATTTTTCTAAAGAGTTAAGTGGGCCTTCTGGTTTAATTTTAGGATAACAAAGTTGGTATGTAAAACTCATTATATTAAATCAGAGTTCACAGGGCGCTCAACTTCATCTGATGATATGTAAAGATTCTTTAACTGTATTTCTAATTTAAATAAATCAAAGATTTTACATCAGATGGAACTAATGTAATTTTTTTCTTCTAGAAAATTTAAAAGAACAGAGGTAAATGGATTAACTTGATCCAATTATAGATTTGAACCTGTGGCCTTTAGATCATTCATGTCACTTTTTAAAGCTAAGGGCAAAAGCAAGTGGGTGGCAGCAAAATAATTATGACACTAGTATACAAGCAGCCTATAAAAACATCACTGAAACATTTGATTATCCAATGCAGTTTTTTGACTTTTTCAAACTTTTTGACCTATAGGTCAAAAAGCATGTCATTTACAAAACTTATGATCCCTAGGAATTTCAATAATTTAATAATTCAAATAATACAATCAAAATAAAACAAATTTAAATAAATTAACTCTTAATACTTAATTTATGTGAAAAAAATATGTCTTTAAAAAATAATTAAAAAATTTTAAAACTCAACAATGTTGTACTAACTTCTTTTGTACATTTGTATTTTTTAGTTTTTTTTAATTTTTGTTTATTTTATTACTTCATTTTTATCATCTCTTAAAGTTATTTTATTTATATTATCTCTTGGGTTAAGAACTATAGTTGAATTGACTTAAGAAAATGAACAAAATAGACAAACAGAAAAATATTTAATTGCCTATTCTTTTTTTTTTTATCATTTATTAAGGGATTATTTTTTGTATTGTTAAAAAATTACTTTGCATGATTTAAATATGTTTTACTTTTTACTCTAAATAAAGGAAAAGGAACAACTTGAAAAAGCAAAAAAGAAAAAAAATGATGTTAATAGAAAGAGAAAACTAGAAGATTTACAAAAAGATGCTGAGAGGCGTGCTGCACAATATGAAAAAAAACATGCAAATAAACAAATTAAAGACGAAGATGCACAGCCACAGTCAAAATCTAAAAAAACCTACATGAAGGAGTTAAAAAAAGTCATAGAAGCTGCAGATGTTATTATTGAAGTGTTAGATGCACGTGATCCAATGGGATGTCGATGTCCACAGATTGAAGAAATGGTTACGGCGTCTGGACCTAATAAAAAATTAATATTATTACTCAATAAAATTGATTTAGTTCCAAAAGATATTGTAGAGAAATGGTTAAAATATTTACGTAACACATTACCAGCTGTTGCATTCAAAGCATCCACACAAGACCAGAAAAGCAAATTGGTAATTATATCTATTGTTTTTTAAAGTTCAAAGTTTTAATTATTTACAAAATTAATTTCAAGTTCTAATTAAGGTTATTTACAAATTCCTACAAAAATGAAAAAGTTATCTTTTGCATTTTATAGGGCCAATCCAAAGTTCCTATTGATCTTGCTTCACAAGAACTGTTACAAAGTAGCAATTGTCTAGGTGCTAGTACATTGCTAAAGCTGTTAGCAAACTATTGTAGGAATTCTGGTATCAAAACAAGCATAACTGTTGGAATTGTTGGTCTGCCAAATGTGGGGAAAAGTAGTGTTATAAATAGTTTAAGGAGGTCAAAAGCATGCTTGGTTGGTTCGACCCCTGGGCTGACCAAGTAAATATTTGTAAAAAAGTTTTCGAAAGCAAAATTAACACTTTTTTATTTTGAATTTTAAAAATTGTCTAATAAACATTATGACATAGTTTATTTAAAAATTTGTCCATAATAACTTTTATATTTTTTAATCACAGAAGTATGCAAGAGGTTCAACTAGATAAGCATGTTAAATTGCTTGATTGCCCAGGTGTAGTAATGGGTTCGAATTCTACAGATATGCAAGTTATTTTAAGAAATGTTGTCAAGGTAGTTTTTTTTTTTTTAATACAACTTTTGTTTTTATAAGAAATTTAATTTTCAAGTGTAATTTTAAAATTTGAATTTATTTATGCATTAAATATTCATAGATATTTTTTTGGCAGACACTTTAATACTTCAAGTCTTCACAGGTTGAACAAATCCTTGACCCAATAAAACCAGTTGAAGCTATTCTTAGTAGATGTGAAAAGACAATGATAATGCAAAAGTATTGTGTAGCTGATTATTCTGATGCTCATGACTTTTTAGTTTTGTTTGCAAAAAGATTAGGAAAACTAAAAAAGGGTGGTGTTGCAGATGTTCATGCTTCCGCAAAAGTGTTGTTACAAGATTGGAATAGGTATGATAGTATTGATATATGATATATATTTAGTGAATTAAAAGATTTAATTTATACATTCAAATAAAATGTAAAACAATCAAGTTGTACTAGTTCTGTAAAAATAAAAAAATAGCATAATAGAAATTTATAGGTCAAATACTTAAAAAATCTATACAACTTTGTGCAGGGGTTTGGAGCAGAGGTCTGAAAATTGGCTCCGGCTTATAATAAAATAAAATATTGTCTAGAATATCTGGTTTGAGCAAGGAACGCAGATCGCTTGATATAAACTTGTGCAGAAAATAACCTCTCTACTTTTGCTTGTGAGACAGGCATACAAGTGACTACTCTGCATGCTTCTTGTTTTCTTTTTGGGTATTCTTCAATTCCCTCAAAAGCTGATTTTACTTTTAAATGTCCCATTTCTACTATTACCCTACAATTGTCCATAAAATTTGTATTAAAAGTATTTTTATCATTAAAACTAATTTTGGTCGCACTTTTCCTTTTTTCTTTTTTATCAAGCCCTTTTTCAAACTCAACCTCTTCTCCATCGGAATTAGATTCACTTAAAACTAAAAGAAGTGTTGCAGATGGCTCAGCGATGTTTCTTATTTCTTGACTTATTATTATCTTTTTGGCATCTCTTATAAATTTTTTCTGCTATTATTTTAAAGCTTAGTTTTGCTTGTATTATCTGGTTTTCTTCCAACAGCATTCTATATCTAACATCAACATAAACTGCAGCTAGAAATATATCATTATCAAAAAGTTTTTCTTCTCATTTCTGTATTGATTTTGAAATGTCTTCTGCAATTAATCCTTGATTCTTCTCTAGGTCAGATTTCAATTTCAACTATCTTTTAGGAACTCTCCTTGAGTGATGTCGGTTCCTTGAAGTTTAACTGTCACATCATACGGCTTTTCTAAAAATTTGTGAAGATGACTCAACTCATCCCATTTTTTAGGACATAGAAAAAATATCTGATCAACTGCAGCAAGTTTCTTACACAGTGGTCTCAAGAGAAATGTTTTCAATCACCCGAAACGTAGAACCCCAGTATGTCTTGTTATCTAAAAACGGAACAACCTTGCATTGCTTCCTTACTAATGATATTGTATGTGAGTTTCTTAGTTTCTTAATAATGTAATTATGCTTAAAGTTGGGCAATGTATGTTTTTTTTAAAGCATCACAAATAGCTAGCTGTAAAGTGTGAATAACACAGCGCATCAGCCTAATGTCATAAGACAATTGTTGACACCATTTTGGGAGGACAAAGGCTAGATTTTCCTCCCAGGATGCTGCACTTTCTTCCTCATTTGTATCATGTTATAAAAACTCCTCTTTTGTATCCTGTTGTAAAAACTGCTTTTGTTCTTTGTCCTGCAAAGCTTCATCTCGAAAATTTTCATCACCTGAATGTTCGTTTAAAAGTGTGATTGCTCTAATTATATTGGCTGCATTGTTTACACTTGCACATATTATTTGATCTTTGCTGATACCAAATCTATATAGAGTGTCTTCCACCATTTTTTTGATAGCAGCAGAGTTGTGCTGTCCTTTTGTATCTATCAGTGCCAACGTTTTAACTTGATTTTTTCCTGCATAATAATATTGAATATTTATTCCTAAATAGTTCTTTTAGTGTCAAGTGGCTGCATCTATTTTCACATAAATAAATTTCTGTAACATTATTTCCTGTATTTCAACTTTCTTTTCATAAATGACAATTAACCATTATATAGCACTATAATTAACTTGTATTAATAATTAAAAAAACACAAAAACTGTTGCTTTTTAAATAACTAACTTATGGAATCATCTTCACTACCGAAATAAAACTTTTATTTAGAGTGAAATTATTTTGGTGTATATTTTTAAAAATTCCATTTACAAACTTTATTATTCATAAATTATTTTTATTCCATTTTTGATTAACTAAAGAAAATCAACACAAAGCGTTATTGCAACTCACACAAACATAAATAAATATACAATTAAAAAATTTATGTCTAAATAAAAGTAAAAAGAAAAATCTATTTAAAAATTTTTTTAAAGTAATAATAAAATAATAAAAAAAAGTATAAACAAAAATAATATCAATTATAAAAAAAAACAACCTTTTTAAAATCATTTTAAAATTTGGAACTCGCGTGTTTAAATCTTTTTTAAAAATGTTTTAACTAATTAAAAATGTTAAGACAAATTATGTGACTTAGCACATAGATTAAGTATATTTTCGTTAACCAATCATTGACATTGTTTAGAAGTATTATTTTAAAGTAACTTATCGTACTCGACAATATGAACCACTTGATATATTACACAAAATAATTGGATAAAAATTAAATTCTCAAAAAATGCTTACGATTTTTTTAAAGTAAACAAAAACATATAAAATATTAAAATTATATTATAAAAATGTGCCTTTGTGCCTCAAGTTGCACATCTATTATTTAACAGTTTGTTTTTTTATAAAGCATATGAAAATATGCTATATTTCTAAATAAATTATAAATATTTTAATTAGCGTAATTGTTTAAATTCTTAAAAAAAATCTCATAAAATAATAACTTTATGGAACTTTGATATTTCAATATATCAAAGGGTGGAGCTGGCTCCAACAGAAAATATTTTAATTCCAGCTCGGCTCCATGTAAAATCATGAACTCTCCGGATAGCTCTGACTATGAATCCACTCCAAAGCCCTGATGTTGTGTCTCTTATATATATATAATTCATAAAATTATATAAATTGATATATATAAGTTACTAATTATTTACATATATATATAGGTGTTGTTGTTTTTATTATTTTTTAAGTGGAAAAATAACGTTTTACACACATCCGCCAATAGATCAAATCAATACAGAACATTCATCTTCAACTATACAACAATATTGGGGCGCTGAATTTGATTTAGTAAAATTTTTTTTTTTTTTTTTTTTTTACCATTTTTAAAAATATGAAGTCCATTATGAATTTATTTAATGTAATATTTAGAAAACTCTTGAAGAGGAAGAGAAGTTAGACTTAAATAGTCTTGTGCAGAATATGGAATTTGCTCTTGTGTTAGACCCTGGTAAACCAACTGCGATGGAAGAAATTAAAGATGAAGACAGTGAAGATGAAAATAAAGTAATAAAATTCTAAATAAAAACAAAAATCGTTATTGTTTATTAGTATCTAATTTTTTTTTTCCAAAATGATAATGATCAAGTTTTGATAATTATCATCATTATCGTTCATTTGCTAGACTTGTTGGTTACATTAGTTCAATATTTTTCATAGTTTCAACTTGTTTACCTGTTATTTGTAAATTTTAACATCCTAATGTCATTTTTTACACACTTATTTCTAAATTTTTTTCTGGTCTCTATTTTTTTTATTTCTAAGAAGCAACTATTTCATAAAAATTGAAGTTATTTGTTGTCGCTCTGTGTTTTCATGTCTATACACCATCAAAATGTTTCAGCGTAACTAAATAGTGATCTGTCATTATGTTTCATTGTAACTAAATAGTGATCTGTCATAAGCTGTTGCATCTCAGAATTTTTGAAACGGTAACGAGAAATCGGTTAAAATTAGAACAAGAAAAAATAAAAGTAACAGGAAAAACTTTATTATTGAAAAATCAGGCGAGACGAGACGAGAAGTTCCGAAAAAAACCAAGCAGAAAGGAAATAGATTTATTCTCTAAATTTCTATGAATTTTTCGAAATTTTCATACTAGTTGTAATTCGATTTTTGTAAACTTTATTTGTAAAATTATAATTTTATGTAAAATTATAGTCATATAAACATAATTACATATTGTAATTAAACAACATATAATTACATATTATAAAAACAAATAAATATTAAATTCTATAACTATATACTATATTCTAAAAACTATATCAATAGAAATACAAATTCTTATTCGAGAAGCCATTTTTAAAGAACTTTCTCACTGAAAACTAAAAAACTTGTAGACAAACAATGGTTTCTTATTGGCTAAAGTATTACCTAATATTTTGCACAAAAAAAAGTGCTCTAATTTAAAAAAAAAATGTTAATTTTCATTAAATTTGATACAGCAAAAGAATTAGAGGTTTTTGGATTAAGTTTCGTTTTGTCTTGAAATGAAACAAGATTAGATTTTTTTATTTATCGTTATAATGAGATGGTAACGGTAAAATAAAAAGTAAGCAAATGTCTTCCGAAACGATAAAGTGCTTTGTTTCGTCAATCTAAAATATAAAATTTACCGTTTAATTCAGAGATCCAACGTAACTAAATAGTGATCTGTCATTATGCTTAACAGGTCTATACTAACTTCAAATGCTTTTAAATTTTTTTTTCTTGATGTCTTTTTAGCCTAACCATCTTCATATCTAATATATAACAAAATTTACATAAACAGTATTTGTGATTATATTCCTATTGTAAGTATGTTTTTCAAAAAAAGAAAATTGATAAAAGCTAAAATCTTACTTTTTTATATAAAAAAAGTAAGATTTTAGTGAAAGATTACTCTTTTTCTTTTCGTTAATTTTTATAGAACTATCAGATAGTGTTATCAGATAGTGTTATTTAATTTGTTAAATAACACTCTGATAACATTTCTATAAAACATTATTTTTAACATTTAATGGTTTTTGATTTATATAGGACACTGAGGATTGCGAAAATATGGAAGATGATGTTGATGAGTCAGGCAAAATTACACAGGTATTATGATTTAAAATAATTCTGGTTTAAAAAATAAAGTAGTTTATTAGTTTTTGGTAGTTATTGGAAAAAAAGTCAAGAAACCAAGAAAGAGATCTGTCAAGTTAAAAACTTCATCAAAAAGTAATTAGGTGGATCAATACAAATCCAGAGTACTCGGTTCAGGATTTCAAATAAGAAATGGGTGTTCCCAAAAAGACAGAGTTTCCCTGGTAGATCCTAACGGCAATTTAGTAAAGAGCTAAAAACGTATTCGAAAACTGCCACGAGAAAAATTTCAATAAAATTAAAAGCGTTTTGTAATGGATGATTAAAAGCTACTGCAAACTCGACTGTTTGACGTGCCCTGGCCAGCAATTTTATACATTTCTGAAAGAAAAAAACCCTTGAGTTATGCTAAAATCAATGAAAAGTTTTAGTTTAGCAAGCCGATTGTTTGTGTGGTTTCATAACCCAGTCATTTTTTCACGAATGGAAACATAAACCCCAAAGTTTATGTAAAAAGCATGTTTAAAAAAGCAACTTTTGTCTATTATCCAAAGGCATAATGATTCACCAATCTTTTGGTCTGATCTTGCATTTTACCATTACTCAAAAATGTAACTATATGGCATTAACATAATGGTGTTGATTTAATCCCAAAAAACATGAATCCAGCAAACTTGTCACAACTTCGTCCAATTGCTGCAGGCATCAATAAATTCCGTCAATTTAATGACTTTTTTAAACTTTTAAAATTTTATATGAAATGCCTTCTGTGTTTATAACAATTTTAAAATTTGAATTTTAGTCATATACTTTACTTAACATAGTTTGAAATTCTTTTGTTACCTGGTTTTTTTACTAATTTGTATATACAGTATCGGACAAAACGAGTGCAACCAAATAATGCTAATTTAGTTTCTTTATATAAAAGTGCTGCATTTTTTCAATTTAGAGAAATAACTATGTAACTGTTTAGAGACAAAGTTCTTCAAGTTTTATTCATCACAAAGTTCATTATTTGTACACGAAAATTAATAAATTAATCAAAAGTATTAAAAAAAGTTGATTTCCTTCTGGACAAAACAAGTGCAACTCGACAAAATGTTGACCAAGCTGTATTTCGCTATAAATATTTCGTAGCGAATCCTTTGTTGTCGATCACAGCCTTGCATCTTCGAGGCATAGATTCGATCAGGTGATCAATGAAACTTTGTGGAATCGCTGCCCAGGCCTTTTGGATTTGTTCAAGCAGTTGATCCTTATTACGAACACCTTCACGATTAATTCTGCCGTTGACAATCTCCCACAGGTTCTCGATAAGGTTGAGATCCGGAGATTGAGGCGGCCAATCCATCACCGATAGGTGGTTGTCTTGAAACCGCTGCTTGACTACTTTTGCAGTGTGTTTCGGATCGTTATCTTGCTGAAAAACCCATTTTATTGGCATATTCCATTCAGCTTGAGGTAACATAACATCTTTCAGGATATTTTTATACATGAAACGGTCCATTATTCCATCGTTTCGATATATTGGACCTAGACTGTTAGCAGAAAAACACCCCCAGACTATTACATTGCCTCCACCATGCTTCACGATTTTATGGCAGTAACGTAAATCGAGGCGTTTTCCGGTCGACATACACGGCAAATGCCATCGCTCCCAATGATGTTGAACTTCGATTCATCACTGAACAGGACAGTTTGCCATTTCTGCACATTCCAGTCAATATGAGATGTAGCAAACAGTCTTTTCTTCTGGTTTTTTAGTGAAATCAGCGGTTTCTTTGCAGGGCGTCGAGAAAACAATCCGGCTTCAACAGCACGTCGTCTGATTGTTCGGTCCGATACAGGCAGCTCTAATTGCTTTTGTATCTCGACTGATGATATCCAGGGATCCTTCTTGACAGATCTGACGATCATAGAATCCTCTCTAGAAGTGGTGGAATGCGGTCTTCCACCTTTGTTATCTGCTGCCAACTTCCTCGTAGAACGATATTTGGAACATAGTCTTGATACGGTCCTTTTTTTTACGCGATATTTATCACAAATACTTTTTTGTGACATTCCACTTACGTAATCGCCAATAATTTTCTTTCTTAGTTCCAATCCAAGACTGTCGGGAACCATTTTTGCACTTGAAGTCATAAAAATAATAAAAATAAATAATCACGCTTCTCAAGCTTACAGTTTTGCATTTACCGTGATGATACAATAATGCTCTGTGGAACACAACGTCTTGGTTGGATGTGGACTGTATTGATGTAATGAAACACTTGTTGTATTTCACTTCTTGTATTGATGTTCTTCGATAAAACACTATGATAAAACTCCCTTCGATAAACTGTCTTGATAATACTGACTGATTGACTTCCATATACTGACTGAATTACATGTCGATTTACATGTCTCTTATATAGTAAAATGAACCTGTGTTGGAAGATTCTAGATGCTTCTTTTCGATGCTTCTGGAAGCTTCTGGATGCATCTGGATGCTTCTGAATGTTTCTGGATATTTCTGGATGCTACTAGATGCTTCCAGATGCTTCTTCTGGAAACTTCTGGAAGCTTTTGCATGCTTCTGGAAACTTCTGGATACTTTCTTTAATTATTAAAAAACTTCCATGACGTTGACACGGACCAGACTTAAGAAAATGAAACAAACCAAAAAAGTTGCACTTGTTTTGTCCGCTGCAAAATGGCACTTGTCAACGAAATTCTGCCTGTGTGCTGTCACCTGTTAGCTGATTGCTCATGTCATGGCATGCTATGACTCCAGACTCCTGAACTGTTTGCTGTGGTAGTATAGTTCGTTTCGTTTTTAAGACATGTAAAATTAGGAACACTTTTTAGCATTGTTCGATGTTGGTTGCAAATGTTTTGTCCAATACTGTATATATATATATATATATATATATATATATATATATATATATATATATATATATATATATATATATATATATATATATATATATATATATATATATATATATATATATATATATTGTTTCTTTAGCAGCAAATTGTTATTATTAAACCCAAAAAAAAGAAAGTATCATTTAATGATAATCAGTCAAAGAAAAGTGAAACTGATGATACCAATGATCACAATAAACAGTTAAATAAGCAATTGAAGAATCGTATAAAATCAAAAAAACGAGAATTAAGAAAAATGGGTGAGTATTTATTTCATTTTTTGAAATTTAAAATTATAAATTTTCATTTTAAAGTTACAAAACGGCTTTAAACCTTTTATATTTTGATTTTATAATTTAAATTTAGAAAACAAGAAGCAAATAAGCACAATCAGCATTCCGGAATCTGAACAATATGATTTTAATGTTTTGTAGTAAAAATAATTAAAAATAATCCTCTTGCTGTCGTGTTAATAAATAATTTTTTTGAAAAATATACGAAATTATTTCAAGATTATTATTATTTTTTTTTGTTTTTTTTTCTTGGATTTTTTTGACAAATTTTTCTAGGATATAATAGATATTTACGATAGCAAGTTTTTTAATTAAAAATATCTTTTAATGTCTAAGTTCAATTTATAAATAAAAAATTTCTCTGGTTGAAATTTACTTTTTTTCTATTCATTAAAAACCGGAAGCTATTTATATAGAGGTGCAAACAAATCTTGTCCAACCTCTAAGAGAGATAAATAAGTGTTCAAAAAACTTGTTTGTCAGACTGGATACGACTTGATGGGAAATTTCTATTTTATTTAAACAAACTAAATAAGCAGCGGTTAGAGTTCTGGCTCAGAACCAAAAAGTTTGAAGTTCGCTTTAGCTTAAAAACGCAGCTTAATAACGCACAACAAAATTTCCGGTGCCGAGCAAACAATTTATTTTTTGTATAGCATTTCTCATTTTGATTTCAAATATGCAACTCATTTTTTCACCGTCACGTCAGGCTGTAAAGATATTTGGGTTCAAATTATTCAAAAGTATGTCTAGCCGGGTGTCAAAAGAAGCGTATTTTCATAGAGATTTTAGAAAACATAAATATTTTTCCTTAAAATTTATTGACAAAAAAATTATGTGCAAAATGCTTAAGACTTTTAAAAAAATTTCAACACTGTTTCTTAGCAATAATACAAAAGTACTTGTTTTTATTACAAACGAATATTATTTTTTAAATCTCTATGAAAATACGCTTCTTTTAAGACCCAGGTTGACATGCTAATAATTTAAACCCAAATATCTTTACAACTTGATGATCGTGATGGTGAAAAATGAGTTGCATATTTGAAATCAAAATGAGAAATGCTATACGAAAAACAATTTTTTTGCTCAACACCAGAAAAAAAAGTTCTGTTGTTGACCTGTGTAATTAACATTGATAAGGAAGGAGGCGGTTTGCTCAAGAAGTTTTGAGCAAATCCGCCCTTCTAAAAAATACTGATTTAACTATTGAATTAATATTATAATAAAAAGTTTGATTGCGTTAATAAAAACAACCTGTTCTTGTTTTATGACTGTAAATGTTTATCTATTTAAAAAAAAAAAAGTCAAAAATCTTTTATGATTTCAGGGGAAACTAAATTATTAACGCAATCAACAATTAGTTCAGACTGGAAAAGAGTGTTTGTTGCACCAAAACCTATTGAAGAAAAAAAGGTGTCTACTTACTTATAAAT
Organism: Hydra vulgaris; assembly: GCF_038396675.1. Lineage (NCBI taxonomy): Eukaryota > Metazoa > Cnidaria > Hydrozoa > Anthoathecata > Hydridae > Hydra > Hydra vulgaris. The sequence goes on from NC_088933.1 coordinate 34,857,567, forward strand.
AATATATGTAAAATACCTATAAATCTTTTCTAATGAAATTGTAACTTCTCTAAAATGCAACGGTAGCATTAAAGACAAAGACAACACCGTTACAAAAATTGTCAATACAATAAGACCGCCTCTGATACGACCGTTCGCAGAGCACAAGCCTTTGTTATATTACATGAGGAAAGTGTCAACTGGTAAATCATTGGGTACAGATGCAATATTTCTTCACCAACCATATAATCATAAACTGGAACTTTTTGTCATGGCAAATTATTCATGTTCCAGAATTGAGAAATTTTAGGAAACAATGTGATCGCATGTATGAAGAAAAATATTACTGTCTGATTTAGATTTATTCAAAATTTGACAACATTGTATTTACAATATTGAGTTTTCTTTCGTAGTTTTTGCTTTTCTTAGATTTTGAAAATAACGTTTAAGTTATTATTAATGTAGGTTGTGTTCATAAAGTTTGATCACAAGTTTTTAATTTTTGTAAAACAACTTGTTCAAAAAATATCTAATAACAATGATAAACCCAAAAGTTTCCTGTTTCTAACTTTCTAGTCATTAGAATTGACCTTATTAGGGAGTTGGAATTTAGTTCGAATAAAAAAGTCAATTTAGTTCGAATAAAAAAGTAATTTAGCACTAATCAGGGGGCTGGAACGTAGTTCAAATGAAACCAAAAAACAAGTTTCTTATTTATTACCTTTGCATAGTGCTCAAGTTATAAATAGCGTGAAACAAATTTATAATTTTTAGTTTAGTTTCTGCTGCTACTTGTTTTAATTAAGTGGAACTAGTTAACTGATTTCTAGTATCAAAAAGTTTTTTTACAATTTATTGCATGCCAAAATGCCTCGAAGTTTGCAAAAATAATTTTTAGTCTTTTTTGTAATGAGTTTTCTTTGCTATATACTTGCAAAGCAAAAAAAAAAAAAAAAAAAAATACAGTTGTAATGAAATATTGTTGTTTATCAAAATATTAAAGATTTCAAAATATCAAAGGTAAAAAATTAAAATAATTTTTTAACTTCCATTAAAGTTGAAGCTTAATTTTTTTTATTAATTTTTTCCTTTCAATTCAGAAGAAAAAAATTAAGCTTCGACTTTAATGGAAGTTAAAAAATTATTATAATTTTTGATCCAGAATCCAATCCAGAAAAAAATAATTTTTTTTTCTGGATTAAAATGTATTCAAAGCAACTTCCATAATTGATCCTATCACATTTAAAATCTTTTTCTTTTTTTTCAATTTTTGTTTAGGGTTCCCCAAAAAGACCTAACGGTCTTGTCATAGAGCACTGCGGAGCATTTAACTAGGAAGTTCACACTTCCTTCCTTACCAACGGCGCAAAAATATGACCTAGAGCTCGCACTCTAACCACAGCGCCATGACCACTAAAATTTATAAAAATCTCATACATTTGTAAAATCTTAGTAAGGGTGTTAGTAACAAAATCCAATATCATACATATGATACGATTTTTTTACGTTTTCAACGGTCTTATTGCAGAGCACCTCAAAAATACATTTAAAGAGAAAGTTCAAGCCGTCTTTTTTACGCTTATTGGCTAGAATAAGCAGCGAGCTTCTGTGCAATATCCCACTGTGAATAATTTTATAAATTACATGTAAAAAAAATTATAAAAACAACATTCTCTAAATTAATTGTTTTTAAAATATTTAATAACAAACTTTAAAAAGTTTTTCGAATAAATTCTTAACAAAAAAATTTACGAGAAATAGTTTTTTATATTCTTTAGTTTTTTTCGTCATATTATAATTTAGGTAGACAAACAAAATAAACGTTTAAATAATAATGCTATAAACGTTTAACTAACTAACAACACTTTTTATATGTATAAAAAATATCACTTTATTAACTTCATTTTTTATTTTATCCTTTCAATTATTAATTACTATCTTTACTATAACTAAAGATTCGAAAAAGTTATTTGTTACTATTAGTTACGTAAATATTTACAAAAACAACAAAAAGTAACTCAACAACTAAGGAATTTTCAAACATTGCCGTGTTTAATATAAGTTTATTGAACATCAATCTTTATAATTTATTATGAATTAATTTAAAAATACTTTTATTTAAAACAGCTGGCTGAAGTTGCACAAATTACAACAAAAAAATGCATACTTGACAGAGATTTTTAAATTTAAATTCAGAAATATATCCGGAAAACAGTTTCACTTTCGATATATTCATAAATACAAGTAATCAGTTTTAAAAAAAAAGTGCGATAACTGTAGCAGCTCAGCAATGACTCAGCAAAATGGTAAATTTTCTTATTATTCATTCAAGATTGTGATTACTTGCAGAGTTTGGGGGGGGGGGGAGTTAGGGTAGAGCGGTGTCTTCCACTACTACACTACCACTATCTTCTAAAACTGAAGAAAATAAGTTTTTTGAAAGTAATATTTATTTTAAAATACCTTTATAAGGAGTTCAACGTTAAGATTTAAATTATACAAGTTATAAACGTAGAATAAAAAGTTTGTTGTTCAGGAATGTAACTCAGAAATATTAAAAACGTAATACTTTATATCTTCTATAATATTTCATGAGTTCAGTTATACTTCATATATACATATGTCTAGTTATTTTAAAGAGGTTTTATTTAAATAGGTTAACTGTAAACTTTACAATAATAATTTGAGAATATTAATGAAATATAAACAACGTTTCTCAAGATATCATTAACAACAACACTTGATATTTACGAATTATCTTAACAATATCATTAACAACAACACTTGATATTACCATTAACTTGAAATACCAAATATATATGCTAAAATCATATTCAACACTAAAATAGCGTGTATTTTTTTTTTGGTGATTTATATAATGACGTTTATCACAATCCATATGCAAAAACATTAAAATAACTAAAATGTTCTTAAGCCCTACTTTCTTACGTAGTGGAGATATCTAAATTTCTTTTAGTCGTTCTATTGACTTTTTAAAAAATCTTCAGAACAAAACTACCTTGGGTGAAACTTCAAACTTGCTCACTGTTTTTTTAAGCCCATAACTTTTTATAAGATAACTTATCATAACTTTTTAGAAGGTTTCAAAATTGCTTCAAATTTACTTCAAATTCGCTCACTGTTTTCTTAACTATATACATAATTAATAAGTTCTTAAATATATACCATAACTTCTTATAAAATTAACATATATATATAATTTTTGCCATTTTATATTAATTTTGAGTTATTTAGGTAACAATGTAATATTTAAATGTATTGTTGTATTGTTAATGATTTCAGTATGCACTTATACAAGTTCGCAGTTATGAAGTTCGCACTTATTTAGTCGTTCTGTTGTGAAGTTAGGTAAAAAATTTATAGCATTTTCTCAGTTAATGACGATTCTCTACTCACAAAAATATCTTTTTTTTGCGGAAAAATTGTAAAACTTAGATTTTTTAAGTGCTTCTTCTTTTTTAAAAACTCTAAAAGCACCAGGTTTTTATATTAAAAATAATATATTTATTTTATTCTACACTTGAAAAAATCAAAAAAGCAATAACTGTACTTATTCTATATTTAACATCAATAGTTAAAACAGATAGCATAAACTTTCAATCTACTTTACAACAAGAAAATAAGTTACATTTCAGCTGAGTAATTTTTACAGCATAAAAGAAGCACACTATTACCCCCTGGATCCGTCACTGGAACTATTACCCCCTGGATCCGTCACTGGAACTATTACTCATTACTTTTTAAAACTTTATTTTAGAACATTACTTCTCACGCAGTTCAATAAGAATCAAACAATGATACTTACCTTTGTTGCTATGCCGTTTCTAAAGAGAAACACGTTTTACTTGCTGGAAATGAGCTTGCAGTTAGTATGCGAAGAGCTAGCTTAATAGAAGTTTTTAAAAGATTTTATTTTTCTAACGATACGTTTCATTTTATCTTTTACTTCTTAAAAAATTTAACTTTTCAAGTATTCAAGTATTGGGTCTAATATATTTATAATAATAGATGAACTTGCAACGGTGTTATTTTATTACGACATATCGCTATATAGATATCGCAGCTTTATATCGTAGGTATCGATATTACTACAATATATCGTTAGCTACATATCATAGGATTGTAGCTAGCTACAGCGTAAAGACAACTTTGTAGCTAATTGATGGGTACATATCACAGTATGCTATTTGTAGCTAGTGAAATTATTCCAATATATTGATAGCTACAGATCGTAGGTATGTAGCTATCTACAGCATGATAAAAAATCTAAAGCTAGTTGAAGGCTACATATCGTAGCTTTTTAGCTAGCGATGTTGTTACGATATATTTATTGCTAAAAACTTTAGCTTTGTCGCTAGCTATTACATAACGACAATTCTTTAGCAACTATGTGGGTATAGCCACCTACCACTATAGCTGTATGTATATACATATGCACTTACACGGTTTGGTAATAACCAAGCTTTAAAATGATAATAAACAAAAATTATTTTTTATTTTTTAAAATAAGTTTAAAGGATTAAATACATAACACGCAATTTTAAAGATTGCATGGTACGTAAAATAGCTTTTTTTAAAACTAAATTGTAAACTTTATATCATATTGTTCAATATCAAATGATTATAAATTATGTTGTAAATAACATTACTTCACATTCATTTTCATCTAGTGCAATAGAGGTTTGCAGTGTTATGATAAGTCTGGATGCGACTTAACAATTGTCAAACTGTCATCATTCTATACATCATATAACTCGTTGTGCAAATACATATATTTCTGCATTACTTATTATTACTCTAACTTTGAATTAAGTTTTTAAAGGTTATAAATAAGACATAACAAGCTCATGAATATTGATCTGCATTTCCAATTGGTTTAGAAAACTGCATATCATCGTGCTATTTAAACTTAATTAATCTTCCTTTATACTTCCTCACTCTTTTCTGTTAAATTTTTTAAAATGTTAAACAATGTTAAATGTTAAATAATGTTAATTGTTAAACAATGTTAAACAATGTTAAATGTTAAAAAATTATTTTTCTGATTTGCTTTTATTCTTCATAGATCCAGAAATAAAACCTATTAATGAAATTACCAATTATAAAGATGCTAACGAAAAAAACGAAGATGTTAACAAAAAAAACAAAGACGCTGACGAAAAAGACGATCTTATATATAGCCAATTAGATAACGTAAAACCTGTCATTACTACCTTAGTCGAACAAGAGGGACCAATAAGTTCTTTAACAGACAAATTTAATGACAAGGAATTTTTTTACAAAGTAACTACTAATGAAACACTTCCAAACTCAGAAAACTTAAACCATGGAAGAATTGATAATTTAAACGAAGAAATCAATGAAACTATAAATAAATGTATCGAGCAACCTTCTCAAGAAACAAGTTTACTTAATATAAACAATGTAAAAACAATGCACAAGGAAAACAATGATGAGTATATTGAAAGTAATACTTCTGAAAAAAGCGAAGTTTCTCATATTTCAAATAATATAAATTTAGAACCAATAAACTCTAATGTTAGGAATGATCCTCTTATCACTGTAGGCAATACAAATTTATCTGTATTAGAAACACGTAGTTCAGATATACAAAATAACCCCGTTTTTGTGATTCAAAGTCAATCACTTGAAGAATTAAAAGAAAACTCAATAACTACCGAACCTGACTTTTTGGAAGTAGATCCTTCAAAAAACAATAATTTATTTGTTAACGACAAAATGGTAGCAAATGAGCTACAAACATTTAGTGCAAGTTTAAAAAAAAAAACATCTTTAGCAAGCATTGATGATGATGCAATGGTTGTTTGTCAGAAAAAAGAAAGTTTTATAAACGTTGAAGCTATGCAATTTGAATCAGGTACTAAGCTATTTAAAGGTAATATGTAGATGTACAAATTACCTAACGTAGAGATAGAAACAATAGCACGAGATGTCGTTGCATCTATCTTTACATTTTAATTAGGCTCTGATTACTCAAAATCGAAGTACCAATGGTAGGTGGGACCTAAATATGAGAAATTTGCCGGGTAAAGGTACTCCTGCAGAGAATATACTTTAAAAGGGTGCCTAGGTTTGTATTATAATATTTCGTATAACTTATATATCTGTCTATTTAATTAAAAAAGTAAAAATTCCTATTAGTTTTTTTTTGTGTGAATTGAATTTGCATTAATCTTTTTTCTTAACAGCTATAATTTTTTTTATTTTTGTTTGCAATGTGCAATTTGAAGAATTTTTAACACGTCGAATAAAAGAAGGTCGTGACAATGAGGAATACATAAAAGCGCAACTAAAAGAAAAAAATTTAAAATTAGAACACACGGAAAGAAAAATGAGAGATTTGAAGCTTAGACTTATTCGGTAACTTTCTTTTTTTTTTACTAAAATACTACTCATATATAAAAAAGTTAAAAGTAAAAAATAAACATTAGTTTAACATATATATTAATAATATGAAAAAAAGTAATTGACAGTTTAAAAACATAATTAATGAAAAGAAGAAAAAAGTTATTTAGAGTTTAAGATCAAAGTAATTAAAAGTTATTAACATTATTGATTTAATAACAATTATTAGTAATTTTAATATTAATTTTAAAACCATTAGAGGAATTGTTACTTCAAAGGTAACTTTGGTAACAAGAAACTAAGAAACTATTACTTAACAACTGGTAAAAAATTATGCCAATAATAAACAATATTTGTTTTAATAACCATAAATTTGAAATGAATAGTATAACTTTAACTTACATTAACAAGGAGTATGAGTTTTACCATGGCATCTTTAATGTAATCGCAATTTTTTTGCTTAATTTGTGGGATACAAATAGAGCAAAATAGTTAAAAATATAAAAAAAAGTACCGAAAAAATTTATTTTGTTGATAATAGGGTGATTAGCTAATATTAGGGTGATGACTTTTTCTTTTTTTTTTTATCTTCTAGCACGAGTGGATAAATTTTTGTTTATTGATAGGGTAAATGAGAAGGTTATTGATATATAAATGAGAAGCTTTAAGATAATGTGTACTTTCCTGCATGCTTATTCGGGTGTCCCAAAAACATACTTTTTTTTCCGTAGGATACCTCTTAAACTTTTCCCATACTTGAACTTTCTTGAGGTTAAAGATCGACGTAAAAAAATCAGTAGTCAAAAAGTGAGCAGAGCGGTAGGCTTGAGCAACCGTAGCGCAATAGTTAGCGCGCTTGCTGCAGAAGCTAGAGATCCGTGGTTCAACGCCATCTCTGGGCAAGTTTTATAACATCTGTAAGGAAAGAGGCGTAAACTTCCATTCAAGTGTTCTTTGCGGTGTCTTTGATAAGACCGTAATGACATATTGGGGCACCTAAAATAAAAAGATAAAAAAAAAAGTGTTATCAGTAAAACTTAAATAAATTCAACTTTTAAAAAAAATTTCGTCAATTTTGGATTAGTTTGTAAGGAAATTTCTTATCTATTTTTTATTATTAAATCATAAAACCAGCATGTGCAATGATACATTCGAACTTCTTAAGTCCATTGCCGATAGAACGATGAGAATGAATCAATGTAATTGATGTAAACCTTAATTACTAAATATTGAACTTTTTGCATATGTTTAATCATGCCATTTATGCAAACTTCAGAAATTTTAAAAAAGATCAACAAGTAGAGAAAACATAACAAAACAAGAAGCTTAAAGGTGTTGTCCTAAGGAGCATCAAAGTTGTGTAGTCTTTTTTTTTTAGTGAGGACATTGAAATTTAATCCCCAAATTTGTAAATAGATTGAGCACGTTTGATCTAAAAAAATGAAACGTACACTTTACTGGGTTTTGCTACCATTTAAAACAAACATGACATCCATTTAAAACAACCATGACATTCATTTAAAACAACCATGACATTCATTTGAAACATCGTGACAATCAATTAGAACAATCGTGATTTTCAATTAAAACATTTCACGTATGCGCAATCTCAACGTTCTATATTGATTCAAAAAAAAAGGTTTTATTTATCTAATATAATACAAATTTATTTTTATATTATATTAATTTATTTTTATATTTTTATATTATATTCATTTTATTTAATTTAATGAAGTTTATTTTAACTTTACGGTATGTGTGTACAGGGCCGTCCCGAAGAGATATTTCAAGGGGGAGGGGGGTGAATATACATTTTTGCCAACTAGAAACACCAACAACAACAAAAAAAGTCCTCAATATTTGCAATTTGCTAACTATAGTTCAAAACTTGCTCAATGTGCCAACTCGTATGCTTATAAAACAGCTTTGGAGGGTGGGACACCCTATACGCCCCCCACCCTTCGGGACGGCCGTGTGTGTGTACGCCTTACTTAGAAAATACTCTGAGAGGCTTGATGTTGAGAGATGTGTATTCTATAAAAAAAAATAGAGGAATGGTGTCACAATAAGTATACGAGCAACAAGGCATTAAAGAAAAAGAAACGAGATATTTAAGTAAAACGAACCACGGCCTCTTTGAGTATGAAGAGAACGCCTTATTCGAAGCAGCTAAACACGCAGTTACTGATACAGACAATATAAGTATTATTTATAATAAAAAGGTGTTGATCATCATGCATGTTTTAAATAAACGTTATGGTTGTTTTACCAATAAGATAAGGCCATGTAAAAAATGTATACCTCAGCGGCATAGAATAATTGAAGCCTAATAAATATGCGAATATGTGTGTACGCCCTACCGAGTTTTGCTTCCATTTAAAATTAAAATAAATTCCATTACGTAATTTAATATAATAAGAAGAAAAATAAATTTGTATAATATTAAATAAATAAATATATAAACAAAACCTTTTTTTTGAATAATATAGAATGTCGAGATTGCGCATGTGTTAAGTGTTTTCATTTGAAAATCACTATTGTTTCAATTGATTGTCACAATGTTTTAAATGGATGTCATGTTTGTTTTAATTTTTGAATTCATTCTCTGAGTAAAAATTTTTATCGGATTATCTTTAAAATAAGATCTTGAATAATCTTCAATAAAAGTTCTTCTAACTACGTTACAAAGAAACGATGTTGCATAAAAGTTATCACCCTATTACAGTATACAAATTTTTATAATAATTTAATGATTGGCTTTTTATAAACTGTTAATGAATTAAGAGAAAAGTTATTAAAAGTAAATATGGGAGTATATGTATCTATATATTATTAAAGCAAAAGTTCAGTGCTTAATAACGTAATACGTAAAAAAATTATTTAGCCATTTCTTTTTTTGATTTTTAATACAACTTTTTTTTGCTGGTGTATGTGGTGTAATTAACTTTTGCATGGCTATAATATTTTATAGCAAACAAACAATTAAAATTTTTGGGTGTAATGCGGATTACTATCATTTCGATATGTCATTTTAGCCAATTTGTTTCCTATCGTAACTGTAGGTTAAGAAAACTGATTAAAACACTTAAAAATCAAACTAAGTTTCATAAATTTTTGTTACGCTGTGTAATAATAGTTTACGGCTGCAAATAACCATAGTAACCAATGATGGTCACCATTGTTTTAATTACGTGCAAGTTGTGCTATAAAAATTGAACTTGTAACAATATAATTTTATTACGATATAACGTTACCTAGATATCGCAGTCTTATAGCTATCAATGTTATTACAATATATCATAAGCTTCATTATTATACGTATATTGGTTGCTATCGATAATACTACGATATATCATTAGCATTTTAGGCAGCTACAACATAATAATAAATTTGTAGCTAATCGATGGCTACATATTATAAGCCTTTGTTTTTGTTTTTTTGATTAAATATTATGCTGTTCATTTAATAATAAATAAATTTTTATATCATACATTCATCGTATGCCAAGAATTGAGAAGATGCAATTTAATTTGTAGTTAAAAAAAAAATGTTTTTCAAATCTTTTATTCTGTTATTTTTCAAATGATTCTGTAATGACGAGCCTTATTTCTTAATTGATTAATTTGACAACTGGGACTTTACTTTGTTTAAATAACTTTTGGTTGGTATTTGATTGAAGACCATTTTTGAGAAAAAGCCGCTGTGAAAAAATCAGAAAATTCTTTTGGAAGCAAATTATTCTTATACTTATAATAAGTATTAATAAGTAACTAATTTCTTAACGTGCGTGGTTTTGTCAGCTTTGTAAATTTATTAATTTAGTTTTCTGTGTGTTTTTTTAAAATATTAGCGTCGGAGGGAAGACAATAAACAAGACAGAAGTCTTGTTTGTTGTCATCGAAGCATTTTTCGCGATTTACAATCATAAAAAACTCTGAATTTAAATAATAAACTTAAAACAAACGATATTTGTTCAATCGATATATAACAAGACGATATATTGTTCAATCGAAAAAAAGATGCTATTAAATAAATTAAAGGCTTTAAAAAAATTTTCTTGATATTAAATTTATGTTTATAATTAGAATAATCAATTGGATTATAGAATTTAATTTAAACTTGTTTCAAATTTAGTTTCAAACTAAATTTAAAAAACTACAAATAAAATTTGTACAACTTTTTGTCATTTTCTTATTTTAAATCTAAGAAATTGTATATAAAGTCTTTTCTTTTCTTTTTGATGATTTTTTTAAGAATCATTTGCCATCCATGAGTTATAAGTTATTTGTTTTTTATTTTAGTAGTCAGAGATTTTCGTAAATAATTTTAATTTTAACAAAGTACTTAATCGAGATTTGTGAAATAGTTTTGTACATTTTTTATTATGCTAGCACGTTATAATTTACCGCACTTTACGCATGAATAAAGAAAACAAAAACGAAACTTTGAAAAAAAACATAAAAGACTTTGAAACGCTCGTTGCAACGTCATCGAAACTGCTAATAATATTTTACGACTGATGCGCAAATTTTTCACGGAAACAATTTTGATTCGAAATACTTTGAAACAGAAACTTTTAAAATTGAACTTGAAACTTTAAAAAATAATTCTACGACAATACACATAAATATAAGAAGTATAAATAAAATTTTTGATAAACTAAAACACTTTCTAATAGATAGTAATTACTCATTTAGTATGATTTGCATAACCGAAACGTGGTGTTCTGATGAAGCATTTCAAACGAACTCAAAATTTCAAATTCCAAATTATAAACTAATATCTTTCGAAAGAAAAACAAACAAAAGGGGAGGAGGGATCGCAACGTATATCCGAGATAATCAAGTGTTTAAAGTAAGACCTCTCGATCTCTGACACTGATAGTGAAATCTTTACTTTTGAGATAACGGGTAATAAATCAAAAAGTATTATAATTTCCACTTGTTATAGACCTCCAGAAATATGTGATATAATTAAATTTTCAAATTTTTTGAATGAAATTTTTCTCAAAATAAATGACAAGGGAAAATATATTTTCTTTATAGGGGATTTAAATATTACCAGCCTAAACTATAGAGAAAATGCGGTTACTATACTCTTTTTTGATAATTTATTTCAATTGTGTATCCTTCCAATCATCAACAAACCTACTCGGGTAACCCCAACCTCCGTCTCTGCTATAGACAATATACTAACAAATACATTTCTAGAAACCTCTTTATAACCAGGAATTATCAAAAACGATATATCAGATCATTTTCCTATTTATTTTTCATTATCTCAAGATTTAAGAACATATAACAATCCTAAGACCAAAATTTATAAAAGAAAAATCAATCAGTTCTCTATTAAAAATTTTAAAAACTCGCTATCGGTAGTAAATTGGGATGGAGTGTATCAAGAATGTAACCTTGGACACACAAATTCCCCATACAATTTATTTATAAATATTTTTCTAGATCACTAAAATAAACATTTCCCTGTTGAAGAAAAAGAAATAAAGCTGAAATATTTAAACTTCCCATGGATAACTAACGGGATTTGAAAATTAGAAAATCATCAAAAACAAAGCAAAAACTCTATATCAAGTATTTAAAAAACAGAAACAAAACTAACTTAACTACATACAAGGAATACAAAAATCTATTTGAAAAAATTAGAAAGAATTCAAAAAAAATGTATTATTCAAAATAACTACAAAAAAGCAAAAGTTATATTAAAATAGCCTGGAACATATTGAAAGAAATAATAGGTAAAAACCATACAAAATCAAATAATTTACCCGATAAAATTATCGTTAACGAAACTATAATATATCGACAAAATTTCTATCGCTGAAAACTTCAATAGTTTTTTTCCAAGCATAGGCCCTAACATGGTTTCAAAAATTTAATGCTCTGATATCTCCTTCGAAACCTATATCACAAACCAATATTTCTGTTTAAATATTTTCTCTGGACTAAACCATGAAGAATTAGAAATTGCAAAAAACTCACTTAAGACAAATAAGGTCCCTGGGATAGACAACATTTGCAGCTATATAATTGTAAATGTGTTTCCTATGATAAAACAACCAATCTATGAAATATTTAAATCTTCAATGATTACAGGATCTGTACCAAATAAATTAAAAATAGCTAAGGTAATACCAATATTAAAAACCGGAGATTCATTTACACTAAATAACTACAGACCTATCTCAGTTCTTCCTATATTTTCAAAACTTTTGGAGAAAGTAATATGCAATTAACTGTATAAATATCTAACAAATAACAAAACCCTAAACAGTTTGGCTTCCAAAAGCAACATTCAACCGAACACGCAGTTCTTGATCTTATAAATAATATATATGACTCCTTTGAAAACAAAAAAATACGTCCTTGGAGTCTTTGTTGATTTATCTAAGGCGTTTGACACAGTAGATCACGCTATCTTAATTAGGAAAGTGGAAAAATATGGGATAAAAGGTGTTGCACTAAACTGGTTCAAAAATTTTTTACTAGACAGAAAACAATGCGTTATTGCTCATGAAAAGAAATTTTCCCAAGGTTCCCTTCTTGCAACTCTTTTGTTTTTAATATACATAAACGATCTTCCTAAAGCCTCAAGTAAATTGGATGTCATAATGTTCGCAGACGACACCAATTTATTTTATGCATCCTCATCAACTACAGAACTTTATGAAACTACAAATACTGAACTTGAAAAAATAAACAGTTGGTTAAAATCTAACAAATTATCGCTAAACACAGATAGTATAAGATACTAAAGAAATAGAGAGATTCCAAGCAACTAAATTTCAAGGGATACTTATTGATGAGAATATCTCATGGAAATCACATTTAGATATATTAAATACCAAAATATCAAAAAACATTGGTATCCTCTACAAAGCTAGTTCTATATTGTCTCCTGATAATTTAAAGTTCCTATACTTCTCATTCATACAAAGCTACTACATATACGCTAACGTTACATGGGTGAGTACTCAAAAATCCAAACTAACCATACTATTTCGAAAACAAAAACATGCTGCAAGAATAGTTTTTAATAAGGATAGACTCGCATGCTGAGCCACTTTTTAAAAATTTGAAAGCATTAAATGTATATCAAATCAATATATTCCAAAACTTGTTATTTATGCTCAAATATAAACATGGACTTGTTCCTTTTTACATTTCAAAGAATTTCTTCCAAAATCGCAAAAATAGATACCATACCAGAGGAATGGGAAACTTCAACATTCCTTTTAAAAAAACTAATCTCTCGCGCTTTTCCATTTCGCACCATGGTCCTTGTCTATATGACAAACTAATATCTAAAAATACTCAACTGGAAAAATTGAATAACTTAAATACTCTGAAAACGTTATTAAAAGATCTCATTTTAAACACTAACAACTTTATAAATTTTTATTAACCCCAAAGCATTTAAAATTTATAAAATTAACTTTGTTCCGAAACCAATGTAAACTCTAATAACTCTAAAAACTCTAATTAACTCAAAAACAACAGCAATAACAAAAATACAAAAACAAATAATAGGCTTATTTATCAACACTTGAACGACTATATATTACCTATTTAGCAAATCGTGTACCAACTTATATTTACGTGTATTGAAATAAAATTAAAAAAATGAAAAACTTCTTTTTTTTTGCATTCTGTGTTTTTTGCATTTTGGATTTTTATTTTCATTCTGCCGAAAACTGATTACATTTTTTTTTTAATATAAACTTATTTTAAATTGAAGTATCCAAAAATATTAGTAACGCATAGCGGTTTCTTGACCATGATCTTGTCAAGATCTTGATGATCTTGACAAGACCGTCGGTCTTCTGCAAGTTTTCCGCGTTCTTTGAAGAAATTTCTAATACTTTACAGTTTTATTTTATATATTTTTTGTATAACTTTGTGATTTTTTTTTTTAAAATTTTACTTACTCTGTAAAAATTCTATTATATAATACGAATTTGTAAAGATTAAAGAACAAAAAAATTTTTTAAAAAAAAGTCTGTTTTGGGCAGACATGAAGTAAAATATCATAAATATTTTAAAAAATACTCGAAAAATTATCAAACGCGCTATTAGGGTCTGTAGAGGAAAAGATGTTTTCCCATTGCTCTTTTTAAACCTTGTTTTTTAAAGCAATAATTTCCACTTACAAAAAAGTTAAAAGCTATTACATTTTTTATTTAATATAACATGGCCAACGCCACTGAGGCGAGGGGGGTCCATAGGAGGCACAGACCCTTTTTTTTTTAAAGGACCTTTATTTTTTTTTTGGAAATTTCAAGATATTAAGGATTTTCCAGAAATTGACAATTATGTTCCCTAAGTTTGAAATCCGTGTTGTCGGCCCTGTATGGTTTAGATAATAAACGAAAAATAGTATCTAAAAAAAACTATACATGACTTATTACTAGTAGTATAAATAAATTTTTTTTTTCTCAATCAGGTTTGCCAAAGACGACGAAGCCAAAGATAAACGCGTAGCTGCATTGGAGAGAGAAATCGAAAAACTAAATTTAAAGATAGAAGAAATGGGAACTATTCAAAATCTTCCTCCTACTGATGCTACACAAATAAATTATCAAGTCACTAGCAAACTAGAACCTCAAAAGAAATCCTTTGTCTGTCTTATCCTATAATAAAAGATATAAAAAAAATGTAACAGGGGAGAAAGTCCGTTGTCCTGAATAACGGACTTTCTCCACTGAATAACGTTCAAATATAGTCGTAGGGGAAAATTGCCCGCTCATCGAAAATAAAAACCCGTAATATAATTATGCAATGAGAATAATTACTTTGTAAATAAATTTGAATTAAAATTTTTATTAAAGAAAGAAAAAAACTAAGCAAAAATAAAATCTTAAATAGTATTTTAAATAACTTAAAAAATCAAATTAAAAAAGCAAAAACAAATTTAAAATATTCCCCATTATTTTTTAATTAATTATTGACAGAAACCAAATCTTATAAAAATAAAAATAGAGTAAAGGTTAGGTTAAGTAAAACTAAAACATTTTATATCTTGAATTATAAAAGATTGGAACGAGCTACAGAGTTGATTTTTTTTATTGAACGTTTATTAGTTTAGAACAAAAGTTAATACAGAAAAAAAATTTAATTTCTTTAATACAATAAAATTTTCTAAGTTTTCTCTTCATGCAAGCCATGAGATTTTGCACTAGGTGAAATTCGTAATGTGTTGTGATTTTATTCCACTTCCAAAAAATGTTCTCACCATCGTGGGAGTTTTACAATGGCAAAAAGCAATTTTCAAGGTAAACTTTTTGATAAATTTCACTATTTATTTCGGAATTAGTGACGAAATTATGTGTTTTCAACACAATTGACATATGGCCTGCCAAATCATAATTTTTTAGATGAAATTTGTTATAACAACAACATCATCATCAATAATAACAACAACAACTACAACAGCTTTGATAATAACACTTACAACAATAACAACAACAACAATAACAACATCAACAACAACGATAACAACATCAACAACAACAACAATGATAACAACATCAACAACAACAACAACGATAACAACATCAACAACAACAACAACGATAACAACAACAACGACAACAACAACGATAACAACATCAACAACAACAACGATAACAACAATAAGAACAACAACGATAACAACAGCAATAATAAAACAAATAACTACAATAACTGTTTTTATTTTTTTTTGCTTGTTATTTTCTAAAATGTCATTTTACTTTAAAACATTCACGTCCAAAGGTTTTTTTCCAAGGAGGGTGGTGAAGGGGCAAGCACCAATATATTGCTTAATATTAGTAGTAGTTTATCAAAATTTAATTTAAAATTGGAAAACACTCTAAAAATACTCTATAATTTTAAAATGGAAAACAATTATAGATTAAAAAGAATGAAAATGGTCCTCATAACAACTAAGAGGGAAGTTGTTAGTTCTACCCCCTTTTTTCCCGTAAGGTCAATTTAGTAATTAAGGAAAAATCACAAAGAATAAGTTTTTTTTTATAGTTTTCAGAGATTTTTATATTTTTCAGCTAAAATTATTTACTTTATAATCATTTTTTTATTCCAAACATCATTAACTTCTTTATTAAATTTTTCATTTTCAAATAAATACCGTTATTCGCTTCTGATATGTTGTCGTCACTTCGTCATTTACGTCAACTTTTATACCTAATATTAAAAAATCAGTAGCTTCTCATGAAATAAAATGATTAAATACAAGATTTTATACCTAATGTAAGATTATAATTGGATCTGATGAGTTCTTTTTACGTCTAAAAACATCAAACATATCTTCCTTAAAGTCTTGCAAGCATGATGCAACCAATACCTTTTAGTAATTTTGTTGCAAAATTCTTGTGTTTTTTCACTCAAAGCTCAGACGGAAACTGAGTATTTTGAAGTAATTTATTCTCCATGTTCTAATATATAAAGTAAAGATACTGATATATCTTTCATGTTTTTTAATAATCAAAAAAGTGCTCTAAATACCCTTATAGATATTACAAATATGACCGTCACAATACCTTTGTTCAAAAACTTAAATAAAATAGTTAAAAATTGTTTTCGTTTAATAATGTATTTGCTGTTTGTTTATTAATTTCAGTGCCGTGGCGAGTAGGTCAAAGCCCCCTCCCCCCCCCCCAATAAAAAAAACCCTGTTATTAGGACCCAGATTTCTTAAAAAATTTTCCACTAGGCATTATTACACAAAAAAAATGTGGGTGTCGGGTAGCCTAGCCACAGCTATAATTAATTTTATTACATAATGAGTATAAGTAGCAGTTTTTTTAAAAAAATATGGCATATTTAAGTAACTAATTACAAACAACTGATGTGAAGAAGTTACTATTTTTTAAACAAATAAGAACTATTAACAAAGTTAAGATAAAAAGCTCCGTGTTTTGTTTGCACTGCAACATATTTGTTTATTCAACTTTTTATTTATAATAGAAAAAATATTGTAATGTACCTTTGATATTGAATAACGTTTTTTAAATGTTAAAAAAAAGGTGAAATAATCAACAACAAAAAAAGTATTCACATCAAGAAAAGGAAGCAAACAAAGAAATCAGGCTAAGTTGGTAAACCTAAAGCTAAGAATAAAAACAATAAAAAGTTCAACACTGACCTCAGTTTACATTCTACGTCTGACAGTTCCGATAACTGCAGCTCTTCAATGAGAAAGCCATTAAACAAATATTTAGTTTCAGGTCCTTACCGTGAAATTTTTTAGGGGGATCGTTTTTTGAAAATAAGGGGCAGTTTAGAATAGCGAACAATAATCTAGCTCAATTTAATAAACGGTACGAGCAAGTATTGTAATAATATACTTTAATTACTATATTAACCACATAATTTATATGAATTAAAACTTATAGGATAAAACGAGCTTTTCCAATAAAAGACGCATTATTATAAAGCAGTAAGGTGCTGAATATGGGCTATGTAATACTAAAAAAATAGTACAAATTTGAATTACATTATAAGAAATTGAAAAAATAAAAGGGTTTTTTGAAAGAAAAAATGAATAAAAAATGTCTTCGGGAAGAAAAGATGATGTTAAAATTGATAAAGAGAAAATTCTGAAGCGCTATTTAGTTAGCATGGCTTTATAGCTGCATTAACTTGCATAGAGTACCAACAACTTGCATAGAGTACCAGCAAAACAATTAAATAAAGGAAGTTTTGTAAATTAAGGCTTAAATAAATTGTTACGAGCAAAGACTCAGCGCTAGAAAAATGTGTTTGTGTTTATCATATTAATTATTCTTATTTGTGCGCTACTTTGGCAAGTAAAATACCCTTTCCATTGTATTCCAATAAGAGGGTAGTATGTGTTAAGCAATCCTCAAACGTATAAATTGTAGATAATAAAATGTTCAATGTGTTTTAATGATAAACTATCAAAAATTTCTGCACTAATAAACTGAGTCATTGATATTGTTGATGCCATCACTGTGTAAGTACAACAATACTATAACCGATGTTTATAAATGTTTCCGTTATTATTTACTAGAATTTACTAAACATAATCTCATTAAAAAGCACCAGTCAGATCAAAATCACCAGTTGCCAAAACGAAATCCTTAAACCAGAAAAAAATTTGATACATTTTAATTAATCGCAAAATTATACATGTGGTTATCACGATGCTGTTCAAGCTGCCTATAGGTCACAACCAACTATTACCTTGTTTGCAGTGGTAAACAAGATAATAGTTGGCTGTGACTTATATTTGATGATAGCAACAAGATAAAAAGCACTGTTTGTTACAATAAAAACATTTTATTGTAACAAAATACTAAGTTTACTAAATAAAGTCAATAGTCTCCGCCTCCGCCTACTCCAAATAAAATAAAGAAACGGAGTATCAAAAAACCATAGTTGGATCAACGTTTATTGAAATTTTAACTTATATTACTTGGTTCTTCTAAATATTCATAATCATTTTTAGCCATTTTAGTGAAGAATATGAGTCATTAACCTTAGAACTGATTAATAATAGGAAAAACGTACTTTTTTAACCGCAATATCTAGACCACCAAGTGGTAATATAAAAATGTTTGAAAAATATTTAAAACAGTATTTAGAAACTGTAAGAAATAAACGACTATAATTAATGGGGGACTTCAATATAGACCTTTTAGACATAAAAACTGATAATATATTTAAAGGTTTTATAAATATTCTTTATCAAGATAGTATATTACCATTAACTAACAAACCAACTCGTGTTACTCATCAAACTGAAACACTCATAAACAATATCTTTGCAAACAATTTTTCAAAATATAACACTCAAAGTGGGATCATATAAACCGATGTAAGTGATCATTTCCCAATCTTTTTTACTTCTAATTCAATATGCAAAGAAAAATCTGAAAGGATACCAAACAAAATAATAAATATATAAAAAAAATAGAATTAAAATTTTTCGTGGTCACTTATCGCTAATAAACTGGGAACAACTTATTAACTATAAAGACGCAAAAAAGCTTATAAACATTTTATCTGTGAGTTCAGTAATGCATATAAAAAAGTATTTTCAAAGCAAGAAAAAAGAGTCAAGCTCAACAACTTACAAATTCCTAGGATTTTACAAGGCCTCATTAAATCTTCCAAGAAAAAACAAAAACTCTGCGAAAAATATTAAAAAAAACAACAACTTACAAAAATTTAAAAAAATACAGTTATAAAAACCTTTTTAAAAAACTTAGGAAACAAGCTTAAAAAAAAAATTATTCAAATCTTTTACAAAATAATATTGGTGATAATAAAAAAACATGGGATGTTATAAGAAGTAATCGGAAAGAAAAAGAAAGAAGGAATAGGAAAGGAAAAGATTGATCCAGGTAATATACTGCCAAACCATTTAACCTCAACATTACTGAAACAATCTCTTATTTTTAAAACTTTTACACGTCTCAAAATTTTTTTCATTTACACAATAACCGGAAATGTTTATGGTAATATTTATAAAAACGCATTTAATTGTATTTTT
This sequence comes from Hydra vulgaris, assembly GCF_038396675.1. Classification (NCBI taxonomy): domain Eukaryota; kingdom Metazoa; phylum Cnidaria; class Hydrozoa; order Anthoathecata; family Hydridae; genus Hydra; species Hydra vulgaris. The sequence goes on from NC_088933.1 coordinate 34,877,463, forward strand.
ATTTATAAAGGCAGCGGCGGTTTTAAGCACAGGCAGAGCAGGCATTTGCCGGTGGCCTCGCGCTCGGCCTCGCATTTTTTTTTCTTAGTACAAGTAATATAAAAAAATTTTCTTAGTACAATAAATATAAACAACGAAACTCATTTTTTAAAATTCAATATAATGTATGCGTACAGTATTTTTATAAACAGTATTTTTATAAAATATTCAACTTTACATATACATCTATTATTATGTATGTAGCAATTTTTTTCGCGTTATACATAATGCCTGGCAACCATATGAAAGAGTATGCGGTTTCTAGTCTCATATATATTGACAATGACTGTGACAAATATATCTTTGCCCATATACACCTACACGTCTCAAAGGCTTTTTCTGTTTTTCCATCCTCCTAACTGAATGACTTTTTGTTTGTTTGTTTATTTATTTTATATAATATTGTCTTTACATTTTTACTGTTGCACAAGACATAATCTGAGCAGTGATGGGATGTTATGCTGGTTCCGGGTATTTGTTGTAGCGGTTTCTTTTTGAGCCATAGATCAGTGTTTATTCCATGTATAGGTGTTTTATCCATTGTGGATTCGATGAAGTATGGCTACATTTGCTAACAGTTATTGACAATAGTCCCATAAGCGAGGCTGCCCCCTCCCTGGGAATATCCTTGGTGAGTTGGTGAAGTCTAAAGTTGGAGACTCTCCTTGCATTGCTGTTAAAGCCATCTTGGGTTCTTTGATTTACGACTGGCCCTTCCCTTATTTTTGTTGTGGCTTTTATATTCACTCCTTACGCTGGCTTTTGATTAGACTCGACGTTACAGAACTTACAACAAAGACTGATTTTTTTTTTACTAATTTATCACATTTACATACTATTTTTATTATTTTACATTAATGTTTTCATGAGAACGCTTGTTCCTTCCTTCTGACTTTGAGTCTTTATGCATTTTATGAGTTGAGTTCTTTATGTACATTTTAATATACAAAATCCTGGTACGTTTTTGGTTTTATATTGAAAAGATTTGTGGTTTCTGTAGTATTATATTTGTTTGACGTCGCTATGCCATTTTTGTTTTTGTGAGCACTTTAATGTCTTCATTAACGATCTCTTTATTTTTCCTGACAACAATTTTGTTTTTAGTTTCTCGTTTGTTATAGTTTGTTATATTGCTATAGCTATAGTATGATTGTTGTTGGTATAAAAAATGTTGTGTTATGATTGTGTGCGAGTTACAATTTTTTGGTATAATGTAAGTAATGAATGATGTAAAAATAGAGATTATTTGTTTTCCATTTCACTTCTAAATTATAATTCTTATAGTTCAGACGTTCTTTTTTGGTGTATTTAGTAATTTATGCGATTTTAATATTGACGATTTTTGCTTTTCTCCTGGTTATTCTTCTGATAATACATTTTATATTGACGACTTCTGCTCTTTCCTTGGCTATTCTTCTGATTATTCGCTTTTTTATTAATATTATATAAATTATATTATATATTTATAAATAAATATCAAACTTTAGAAAAAGTTTAAATTTATATTCATCGTTATTTAACTATGAATCCTCATCGTGATCGAGACACTGGAAGAAAATGGGCTTCGGGTGCCGAAAAAAAAAGAAATAAGAAAAAACACACAGATATGTTAAAGAAAATTAAACCAGTGACAAGTTTTTTTAATATATCATCAGGTACTAACACAACTTTTGATGCAGGTGCTAGTACTTCGCAAGATGTTTCAGAAAAATTGGTAGATATTTTATCAGACCAGTCTGAAACATCTTTAGCGTCTTTATCTTTTGATGTTTCAAATTCTGAAGTTTCTGCTGTCCTATTACCGGACACCCATGAAAAAGATTTTGAAATGAATTTGTCTCAAGAGTCTTCGTTAGCTTCTAATGATTTTGTTTTAGCTTCGAATCCTCAATTGCATGAAGCACAACAAGACATAACTGATGTGGTTATTGTTTCCGACGACCCGGCGTTATGGCCTATTTCGTTTAATGAACAAGAAAGAGTCGATATTGTTAAAAAAGGACCGACTCAGGTTAAACAAATAAATTTTAAAGCCGATAAATCGGGTCGCAGATTTAATACTAGTTTCTACACGAGAGTTCTTGCTAACGGTGAAGAAGTTTCTAGAAGCTGGCTAGTGTATTCTATACAAAATAGTTCGGTATTTTGCTTTTGTTGCAAAATTTTTCCTATCCGAAAAATATGTTTATCGTCGACTGAAGGTTATTCAGATTGGAAAAATATAGGTTCTAGCTTAAAACAACATGATAAATCTCAGAAACACATTAGCTGTATGCAAAAATGGATGAATATGCGAGTTAATTTAAAATCAAATGCAACAATTGATCGAAATTTGCAGAGAATGATAGAAAATGAGAAGAAACATTGGCGCTTGGTACTTGAACGTCTTTTTGCTATAGTGCTAATGTTAGCTGAAAGATCATTACCTTTTCGTGGACACCGTGAGCAACTTTATCAGCCTAATAATGGAAACTTCTTGGCACAAGTAGAACTTATTGCAAAATTTGATCCAGTTATGTTAGAGCATCTCAAACGAATAAAAAATAAAGAATGCTTTGACACTTATCTTGTAAAAGATGTGCAGAATGAAATAATTGGACTTATATCGAGAAGAATACTGAAAACTATCGTATCTTCTGTACAGTCATCAAAATATTTTTCTGTTATCATGGATTGCACTCCTAATGTAAGTCATAAGGAACAGCTTTCAATTCTTTTGAGATGCGTTAAAATTAATAATTAAAATTGAATATAAAGTAGATTTTTTTAATGCAATAATTGATGTTGCATTAGTAAGCTTAAATGAAAGATTCAAAATGCTTGATTCATACAACAAAATATTAGGTTTTTTAAATCGTACCGAAAAAATGCGAAGTTTAGATGCAAATAAATTGTTGAATGATTGTAAAAATTTAGAAATACCACTGAGAAATCCTATTACAGAAGAATCGGACGTGAACGATGAAGAGTTATACTCGGAAATAAATACATTTTTAAGAATGGAAGCTTCGGCGGAATCGAAAGATGCACTGGAAATTTTGAAGTATATTACGGCAAATTCTTTAATCGAAATTTTTCCATATTATTTATTGCCCTACGAATTTTACTAACTTCCCCTATTTCAGTGGCAAGCGCAGAAAGATCATTTTCCAAATTAAAACTCATAAAAAACTGTTTACGTTCCACTATGGGTCAAGACCGCTTATCTGCATTAGCTTTAATTTCCATTGAAAATAAAATAAGTCGGTCCTTGGACTGTTCTGATTTAATTGATGAATTTGCGTCTTTAAAAGTCAGAAAGGTTAAGCTTTAAGTCAATGTAATCGATCCTCCTAAAATCTGCGAAAAAAATAAATGGTATCGCTTTTTGAGTAGTCTTAGTAGTGCATCTTCATCCAAAATAAAAAAAATACTTAATGTACATTTGAAACCTATGTGCGTTTTTAGCTTCGTTACGTTCTAATAAATATCCAAAACACAATAGAACACAAGAATTCAAAACTTAACTAATATAATAGAAAACTTGCCTATGGCCTCGCATATGGTAAATCCGCCACTGTATAAAGGTACATTTACTTGGCTATTTTAATCATACGATTTTTTATATTTATATATATTTAAATAAATATTTATATTTAAATGCTACAAATATCTTATAATTTGTGTTTATCTTATATGTAATTGATATTGATTGTAAAATATAACGGAAATTAACGGGGCAAGATAAAACGACATCGTCTTCTGCTTGCTCCAGTCAATTTATTACGTTAACAATTTTGTAAAAAAAATTTATATTGACAAAAAAGATTATATCTATCTTTTCATCACGTTATTAATTATTTGATAATATACTTTATAGGCACTTTTTTAAAAAAAATGATAAACATTTTTACTTACTCGACTAGATTAATTATTTATTAGTCGAGAAGGGAACATCGTAATAGTAGGGCTAATCGAGATGAGTTTCCCTTGTACCGGTACTACTTATATGCTACTAATAAGTAATACCTCGGTACCCCGGTACAGCAGGAGTAGTACTTGAAGTGTAACTCCTGCTGCCACGGCAAATAATAATTCCAAACTTTAGCAGCGCTTCAAAGAACTGAGCTATCCGTCTCATATACGAGCATTACGACGAAAAATAAGTAATTACCATTGCAAAAATTCAAATAAAAACAATGAAGCTTATCATATAATAAGATCAATATGTAACGAATGCACGCCAGCAATTAGTTTTTTTTAATTAGCAGTTTGTTGATTCAAGTCTGAAAAAGTTGTTTATTTAAAAGCGTCAAAAAGTAAGTGTTACGACCGCTACGCTACTTGAAAACAATTAAATAAAAAGAAATTAAAGACCTAAATGCTTAAGCTTTTAGGTCTTTAACTTTATTTTTAGGTTAGAAATTTTATTTAAAAATTTTTTTTAACAAAAGGTTTCTCACAGGATAGATGGTGCAGACCAAATTCAATAACTGCTGAAAATAAATTTGCTAACTGAGTTCTTTGAAAACGTAAACTAATAGGTAGGAAGTGCTGTTTTTTATCTTGGTTTACGTCAGTGTTTTTATGTTTAGCTAGAAACCGGTCGTATTTAGCAAATAACTCTAAAGAGCCAGAGAAACTTTTTAAAATGAAACCATTATTAAATGATCAATTTTCTGATCTGGTTAACAAAATATTTTCTTCCTATCCTTGGATGCGTCATGCGTATAATAAAAAACTCGTTCGATTTTCTTCTTATCGTCATGGGTTCCCGAATTTGAAAAAGTAGCGTTGACTTCACTATTTTGATAATTTGTTATGATGAACTCAATCAATTCCTTATTGTGACATATCAGTCATCAGGGTCGGTAAAAAATACTTGAACTTTCTGAGCTACTTTTTTTGCCACCATCACAAATGGAGCCCAGATTTGATGCTTCTTCATTAAGATCTTCATCACTAGTAAACGAGTTTATGATAATGTAGAATATGATAATGCACCAGATTATTTTTTTGCAAAAAATATTGTCAACTTTAGTATGGACACAACAACATTTTGATTTGCAATTTTGATTTACATTGACCACTTCCTATCTTTTTCCTTTGAGCTTTCTCTTGCTAGGCTGATTCATTTTAATTTCACAGTGAAAAAAGTAATTAAAAAAAGGTAATAATATAACGATTCAAGGCTTCTGTTTTTTAGTCCTTATTAATAGTTTGTTATGTCGCGCTTGGGGTGCCTTATTTACATAAATTGTTATGCTTAACAAAGCTTCAGTACGAAAATTTCATTTCAGCTTAATGAAGTGAAAGATTTTTAAAAAATAAATCAATTACAAAATTAAAAATAAAAACAAAATAAGATTTAGTTTGTTTTTTAGTAATAATAAAGCTTAAAAAAATGTTTGACTAACATTTCCTTTAACAGGAGATAAAAAAAAAAAGTCCCTTGTCTTTTACAAAAATCATTCAGTTATATAACTAAATGCTTAGAATGGTAACATATCAGGGCAAATGACACCACAGGTGAGGGGGTGGCAGGGAGGCACCGTCTCACTTATTTACTTAAACACGTCTTAAGAAATTTCTAGATATAGAACACTTTTTTTAGAAATGAAGATTGTTTTTTTTTTGATTGTGCTCCTCTACTTAGAAACCCGTGTCGTCGGCCCTGTATTTATCGTACCATATTTTGAAAAGATTAAAAGCTTAGATTTCAAACTTGACAATTATATGTTTTATTTATATACTTAAAGATTAAATTATGGATTTATTAAATTTATTTTAACTTTTAAAATTATTTTCTTTGCAATTATGTATTATAACGGAGATAATTCTTATTCCGCAAAATACGCTCTTTGGCCAACTCAGTTGGATTGAAGGGTCGTCGTGTTCAGCCATCTTTCTTTAGCATCCTCGTGTGGAAGGCCGCAGGATGAAGTGTCTCGGCGAAGTGAGCAGTTTTTTTAAACGTTATATTTATACCCCTCACGTACACAATCATTTTTCGATAATATTAATATAATTAATATTTTAGTTGATATTTAATTATGGACATATAATACCCTTTCCCCATAAACAGCTCATTTTAAAGCTATGAAATGCATACTGACTTTGCTATATAGTTAAAGGAATACCGAATCATCGGAAGGCGTATACCAAATGCCAAGAATCCTCAACCACCTCTTTACCGTATGAGAATATTCTGTTCAGATGTTGTATCTGCTAAATCAAGATATTGGTATTTTATGAAAAAATTAAAGAAGCTTAAAAAAGCTGTTGGCGAAATTGTTCAATGCTCAGAAGTGAGTTAAATTCTTTTCTTTTTATTTAGATAAAAATTATAAATAAATAAATTTTTTTTAAAATAGTTGACTGTTTTTAGATTAAATATGTTTTATAATGGTTTGAATATTTGCTTGTAAGCTAAATTAACTCTAATTATAAATAGATCTTTGATAAAAGTCCAACAACAGTTAAAAATTTTGGCATATGGCTCCGTTACAATTCTCGAAGTGGTACACATAATATGTACAGGGAATATCGTGATGTTACCACAACAGGTGCAGTAACACAGTGTTACCAAGATATGGCAGCCCGTCATCGTGCGCGTGCAAGTTCCATCCAAATATTAAAAGTGGAAACTGTTGAATCAAAAAATTGTAAACGACCACATGTAAAGCAAATGCATGTAAGTAAATAAAGATAATAAATAATAGAAAATCACTTATAAAATTATTTTTATTTCAAAGTGTTTCATTAATAAAGGCTTGATAAAAACATCAATAAAGAATTTTCTGATCAGTCTTTATCGATTAAACACTATGTAAAATAAAACAAATTTGATAAGTGTTTTTTACTAATTTAATATTGCTCAGTTCTTTTTGTAGAATATATTTTAAAATTTTTGTTTATATATGAGTAAATATTTTATTTATTGTAACGCTTAATGAATAAATTAGAAAAAAAATGCCTGATTGGCTTAGTTATGAATGTTATACCATATTATTGTAGAAAGTTTTACAATTTACTTCAATGATTTAAAAATTGCAAAAGTGAGAGCTGTGGGCTCAGTGATGCTTTGTTTAAGTCTATGAGAGGTAGCTAAATAATTATTAACTATTTTAAATTAATTAAAATTTAGGAAAATGTTACTTTTTGAAAGCAAAGTAAATTGCTGCTTAAAATAGTATTGCTTGTTCAACTCATTGTTTGAATGTATTAATATGCATAGTTATTATATTTTTGTGATTAGTATTTTTGTTGTTCATCTCTGTTGTTTATTAAACTGTCAATATTTAGTGAGTATTGTTTCAACAACGTTTTAAGAAGCAGTATTTTTGTGCTTTTTCATACATTGGTCATTAAATTTAAAACTTGCAGATTTTATTAAAGTATGCTATGTGGTAATATTAATTTCTGGTTTATATGGTTTGTACTGTTAATTGCACTGAACATAATTAACTTTTATACATGAATAACATGAAGTCAAGTGTTTAAAAAGTAAATTAAAAACTTTAATTGGTGTGATAAACTGTCCAGGTGCTGAAACATCTGTTGAAGTAATATGCTGAGATGTTGACAAACCTGTATATGGTGTGCCATGAACTCTGTAAGACTCATCAAAACCAAAACCCCAGTTGATATGAGTATACTCCCTGAATTTATTACTAGATCATTAATTTGCATTCTGTACATAATCAATCTTACCAAAATTAAGGTGCATTGTGTACAAGTTTGCTAAGATGTTCGTTTAAAATTTTTTACAAATAATAGAATATTGTCCCTTGCTATTAAGCATTTTGTGAATAATCTATCACTGATTAATAATTAAAAAATACTTACATATTATTTTGATGAAGTCAAAATAATATAAGTTCATTTTTTCTTATATTATAATTTCGTTCAAAGGTAGAACAATATCTATAACAATATAGTTTCTATAGAACACTGTTGTTTTTAACTTAAATAAATCATCTTATATAGTACTTATATGCATAGTGATAACTTGCTTTTGTTCTAATAGTTGCTCTATTAAATAGCTTTGTAGTAATCAGATATGCATATCTCTTGTATAGTTGATGGTCTAGCGATTTAAGTGCTTTGTGAATCTATTCCAGCTTTCTTTGTATATTGTTTGTGATTCCTAGACATCAATTTGCAGTCAAATCAGTTAATATATAAAACATTGTGATATAAACCTTCGTTATTTAGCTTTTATTGTTTAAGCAAAGCATTTTTCATGATGATTTTTCTAGAACTTCAAAGTTGAGAAATGTCCTACCAGTATTTTACCATAGTAACAATTTAATATAAAAAGTTTTAAGTTAAATTATTCAATTTAAAAAACAAAAAGCAAGTTGTCTACTTCTATTTTAAAAAAACCTGCTTAAATTCTCACCTATAAAAGTTATGACTTTTGGCTAACTAATGTCTTTTTATATTATAAAATTTTAATATCAATACATCAGCCCTCAGGATTAGGAAAATTGAGTTCAGCAATTTTTAAACTATTGGAAGTTGTTATAAGGTCGGCAATTAAAATTTGACACGAATGTTTTGTCTTTTCAGCCATTAAGCATAAAAACCAGATCAGCAAACAATTTTGGGTCAGTATTGCCAAATATAATGCTGAACCTTAATTCCAAGGGCTGATAATATCAATACTATGTAATTATGTTTACTCAAGTTGGAATAATATGGTTCTAATGACATGCTCAGATTGATGGTTTATTATTAAAGTACATTACAAAGTACAATATTTATAAGCGCATCACACTAACACATTCAAGGTGTTGAGTAAAAGATTCTTTCTATAGAAATTCTTTAAATATACCCTTGATAAATCAAGCAAAGATCATGATTGATGTTGATTTTTTTTATTCAATGTTAATAATTGCCTTTGAACAAATATTGTATATTTGAAATAATTTTGCTTATTTTTGTTTTATTGCAGTAGAACTAGCAGGAATATTGGGCAGAATGCACTTTTCTAAAAGTATTTTGTGTTCAATAATATCTTGCTATATCAATACACAATTGTTTCATTTAATTGGTATATTATTTTACCATGTAGGCAATGTGTTATATTGTTTAACTCTATTGTTGCAAAATTCACTCTGTTACAGAAGCTTATCTTCGGTTACAATTTTTTATTTTGCTACAGTAACATTTCATTTATTATAACAATTAAACTTGGTATAAGTTTAAAAAAATAAAGGAAAAACATTTCTAATATTTTCTTTTAAATATTAATTTTGTACCAATTTTAGATATATTTTTACACCAACTTTTAAAATTTTTTTTTTTTTTTAATTAATTTTACAAGTTTGTTTTAATTGTTTTTATCTTATTAGAGAAACCTTACTTTGTTTAACTTTCTATTTTATAATTCAGTATAATATTTACTGTAAGAAAACATTTTTAGTAAATCCTGTTATTTTGAAACTTGCTTGATTCTGTATAATGGTAAATTTAAGCAGGAATATTGGGCAGAATGCATTTCTCCTTAAGTATTGTGTGTTCAATAATATCCTGCTACATAAACAAAACATATCAGTTTTTTTTAATCAGCGTATATGTATTGCTGTGAAGACTATTTGTTATAATTTTCATACCTAAAAGTAAAGGTCTTTTATATTAATTTAGAAAAGTGTAATTAAATTACAAGGTTTGTCAGTTTCTATGTTTGTTATGTAAAATGTCTTGTAATTTTCTTATCCCTCTTGCATTCTAATGTTTATTTTTAACAACGTGTAACGTTTTCTTGTGTTTGTTTTTAGAACTCGAAGATGCGTTTCCCTCTTCCCCACCGAGTGTTGAAGTCAAGTTTTCGTACAACCTTCCAAGCTCGTAGACCTCATACTTTCCTGTAATTTTTTATGAAAGTAATAAATTAACTGACTAAATTTTCGTTTTAACTTTTCACTTGTTGAGTCAAAATTAAGATATCGTTTAAAAAAATGTTTATAAATTAGGAAGTTGTTTTAAATTCTTCAGTTTTTATTTAGGTGGTTTAATCTTAATTTTATTTGCTGCACAGCGGCTCCTTTTATAATAATTGCGAATCCAACGCATCTGCCTGTATTAAATTCAGTTGGCACTTAAGTGGAAAAAGAGGTTAATCTGCCTTTTCGGTAACCAATTCTTTCACTTGACCACGACTTTTTATCCACAAAGTTAGTATTATTTGTTACGTCATCAACTTATTCGCGTAGTGATGTGACGTAACAACGCCCTTGATTGGGAGTTCATGTCCTGTTCGGGGTGATTTTTTTTGTGTTTAATTTTTAGGAGGTCATTTGTATGATCAATCAATTCTATAGAATCAATATTCTCATTACATCGTCGCTCACGTTAGTACGTCGATGCGAATGTTTTTTATAATAAAAAAATCTTAAAACCAAAAAAATGATTAAATACTTGAATTTTTCTCCTCGTTGGTATAGTAGTGTAGGTCCTGGATCTAGTTTTTAAATGCGTTTGCGGGTTTAATTCCTTCGCAGGGGGTAATTTTTTATTTTAGTGTTTTTTCATTAATTCTGATTAAAAAGTAATAATGCTAGCATTATATATTAAAGTTTATATATAGTCAAGACTAATTCAATATGAAATATTGATTAACAGTCTTGTTGTACTTGTACTTCTCATCTTTCGAAAATCAATAGACAATGGTGAAGTTCCAATGATCATGGTCCTAAGAAAATGCAACGCTTTTAATTTAAGAAGGGTTCCAGAATATTATTAGCATAATCTTTTTTGTACTAGAAAGCGGAAAATAAGTTTTTTAATTTAATAAATAACTTTTTTAATTTAATAAAGATTGTAGACAGGTCTATTTTGAAATAAATCTTGTGCAGACCAGTAATCTTTAGTTAAATGACTTATTAAATTTAAACTAAAAAGTTTTTTTCCGCTTTTAAGTACAAAAAAGAGTTTAAATTTTAGCAAACGTTTTTGCTATATTTTTTAGAAAAATATGAGATATAGGTGTTCAATTGGTATGCTTTATAATAAATAATATTATTTATTTGCAATCGCAAGTTTATTCAAATGGGGTTCCTATTTAATTAAGGCACATTTAGCTTCTATGTGTAATCGGTGTGTTTATTTTTGTAAGATTTGTTCTAAGAAGGTTATTATTTTAAAAATTTTAAATTATTAAATTTAACTTTAACATTTAACATAAAATTTAAATTTAAAATTTAACTTAAAAAATTTAGTTCCTGAAACGGATCTTCAAACTCTAAAATGTGCAGTTGAATGCTGGAACTCAAAAGAACAAAGAACAATCTTCAAGGACATTCTTGAAAAAAATATTTCTAGATGATAACGTTTAAAAGAAAATCTTGAAAAAAAAAAAATAATAATAATAATTCAAGGATTTTTATAATTATCATGTATAAAACTCTAATTTACCTTGTATACTTGTATAGTGGGTGTTTAATAAATATATAAATAAAAATAAAATTAGATTTTTTCAGTATTTTGCTACTTCTAGAATTTTGTATAATCGATTCAAACCGGATTACCAATTCGCCTTCCCCTTATCACTTTATCACGCGATGCATTATGGTATTTGTACGTACAGAAAAATCAAAAACTCGTAGTTCATATTTTTTTTAATTTCTCATATAATTCGTGGCATGCTCTCATAAAGATATTAAAATTACGTATATATATATATATATATATATATATATATATATATATATATATATATATATATATATATACAGTGGGCAAAATAATTGTCCGTACATTAATGAAAGTATCTATATTTGATCAAAACAACATTTAAAAGTATTTAGATAGTTGTAATTAAGAGTTTTTAAAGAAATATTATAATATTAAAGTAATTTTAAGTGTATTAGTTAAAAATATATTAATATATGAAAAGTTATATAAGTTTATTTGAAAAGAGTTAAAAGTTTAAACAAAAAATTTGTCCGTACACTATGTTAATTTTTAAATTAAAATCAGTTAAAATTAAATTAATATCTTGTTTGACCACCATCAGCTTCAATAACTGCTCTACAACGATTTTTCATTGATGAGACGAGTTTAGACGCAATTTCTTGATTAATTGATGACCAAACATCTAAAACCAATTCTTTGAGCTCGTTTTTATTTTTTGGAGCTCGATCTTTCATTCTTTTTTCCACCACCGACCATAAATGTTCTATAGGGTTCAAATCGGGCGATTGTGCAACCCAATCCATCACGTTAATGCCATTTGCAGCAAGATATCTGGTTACAGATCCAGCTTTGTGCTTTGGATCGTTGTCATTTTGGAATATAAATTCCGTTCCAAGTCCTAATTTTCCTGCCAAAGCCACCAAATTCCGTTCTAATATGGATCTATATAAGTGTTGGTTCATTTTTTCATCAATAAATTCAATTATGCCAACACCGGACGCACTCATGCAGCCCCAAACCATAACATTTCCACCACAAAATTTAAATGTTGCCTTCAAACACTTCACATTATATTCTTCTCCGACATATATATATTCTTTTGCACCACCATCAGCTCCATATAAATTAAATTTACTCTCGTCTGACCAAATAATCATATTCCAGAATGTATCATCCTTCAGAACATGTTCCTTTGCCCACTGCAACCGTTTTCTCTTGTTCACTATGCTGATGAATGGTTTTCTCCGAGGCGTCCGTGCAAAAATATTGGCTTCATGCAGTCTGTTTCTAATTGCTTGTGGCAATAATTTAATATTTGATTCATTTTCCAGCTCTTTTGATACTTCTACGGCATTTTTTCTTCTATTCTGCTCGATTTTCCCAACTATGCACCTGTCAACTCTTGGCGTTGTTGATCCTTTTCTGCCTCGTACACCATTATTTGCCACTGATTTTGTTTTTAAATACTTTTCCCATATATATTGAACAGAGCTTGGTGGTATTTTCAACATTTTTGCAACTTTTCTAATTGATAATTCATTTTCCCTATCAAAAATTACTCGTTTACGTAAGTCAATACTATATTCTTTTCTTTTTCCTTCCATCATAGCCACGTATTTAAAAAAAAGTTTATTTTTATTTATTATAGTATTATTTAATCTAAAAGTACAAGATATTAATATAAAAATCATTTATAAACAAAATTTTACCTTTTTTGGTTTTAAAATTTTAAAACTTTTAAATAAGTTAATTATAATTTAAATTGTCGAGAGAAAATTAAAGATGGTGTATCGTTTTTATTTGTTTTTTTGTGCGCTATCTATTGGTTTAATTTATTTTTTTCTATCATTTAAAGTTTTAGAGCTTTTTTCAAAAAACCTTGTTTTTCATTAATGTACGGACAACTATTTTGCCCACTGTATATATATATATATATATATATATATATATATATATATGTATATATATATATATATATATATATATATATATATATATATATATATATATATATATATATATATATATATATATATATATATATATTATATATATATATATTTCGATAAAATCTTTAACAATTTAATCTCCGCAGGAGAATAACTACATTGTTATATAAACAAATATTTCAACGTAGTTTATGTTAAATTTCGTTAGAGAAGCTTGCTTAAAGGACATGTAAAAGTAAAAAAAAAAAAAAAAAAAAAGATGAACTCTCTAATTACTCCTGTTGATTTTAGCTTCTTTAAAATCTCTAGCAAGGTTCCACTAAATGCAATATTTTGTCTAATTACAAACGAGGAAGTTTGTGATAAAATAAAAAATAATCTCTAAAGTTGTAACTAAATGTCCAAAAAATATATTATATATTATACAACTCTTGTATAATATATAATATAACCTCTGCTTCCGATAACGCATCGACATATATTTACTTATATAGTATCTGAGATAGTATCAGTTGTTAATTTTAAACGAAGAGCTATTAAACATAAAATAGCTGGTTACTAGTTATCCAATGTTAATAATCTAAAATAGATTAGAGTAATGTAAAATAGATAGAATCCAAGGAGTAACAAAACTGAGATAATTATTAGAAAAAATTTTGATCAAAGTCATTTTTATTAAACATCTAAAGAGCTAGCTACTGATATATTATAATAGAAAACACTGAGATATTATAATGGAAAAAGTCAGTAGCAGTACCTGTTTCAAAATCGCTAAAAGAATTAATTTAAAAAAGTTGTTAGCAAGAATAAATTCGAAACCATGGACAAATTTTGAAAGTATCATAATCGGAATAGTTTTGAAACCTATGAAGGTGAAACTATTTTAAATGCAAAAAAAATATTTTTTTTTCGAAAGTACAAAAGAGAAATAAGTTCGAAAAGGCAAATTTTTTTGAGCTGCAACTGTGCAAGCATGATTCAAAATAAAGGAATAGGGGAAAGGGGGCTAAATAGTACCCCCTAAGGAAAAAAATTAATAAAAATAAAACTAAATGTAGGAAAAAGTTTATTTTTAGATAGAAACAATCATTGATAAACCGAAAACAAACAATCGTGATTTCAAGATGTAAATATTAAAATAAAGAGCACACTAATAAAAACTAAAAATAAACAAGGTGGTACTAATTACCCACAAGAAGGTTCAAATAGTACCACTAGTGAGGCTAATAAGTACCAAAGGGTATGAACAAAAAAAAAGCTCAACACTAATAATAAGTAATAAATAAAACAATAACTGGTTCATTCTACACTTGTAAAATATATTTATTGACATAATTCACATATATAACTATCATATGACCCATTTTGAGACTCAGATGATGAGCATGCAACATGTACCCATGCTCCACAAATTAAACACTGGATCATATCCTTCTCAATGTTCTCATCACACATGAAGCAGTACCAACGCTGCCCTTTGTTATCTTTAGAGGTTGGAGTAATTAGTACCACAGGTACGATTTACCCCACCATCACAGGTACGATTTACCCGACTATGACTAAACATAGTTTTCTACTTCAGTGTTTTAATGGGCAAAGTTAATCGGAAAAAAACGTTCTTTAACGTTCGATTCCGTAATTTTTTGGTCAGTATACATATTTCATCTGCTGGCTTGATTTTATCGTGTTTCCGCCAATTTCAACGAATCAGAAAAAGAACAACGACGCTGGTCAGAATTGCACAGCGGTACTAATTACCCCCCTTTCCCCTATGTTCTTAATTTAAACATAGCAGTAGGATTTTAATAGTTTTTAAATTATTCTTTTCGACTGTCTGCCTAACCCAAAAACTCTGTAGTTACTTGTACACCTGTCCCTATTTTAGTTAGTGGATGTATAAACACTTTACTTTTGAGCTGCGATGTTTACATTTCTGAATTGGGTTTTCGAAATTCCTTTTTTGGCGTTTTCAGCATTTTTCCTTAAACAGCTTTTCAAAAGAAATCTCAAAATTTCAGTAGTAGTATTAGTTTCATTTATTTCGCCGTTAAAAATATATACAACGTACAAATATAACAAAAGGAAATGGCTGGAGCAAGAAGAAGGCATCAGTTAGCCTTATCACCGAGCCCCATGACAATCGTATTTTACAAGTCCGTAACATATTAAAAAATCTTTACAAAACGTCAAGTATAAGAAATTAAGAAAAAAAAGAGTACTAAAAAATTAACAGTAAACTTAGTTAAGAAAGATATAAAATGTATAAATATATATGTGTATATGCACATACACACATACATATATATACATATTGCCTCGTATTGTCGTTTTTATAACAAAATTAATAAAATTCCATCCACAGCAATATAAAATATATAAAAGTGTCAAAAATAAAATAAATATAAGATAATTTACCAAAAGATTCTGCATGTTTAGACAAAAAACTAAAACTTTTTTAACTTCAAGACTAAGTATTCAAAAATAAACATTTTAAAAGAAGAGTGATAAAAGGATTGATATTTTTAATAATAATAGTTTAGCTTCTTATTATTTTTAGTTTTTTGGTAGTTAACATGTTAAAGTTGTTTAAGTTAATGTATCATTATAAATTTGTTTAGATAAATCCTAAAAAAGACTGGCAATATTTAGAATATTAAAATCCATATTTACTAAATGATATTTTAAATTAGCCTTGAATTGCGGAAGTGTTTGTTTTTTATTATGAACAGTCTGTTTAAAACTTTTCCATGAAAAAGGTCCCCGATACTGATTAGAATAAGAACATAACTTTAGATTAAATTTTGGAGTTACAAAATTGTTTTCGGAAAATCTGACGGGGTATTTATGGCTTATTTTACTAAAATATTGATTAAATATTGTTGGAGATAGTTCGTGTTTTATTTTATACATGAATTGTAAGACTAAATATATATTAATTTTCTACACGTTTAATGATCCAAGCTTACTTAGAAGTGGCTCGCAAGGCACATTTCTTGTTGCTCCAAATACAATTCTGCAAGCATGTTTTTGTTTTGAACAAATTTTTGTCAACTTAGTGTAATTTGTGCTTGCCCATACAATACTTCGTAAGTTAAATAACTATGTATAAAAGAAAAATATACATTTTTTAAAGACCTAATCTTTAAGAATAGTTTTGATTTACACATTATTGCAATATTTCTTGAAAATTTTCGTTCCAGAGAGCTTATGAGTCTTACAAGATAAATTTTCATCTAATATACCACCCAAGAAGTTTAGAGATGTTTGTCTAGTAATATTTATTTTATTTATTTTCAGATCAGGTAATTTTAGGGGAAGATTATCTGTTTTATTTTGTTTATGAAATAGTATATACTTAGTTTTTGTTACGTTAAGCGATAGTTTATTACATGTAAATCATTCGTTTACTTTGTTTAACTCTTCATTAACCACTGTAAAAAACGTTTTAATATCTCTATGTGAATAAAGCAGGTTGGAGTCATCTGCAAATAAAATAAAATCTAATAAGTTTGATGTAAATCAAACTTATTAAATTTAATTTTAATTTTGTTAAATCATTTATATAAAGTGAAATTAATGGCGACCCAAAAATTGAGCCTTGAGGAACTCCGCATGTCAATATATTTTTGGACGTTTTTACCTGTTTCATATTGTATAAACTGTTTTCTGCTTGATAAATACTCTTTAAACCAGAGTAAGGCATTGTTTTTTTATTCCATAATGTTCAAGTTTTTTAAGAAGAATGACATGTTTGACGGTGTCAAAGACTTTAGACAGATCAATAAAAAAAAATTTTCAAAACTAGCATTTTCGAAATTATTACCTTTGTTGCATAAAGTAAAAGATTCACAGTATAAAATTTTTGCGCAGTTGTAAACCGTAGAAAAAATACTTCTCCAATTTTATTGTAGAGTAATGAAACTAAATATTGCTCGAGAAAAGTCTAAAAATAAAAATTATTTGTGATTTTAAAAAAGGTAACCTTTTTATCTATCTGAAATGACATAGCACGATTATAGCGCTGATGGATTGTGTATTGATTAAGCCAGCTACGAAATGAGTAAAGTAATGTATCCTTTTTCAAAAATAAATCTTTCTATACAAGAAGCTGGTACCAATAAAACTTTTTGTATGAAAATAGTAGATAATCACCAAAAACTAAAAAAATCAAATTTTTACCGATGTCATAGTATTATAGCTATTATAGAAACAAGCAAAATAGATTTTGTTCTATGCATTAATGAAAACTTTTTTGTGCAACTAATTTAATTTGAAAACCAATTTAATTTAAAAATCAAGTTAAATGAAAACTGATTCAATAAGATTTTACTTTGTTTCAATGCATTTTTTTTTTTAAGTTTGTAACTAAAAAAATATTCGAAAGTATGTAAAAGTTTAAAAATTATTATAAGAAATTAACATTTCTTATTTTAAAAATGTATAAATGATAAATCGTTATATTTTATTTAGTTGCTACCCAGCCAACATTGATAGACGGGTACCGTATGGTTTTTGTCTGGGCTTACGGGAACGGGACTAAACACTTACCCGTGTTTTGGTTTCCGGACGGACCCCATATGGTTAAAAAATAAAGCAAATTTGCTTGATTGGGTTTTATCTGGTTTTTATCAGGGCCGAAGGATCTGGGTGCGTATTCACCAATTTTTCGTAACTTTTGCGCAGCTCAACTAAGGTTACGGAAATCGTAAGTTCGTGTTTTTTTTGGTATTCACCAATGTTTCGCAGCATTTCCATAAACTTAGGGTTGCGCATGAGTTGCGCTGAACTTAAGCAAAAACTTACGCAAAAAAACAACCAAGTTGGTTTTTTTTTTGAATGAACCAAGTTTTCGTAATTATATAAAACAAACTTTTCTAATATTGAATTCATAAATTTCTAACTAATTTAAATTAGGGATTATTACTAATTAGTATCTTTTACAATCTAATAAAATGACAATAATATTTTTATAAGACTCTGCTATAAAAACTAAATACTTTTTATTGAATATTTATTTAGTAAAAAATATTACTACAAAAGCTAGGAAAATAATTTTAAGTAGAAAAGAGATAGAGAGGGGTTTAGAACTGATTATTCTACAAAGAGGCAGATAAATTTTGACAATTGTTTAATATACAATTAATAAAAACTAAACAAACTTTCATTTTTTTCAATCCTAAATATCAAGTAAATAGTATTTTTTAAAAATACAAGTAATTAAAAATTCGTATACTAATTTGACATTAGCATGAGCATAAGTTTGGAGTTTGCAAAATGCTTAGACAAGTCATAAATAAAAAATCAAAAAAAATCCATGTAACATTCAAAAATATATTATTGCCTTCGATTTAAAAACAAAGTTTTAATTAGAGTACTTTGTTCAATGCCAAGTCGAATGGCTTGACCTTTATTAATTCAGCCTGAACATAGTGTACATCATCTTCATCACTGTCCTTAAAGTTTATATCATCTGGAATTTCTAACCCTAAGCCATTGTAAAGGTTTTTCAGCAAATTACACACAATATATATTTTGCAATATACACTTTGGGTGAGCATATGTTAGGATCACTGAAGTGCTCCACCTCTCTTGTGACCTCCAACGGTTTTTGAGAAAATCAAAGGATTGCTCCACATTACTATCTACCTGAAGGTGAGCCTTGATTGAATGGTGTAATCAAGATTGTTAACAAGCAAAAAGGAAATCTGCATTAGGATTACATTCCACAATCTTTTTTAATTAAGAAATAGAAAAAATAAAAACTTTTATCAAGGATACCTTTTGACAATATCTCTGAAAAAGGAAAAAAGCTATTCTTAAGTAAGACGTCGATAAATCAACTCTTTCAAACTTTATTTGTAACAGTCAATAAACAACAATCATATTAAACAATTAATAACCAAAAGATTACTCTTTTTTTGTTAATAATTTTTTTTTGAATTGACTAGTAATTTTTATCAACTACTCTTTGAAAACTCCCAGTTACTTTGAAAAAAACCTCATTGATATTAGCATTTTTGAATCCGAAGAAATCAGGTTGCTCCTCAACATGATTGGTTACAAATCGTTGTTAATGTGTTGACTACCCCTATTTGTTTTTATAGAAATAAAATTTTTGAACACATTCTACATTATAGTAATCGTTTAAAGCAACATATTAGGCCATGGCCTATTGTTATTATACGGCCTGATTTGTTGCATTTTCCGTAAAAAATTAAGAGGCCAGTTTTTTTACGGTTTATTTCTAAAATTTGAATTATGTATGAAAGGTTTATTAACAACAACAACGATAACAATTTATTTACCAGTGAATATTATACAAAGGTGTTGAATAAAATATTGAATTATAATATTGTAACAATTACTATATAAATATTTGCTTGCATGCATTGGTTTATGCTTTTATAGTCATTTAATATGTAATATATTCTGATTAATAATATTAACTGATTATTATGTGAATGTATTCTGACTGATTGCCTGCTTCATTATATTCCATTAGAGAGTGGAATAATGAAATAGACACACAGACAGTTTATTATTATTACTGTATATAGTTGAACTGCTTTTTTATGCGATTTTATTTAAGTGGAGATATTTCCAATAATAAATGTAAGTGAACTTTATATTTAAAAATAACTGTGTTACATTTTTCTGATTTGTTTTTGTAATAAAATGGTTAATAAATGTGTTATTACAAACTGTAAAACTGGTTACTCTAATGGTTCAAAAAAGTCAACATTTCATTTTCCTGAAGAATTTGATTTGCGAGAACGATGGATATACTTTGTTAATAGAAAAGATTGGGCTCCATCA
This sequence comes from Hydra vulgaris, assembly GCF_038396675.1. Lineage (NCBI taxonomy): Eukaryota > Metazoa > Cnidaria > Hydrozoa > Anthoathecata > Hydridae > Hydra > Hydra vulgaris. The sequence continues at coordinate 34,897,667 of NC_088933.1, forward strand.
AAATATTCAGCTATTTGTGTGAATCATTTTGATGAAAAATTTATTAATTACGGAAAAAGATGCACCTTGAAATGGAATCTTCTTCCAGTTCCAACTATTCAAACCGATGAAATAAGTGGATCTTCAACTCTAAGGGTTCCAAAGTTGCCCCGAAAAGCACCAACTTTGAGATATTTAGGAAAAGATGAGTTTGAAGATTTTCAAAGTGTTGATAAAATAATTAATCTTGATTCTTTGACAGAACAACATTCTCCACCAGGCTTTACATTTAAAAAAGTTCACGATAGTGTTGCTTATTATAAACTATGTTTTGATGAAAAATCAGGCATATCAGCTGTTTTTGAGTCAATAACTGTAAATAAAGATCTTTACGTTTCATTGTCATATAAAGGCTATCATATTTCTTTACCTGAATGGTTTCGTAGTGGTCATAATTGCAAATTAACAAACTGTAGTATGTTAGAAAATTTTCCTGTCTATATTAGAAATAAAGCCAATGATATGAATTCAATTTTGACAGAGTTAAATGAAATTAGATACTATTCTCCTCAAGGCAGACCTCCATATTCTGCATCCATTATACGTTATGCGCTAATTTTACGTCAGACTTCAGCACAGTCTTATAAGTTATTGTTAGAACAACTACCTTTACCATCTTTTAGTTTACTTAGAAAAATCCAAAGTGGTGATATAAATGCGTATAAAGCTATAACAGTTTTGTTACAAAAACATTGTGTATCAAGTGATTGTGTGCTTCTTGTGGATGAAATGTATCTGCAGAAATCAGCCCAATATCAAAGTGGGAAATATATTGGTGAAGATTCAGAAAGTAATCTTTATAAAGGTGTTGTTGTTTTTATGATTGTAGGGCTTCAAAAAGCTATTCCTTATGTTGTGAGATCATCACCTGAAGTTTGCACAACAGGATCATAGTTGAAAAAAGAAATTGATGAATGCATTACCTCATTGCACCAATCAGGTTTTAAAGTAAGAGCTATTGTTACAGATAATCATTCTACCAATGTTAATGCATTTTCAGAGTTACATAAATCATATACTGGAGATAAAAAAACTATTTATTTATCATCCAGCTTATAATGGAGTTTTAAAAACATATCTATTATCTGATATAATCCATTTAATAAAAAATGTTAGGAATAACTTGTTGAATGGAAAAAAACTTGTTTTTCCTTCTTTTTCGTTTGATTTCTTCAGAGACAAAGTTGAAGTTCCAGCTGGTTTTATTACTTGGGATTTGTTTCATTAAGTTTATGAAAAAGATCAATTATTAAATGGAAACTTGAAAAAAGCGAGGAAAATTAATTATCAGGTCACTCATCCTGGAAACAATAAACAAGATGTTAACCTTGCATTAGCAATTTTTGAAGAAACAACTACAGCTGCGATACTAAGTTATTTTCCTGAAAGAAATGATGCAGCACAATTTTTATCATTGTTTCATAAGTTATTTATCACACTTAATTCAAAGCAGATGTTTAATACATCCAATCAGCTCGGCAATGCTGCTGTAAAAGGAGTTAAAAAAACCCACATTTTATAGAGAAATAGCAAATTGGATTGAAATTTGGTCAACATGTGAATATTTTACTTTAACCAAACAAACTTCTCATGCTCTTATCACAACATTACGTGCAACTGCATCTCATCAATAAGAATTGATGATTTGCTTCAAGAAAGCTATACATTTGTTCTTACTTCCAGGTTACAAAGTGATCCTTTGGAGCTACGCTTTAGTAAGTATAGACAAATGAGCGGTGGTCGATTTCTTGTAAGTCTTTTAGAAGTTTGCAACAGTGAAAAGATTTTAGCAGTAAGAAGTCTTCTAAAGGAAGATATTAATTTCTGGGATGAAAATATTTATCAAACATTTGAATACTCTACATTAGAAAACATTATGCAAGATATTACATTGTTGTCTTCAGAGATATTAGAGTGTCAGCTTTCTGAAGATAGCATGGAAGTTGCTGTTACCATAGCAGGCTACATTGCTAAAAAGTTGAAAAAAAGATTTAAATGTCTATCTTGTGGTCAAAAAATGGTTTCTACAGACCAAGATGTTTTTAATAACGAATATCTAAAAATATTATCCAGAGGTGGACTTATATGTCCAAGTCAATCCTTGTCTGATTTTATTTGTCATCTTTTTAGTATTCTAGATGTTATTTCTCCTATTCTAATCAAACATTGCAGTTATTCTTTATCAATTAAAAGTTTTGCAGGAGAAATATTTAAGATTTATTATAGCAGTGTTGATTTTACATGCGAGAATCACCAAGAATGGGGAATTAAATATGGATCTCGAATTGTTATTAATATTTTTTATAATAATTTACAAAAAGAAATTACAGATTCTGTAAGAAAAGATCAGGTAAAAGAGTTTAAAAAAAAGAACTGATAGCTAATGCTAATAAAAGATTTTTTCTCAAATCCTTAATACATATAAAATTACAAACCTTTGTTTTTATTTCCTCATAAGAGTTGTAAGTAGTCTTTGCAATATGTAAGTTTGTTTTAGTAGCATTTTGATACATAGCTATTTGAAAGCCTATTTCAGTATTTCATATGCTATCGGAATATACTGAAACAGGGAATCAGTTAGCAAAAAATATTGAATAGCATAATGTAATTACATGATGATAATCTCAAGTATTCCTCGACCATCTTAATAAAATAAACATTTGCCGTAAAAAAACTGGCCTCTTAATTTTTTAAGAAAAATGCAACAAATCAGGCCGTATAATAACAGTAGGCCATGATTAGGATTAACGCTAGATTTGATCTTGACCAAATTAACTAAAGTTCCATTTAAACTAAAACTAAATAAAGCTATTAAAACAACTAAATGAAGTATGATCATTAAACTTAATGAGACATGTACCATTTAACAAAAAACTGTGAATAGAATATTTATAAAGATATAATTGCTTTTTTATTAATAAATACAGTGTATTGTTAATATTTATAAAGATATAGTTGTTATTTTGTCAATATAATAATTTCATAATTATATATAGATATATATATATATATATATATATATATATATATATATATATATATATATATATATATATATATATATATATATATATATATATATATATATATATATATATATATATATATACATATATACATATACATATACAATATGGGACAAAACGAGTGCAACCAAATAATGTTAATTTTGTTTCTTTATATAAACGTGCTGCATTTTTTCAATTTAGAGAAATAACTATGTAACTGTTTAGAGACAAAGTTCTTCAAGTTTTATTCATCACAAAGTATATTATTTGTACACGAAAGTTAATAAATTAATCAAAAGTATTAAAAAAAATTGATTTCCTTCTGGACAAAACAAGTGCAACTCGACAAAATGTTGACCAAACTGTATTTCGCTATCAATATTTCGTAGCGAATCCTTTGTTGTCGATCACAGCCTTGCATCTTCGAGGCATAGATTCGATCAGGTGATCAATGAAACTTTGTGGAATCGCTGCCCAGGCCTTTCGGATTTGTTCAAACAGTTGATCCTTATTACGAACACCTTCACATTTAACTCTGCGGTTGACGATCTCCCACAGGTTCTCGATAGGGTTGAGATCCGGAGATTGAGGCGGCCAATCCATCACCGATAGGTGGTTGTCTTAAAACCACTGCTTGACTACTTTTGCAGTGTGTTTTGGATCGTTGTCTTGCTGAAAAACCCATTTTATTGGCATATTCCATTCAGCTTGAGGTAACATAACATCTTTCAGGATATTTTTATACATGAAACGGTCCATTATTCCATCGTTTCAATGTATTGGACTTAGACCGTTAGCAGAAAAACACCCCCAGACCATTACATTGCCTCCACCATGCTTCACGGTCTTATGGCAGTAACGTAAATCGAGGCGTTTACCGGCCGGTCGACGTACACGACAAATGCCATCGCTCCCAATGATATTGAACTTCGATTCATCACTGAAAAGGACAGTTCGCCATTTCTGCACATTCCAGTCAATATGCGTCGAGAAAACAATCCGGCTTCAACAGCACGTCGTCTGATTGTTCGGTCCGATACAGGCAGCTCTAATTGCTTTTGTATCTCGAGTGATGATATCCAGGGATCCTTCTTGACAGATCTGACGATCATAGAATCCTCTCTAGAAGTGGTGGAACGCGGTCTTCCACCTTTGTTATCTGCTGCCAACTTCCCCGTGGAACGATATTTGGAACATAGTCTTGATACGGTTCATTTTTTCACGCGATATTTATCACAAGTACTTTTTTGTGACAATCTACTTACGTAATCGCCAATAATTTTCTTTCTTAGTTCCAATCCAAGACTGTCGGGAACCATTTTTGCACTTGAAGTCATAAAAATAATAAAAATAAATAATCACGCTTCTCAAGCTTACAGTTTTGCATTTACCGTGATGATACAATAATGCTCTGTGGAACACAACGTCTTGGTTGGATGTGGACTGTATTGATGTAATGAAACACTTGCTGTATTTCACTTCTTGTATTGATGTTCTTAGATAAAACACTTTAATAAAACTCACTTCAATAAACTATCTTGATAATACTGACTGATTGACTTCCATATACTGACTGAATTACATATCGATTTACATGTCTCTTATATAGTAAAATGAACCTGTGTGAACCTGTTCTGGAAGATTTTAGATGCTTCTTTTCGATGCTTCTGGAAGCTTCTGGATGCATCTGGATGCTTCTGAATGTTTCTGGATATTTCTGAATATAATAATAGCGTCTAAATATTAGATGTTATTAAGTTACTATTCCATTGAGTAATAAAGTAGCTATTCCATTGAGACACTGTTTGCATTTTTAAAATGATCAAAATATAAAGTTTTGTTTCTGCTAGTGATGGTAATAACTGCTTTGAGTTTAATCAAAACTTTGGTTTAGTCAGAAACATTTAAAAAGAGCAAATAGGCGAATTTTGTGCTGGATAGGTTATATTTAGGGAATTTAAAGCTTTTAAATCGTTTTTACAGATCCACTCTTTTCCATTGATTTCTCTATATTTTATGCAAGCAAAATGACTGATGTTAATAAAGTTTGCCCACCGTGAGATATAAATATTAAGTGTTTAAATATAAATGCAAAAAATGGCTTTATTGTTATGCATCTACCTCATTTTTTAATCATTGATATTTTTTGACTTTGATTTAATATTGTACACTTGTAATCATAACAATAATATCATAATATACATAATATTATGTTTAAGTAATATATTATTTATATATATATAAGTCATTTGTATATAACTATATATTATTATAAATATTATCATTAATATATTATATGTAATATATTATATATAAAATATTTATTATATATAAAATAATATATATAATTATATATTAATTTATAAATTATATATTAATTATATAAATTATTATTATTAATAATAACTTATACTTACAATACTTATACTTGTAAATACTTATAATACTTAACTTATGTTTACAATACTGATGAAATTATTATCGATATAAACTTTTGCATTTAAACTATAATTATAAAACTTTAATTTAACTTGATAACTTTAACATAAATAACGATAACTAAAAAAAGTTGTTATATAGATCATAACCATATGCTTATTTATAATAACTGAGTTATAGTAAGTTAAACACTGTTTTTGTTTTCCATAACTTAATTTTAAAATGTTGGGATAAAAGTGTTAAGTTCCAGGTCATAGGTCTTATATGATATGTATCTTATGCATATCTTGTATTTTGCAGCATGTTTAAGAATATTTATGCTTGGTGCACTCTGATTGTTAACAATATTTGCATACTGATATTAGTAAAAGTGACTTCAACAACTAAAATGTATTTTTGATAAATATTAGTAATGACAGGTTAGTAAATATAATTATAATAATAATGGTAGTAACTTTTATTTAATTATATTTAGTGAAAGACTTATGTATGATAGAATTGCATGAACTTTGGGGGACAAATGTAATGGAGTAAATATTACCTTTGTTTACTACCACAATTAGAGTAATGTAAGAAAATATTATTTTATCTAAAGAATATTCCGCAAAAATGAATATTTTTTGTAACTTATTTTTGAGCAGCGTTTTAAAAAAAATAGTAGATAGGTAAAAAAAATATTTTAGTTGATGCCGATAAGTAAAAAAAGATAACAGTTGATGTGATCACCTAATTCAGTTGATACAAACTACCAAACTAAAACAAAACAATAACTAAAAGACTTATCCTAATACTCACATTGATCAAAATTTTGTAAGTGTCTGACACAAACGGCTTCTCAATATTTAAAAAAAACTTATTTGACAAAGCACATGTACTATTTGAAATAGACTTTGCAGTAAGACTTAATAAGCAGGGCCGACAACACCACCACTTTTTTTTTAAAGATCTTTTTTTTTTTTAATTTTATGAGCACTTGGAAATACCACATTTAATGGGACTTCACAGGGCTAATTTACACCCTGATATATATATATATATATATATATATATATATATATATATATATATATATATATATATATATATATACATATATATATATATGTATATATATATATATATATATATATATATATATATATATATATATATATATATATATATATATATATATATATATATATATATATATATAAAGTTATATACAATATGTATAGGGGAGAGTGCGGCACCCATGAAACCATGAAACAAAGCAATTATAAACTGATATAAAAGTATTATGAAAAGTCCTTTTGAGTTGTAATTAGTTACTACTAGATGTATTGTTTAACATATAATTCAAATCAGAATATGTCAATATTATCGGAAGAGGTTCAAATTTGTGTTTTTTCTGTTGCAAAGTAATTTTTAAATTTTTGGAGTTGTAGAATTTTACAATGTTTTATTCCATATTCTTCAGAAAGTGTTTCTATTTTGTAAACTGTATTTCATGAGCTCTTCAGTGTGGCAAAGATATTTAATAAATTAATTTTTTGAAAAACAAAAACTAGTCATCTTATTCTATCAGAATGTATGGGGTACCATGAAACAATTTTAGTGGGGTACCATGAAACAGTTTTAGTGGGGCACCATAAAACTAAATAAATGTACCGTTTTGTAAATTACTGAATAGTCAAGCATACTATTATTAATTGCCGGTGGGAAATATTGACTTATATACTTTAATGTTTCGCCTAACTTGGTAAACAAATTTGGTCGACCATTATATAAAGTTTATGTAGTAAAAATAAATGTTATGTTAATCAGTATTTATGCATGTAGTATGATGATGTAGTTATATAGTAATAAAATTAATTTTGTCACATAAACATAAGTTACACAAGTTTATATAAACAAAAGTTTGCTTTATTATACTTATATCAAGATATTTATGAACACTTTTTTGATGAAGGATTAACATTCATTTATTTTATGTTTTTATACTGATTTCTGTTAATATATAAAATCTATAAATGTAAATTAAAGCTTAGCGTGGTATTAAATCATGATAACCATAACTGAATTTTGATACATTGTAAAGCCTCTTTGTTATTGAAAAACTAGTAAAGAAACCTTCTCAAGTAGTTCAATGAAGGTAGCTGTTGATTTAGTTTTAACCGGAGGGTGTTCACTTAACATTTAACAGAAGGGTGTTCATTAAATGCTGCAGAAAAAGTTGATCTTAATCACAGCACCTTTTGCAGGTAGTTTATGCTCATGTATTCTGCACCAATAAGTGTTTGTCCTACTTAGTAAATGAAACTTTTATAAGTTTGTGACTAAAAGAAAATTCTAAATGTGTGAAAAAAGAAGGAGAAATCATTACTATAAAACCCAATTTTTTTTACAAGAAGAGTATTTACTAAAGAGCAAGAAAATCGTTTGAAGAAGTAAATTGTCATCTGCTTTCAAATGTATTATGGACACATGTTGTAAATTAAAGATCTATAAGCAACATATGCTTAATAATGCACCATTTGGGTTTCTTGGTCTTGCAAATCCAACTTGATGGATGAATACAGAGTTATTTGTAGAAGTAGTTCAACATTTTACATCAAAAATTTCTTGTCAAAGAAAAATCCATTTCTACTTACATTTGATAATCACGAAAGCCACTTATTTAAAAAAACTCTTGATCTTGCTAAATGTATCAGTGTTACTAATCTTACTATACTACCACATAGTAGTCACAAAGTGCAGCCCCAAGATGTTTCTGTATTTGCTCCATTTAAAGTTTATTATAATGACACAGTAAAATCTTGGCTTCTAAATTATCATGGAGTGTTACTGTGAGTGTTCTAAATCATCCATGGAGAATCACTATTTACGAAATTGCATCTTGTGTTAGCATCGCATATGAAAAAAGTTTTACTATTACAAACATTCAAAGTGGATTTAGGAAAAGTGGAATATTTCCTTTTGACAAGAATGTATATTGAGAAGCAGATTTTTTATGTAGTGTTGTTGCTGATAGAAACAATCCAAATACATATCAAACAAACTCTGGAAAAACTCTGAATACTAATAACTTGTTACTCTCACCAGGAAAGCTTTAGAAGCCTTTTGTCAGTTCCAAGCCAAGTACAAGTCAAGCCAATGATTCTGAAATTATTAACTTTTTTAAGCCCTTCTCAGTTTCAAGGATTTCTGAAGGCCGCTGAAAGAAAAAAATAAAACCTTGTGAGAAAGCTAGCAGTATAATAGCAACAGCTGCACCAACAAAAATTGTACTGAAGTAAAGAAAAGAAAAGGAAGATAAAGAAACAACTATCTTATCAGAAAAATAAAAATAAAAATTTTGTTTCCGAAAGTGATTTATTAAGTGATGAACATGATTCCTATTCTTAATTTTAAAAATTTATAATAAGTCTTTAGAAAATATTGTTTCTTTTTTTTATATAACTTTTTGTATTGTTTTCTTACATTTTAAAATTTTTTTGTTATCTTGTTTCATGGTGCCCCATAGACTGTATGAAGGTACCCCATGTGTGGGGTACCTTGACAAAGGTATATACAAAGGTAATACAAAGTTCTACTTTTACTCAATAATTTTTTACAGTTCGACCTCTTTAATTTTAGTAACTTAAGAATTTAATTTTGAAGGTATAATATTTACCTACAAATTGCACTAATCGCTAAAAAAAACAACGTGTTTAAAAAAGTAGTTACAAAACAAAAACCAAAAGTATAACATGGTGCCCCACTCTCCCCTATATATAAAGTTATAAACAGTATACATCAAATTATATTCAATATAAATATAAAATTATATTTATATAATAGTTTTATATAATTTATTTATCAGTAACTAAAGGAACGTTATCAATTTATTACATGAATCATAAACATGTGCTTATTTATTACAAGTACATTTTAAAACATTCAAATATTTATGTCAATTATAAAATTAAAGATTATATTTTTCTACCTTTGATGGTGAAAATTACATTTTTTATCTGAAAATTATTAAAAATAATTTATGTAACCTATAAAATTTAAGACTAACAGTTTATTTTTAATTTTTTTACAGGTCATATTGAAACAAAATATTGTGTAAAGAAGTTTTCAAAGAAGTCGTTTAAACAACAATGGAAAAGCTTTCAATTCGCGAGATAACCGTGAAAGCATTCATGATTAAAAATTCGTTTAAAAGTTTGCTTAATTTCGACTGTAATTTTAATTATTTTTTTTGAAATAAACCAATCAAGTTATATATAAATTTGCTTTTTCTGTAAATTTTAAACATTTAAATGTAATTTTTCAAGATTTGCATTGGGTAAACCGCGTGGGACCCTTACGGGATACCCGGCGGGCATACCCATATGGGCCCCAGAGGAAAACCGCGGCCAAGATCCATCGGGTTCCCGATGGGTTTCCCATATGGGTCCCAGTTGCAAACCCAAATGGGCCCCTTACGTTTTTAAAGTACGGGATTTGACTGGGACCCATACGGGATACCCAGCGGGCATACCCATATGGAGACCGCGGCCAAAATCCGGCAGGATACCGTTGGTCTTCCCATACGGGACCCAGTTGATGACCCGTATGGCCTCGTACGGTACCCGTATGTCAATGTTGGCTGGGTAACCAAGCCAACATTGACAGAAGGGTACCGTATGGTTTTTGTCTGGGCTTGCGGGAATGGGATTTTAATGGGTAAGTGTTTTAATTTCCGGATGGGCCATATAGTTAAAAAATAAATCAAATTTGCTTGACTGGGTTTTATCTGGTTTTTATCAGGGCCCAAGGATCTGAGGATTTGACGGGTCTCCCATAAGGTTCCCAAAATGGTCAACACTGATAATTAAAAAAATCATAACAAAACCTACTCGATTATTGCCATTTGTATTTCGTATTGTGCGTGAAATAAATTTAAAAATTTAACTTTTATGCAATATAGTTTTTGCATTCATTATATTTAGATTGTAATTGAAGAGAAAATTTTTTTTCAATGTATTTTTTCACTGTGAAACTCCATTAAAAAGACATTGTTTTAAAATTTCATTTATTACCATTATAAAATAATTTTTTTATATTTTTTTAAAAATAAATTTACAAAACTAACGTATATGTTTAACATATGTTTCAGTAACTATTAAACATGAAGTAACTATTCCATTGAGACACTGTTAGCATTTTTAAAATGATCAAAATATAAAGTTTTGTTTCTGCTAGTGATGGTAATAATTGCTTCGAGTTTAATCAAAACTTTGGTTTAGTCAGAAACATTTAAAAAGAGAAAACAGGCGAATGTTGTGATGGATAGGTTATATTTAGGGAACTAAAAGCTTTTAAATTTTAAAGAATATTCCGCAAAAGTCATTATTTTCTTAAGTATTAAATGTTATAAAAAAACACGTATTAAAACAAACATGTATTATACAATAAAAAATTAAGTATTCAAGTATAAAAAACACATGTATTATGATAAAGTATATATATCAAATTAACTATGTTGTCTGTAAGTTAGGGGTTGCAGCTGATATTTTAGCTTCAGCTTTAAAATCATTAGCTTCAAATTAAAGCTGAAGCTGTCAATTCAATCAGCTTGATAGCTGATAGTAAAAGAGAATAATACTCCATAAATGTTTTATATGAAAAATACATGTAGAAAAATACATGTAGAAAAATTACATGTAGAAAAATACATGTAGAAAAATACATGTAGAAAAATACATGTAGGAAAATACATGTAGAAAAATACATGTAGAAAAATACATGTAGGAAATTTACATGTAGAAAAATGTAGGAAATTGTTCAAAGAATATCTAAAATAGTGACAAAATTTAAACATACATGTAAAAAATGTTAAATAAAATTTTTGCTGTTAATAAATATTGCTGTCAGAGCCTAGGTCTAGGCTTCGCAAAATTGGGCAACCCAAATTGGATTTTTAGAGATTTGTTTAAAAAGTGGTGCCCAAAAACCTAATTCCATTTTTGATTATCTACCTAATTTTTTGTTAGAGTTCAAAATTCTTCCAAAAGATGGTTTTATCTGTTAAAATATTGAGAATGAAATCAATCTTACTGTTATTATATGTGATGCACCAGCTAGAGCAATTGTTAAGTGTATTAGGGGCAGAATGGTTATAATTGATGTAAGCGTTGTGTTCAGAAATGAGAGTAGTTTGGCAAGATAATACTCCATACATATTTCATCAATTTTAAGCATTAATTCAGATTTTTGTCATCAAAACCATTCTGAACATCTTAGTGGTGTGTTAAATGGAATTAAATTTTGACATGGTGACAAAATTTAATTCCATTTAACACACATAAGTTCTTTAGACTTTATGCATTTAGTATGCTTAGGGGTATGCAAAGATTCACCAACTTATGGTTAAATGGCCTAAATGTTGTAAATTGTCTCAGATGACAGTCAACACTTTATCTGGCGGATTGTTCCAGATATGTCATTACATTCCAAGAAAATTTTCTAGAAAACCAAGGTCTTAATTAGATATTAAAAAATGGAAAGCAACTGAATTCAGACTTTTTTTAGTATACATTGGGCCAGTTGTTTAAAGGGGATGATTTAGCCAAAAATCTATTCAAACTTTTTAGTACTTTCAGTTGCAGCTCTAATTTTATCATGTTTTATTTTGTTGAAAAAATATGTTGATTTTGCTTGTCAGTTACAAACTTATTTTGTGCAGCTATTTGGTGAACTTTATGGTAATGATCAACTTGCTTACAATGTCCATTCTTTAATACATATAGGAAATGATACAGTTAAATTTTACCCTTGTTCGAATACAAAACTTTTTCAGATCAATTATAAAAGCTTGTTCAAAGAACAAATGGCTGCTCAAATAAACTCGTACAAGGATATAAACAGAAGTTTAGTATTCATAATTTTGATGGATCAGTAACCATTGCATTGAGACACTGTTTACAATTTAAGTTCCTTTTAAAAAATTATACAGTAGGTTCCTCAGGAAGAATGTCTAAACATAAAAAAAAAAAAAAATTTTCAAATTATAGAAAAATTATTTCACAGGAAGTTGGGAATTGTTATATTTAATTATGTAATAACTGTAGTATTTTGCAACCAGGAAGTTGCATCAACTACATTAGATAATTAAAAAATCATGAAAAGAATTCTTTAGAATTAGGATAAATTTGGACTGGTCATTTGATTTTATAATTTTTTAAAAGGAACTTATTTTCATGTCTGCATATAAAAATTAATTCTGATTTTTTATTCAGTAAATTTTCTTGATCTAGGTCAGGACTTTGTGGAGGCCATTCAATAGCATTGGTACGAGCACGTTTGAGATATTCCATTACATTCTTAGCTTTGTGGCAAGGAGCATTGTCCTGTTGAAAGAAAAATGGTTTGTTTTTACCAAATAGTTTGTTTGCTGATGGTTTTATTAATTTTTTTAATATTTCCAAATATTTATCCTAGTTTACCGTGCCCGTACAATGATTATAAATGACCTACACCTGATCCTGACATGCAACCCATACCATAAGAGAGCCTCCTCCATGCTTTACTGTGGGAGCTACACACAGAGGACAAAATTGTTCACCAACTCTTCTCCTCATATAAGCTCTTTTAGCTCCACATAAAATAGTAAAGGTACTTTCATCACTCCACAATACTTTATTCCATTGTGCGACAGTCCAGGTTTTGCGCATCTTGGCAAATGCTCTTCTTTTAGCGATGTTATCAGGTTGCAATAAAGGCTTCTTCGGAGCAATTCTCTCATTCAAACCAGCTTGCTGCGGGTGTTTTCTAACTGTCCTTGCTGCCAGATGAACTTCATGGTTTTTCCCCATGTAGCTTGCAAGATCTAAAGCCGTGGTGAAACGATTAGACAAACTCGTCCAAACCAAAAGCTGATCCTGCTTTGCGGTAGTTTTACGAGGTCGTCTAACACGCTTTAAGTCTGCCACTGTACCGGTGTCTTTCTCTTTTCTGGCTGTTCTGGTAATAGTTGACAGTCCAATTTTCATTTGCTCAGCAATATCTCTGTAAGAAATGCCTTGTTTAATCATAACAATGATCTTCAGTCGTTGCTCAGTTGATAGCGTCTGATACATGGCATACACAATGTTCTGCAAACTTATAATACAAAAACAATAAAATGTTTGTTTAATGAAAGAAAACATCATTTCAATCATTATTTAACAGCAACAAATGTTTAGAAACATAATAAAACTTAAAAAGTTCCCAAAATTGTTAATTATAGCTAATTAAGATTAATTAATCCTAATTAACACTGCTAATTATAATTATAATTAAATCTAATTAATTTATTCTCAATATTAGCTCCACGTTTCGGTACGATATGTAGTCGAATGATAATAAATTAATTTCAATTAAATATCTTTTTTTTTTTTTTTTTTTTTTTTATTACATTATAAATAAGCATTTCGTTACAATATTTAAAATACAAATATATAATAATAAAAACATATATATATATATATATATATATATATATATATAATAATCGTTATTAAATAATAAAAGAACGCGGGAACTCGTAGAAGACCATACCATACGGAATATTTTAAGTTTCTTACTTCGTTAACTTATTTTTTATCTTGTAAATATCTTATAAATTTTAACACGATCATTTCTTAGCGGTACTCGACGACAAGACGGTATTCTTGTCGTCGACTTGTATGTCTTGTCGTCGAGTACCGCTAAGAAATGATTGTGTTAAAATTTATAAGATATTTACAAGATGAAAAATAAGTTAACGAAGTAAGAAACTTAAAATAATCCGTTACAAATACAAAATACATTATTATATATTGCAGTTGTTAATGATGCATATATAATTTTTATAAATCAATAGTTAAATAGAGGGTAAAAAGGAAGATCACTAAAAAAAAAAAATATATCAAAAGTATATTGTTACATCTTCAATTGTAAAAATGAGTTCTTTAAGCTTTCGTTTAAAAGAAAAGTAGTTACTTTGATGAATAAAATCCTTAGTAAAATTTTTTAAAACTATTTTATTCCATAAGAATGGTCCGCGATAATCAATACAAAATTTAAAAAGATTTGTTTGAGAAATGGGCTGCTTAATAAAATTATCATTCCGCAAAATGTATTTATTTTTATCTTTCGATGAATACAAATTATGGAAAGAAATAGGGGATGAATTGGTTTTACATTTAAACATAAAACAAAGAATATTAAAAATGTTAAGCTCATATATATTAAAAACTTGCATTTCATATAATAGAGGCTTGGCATGAGTATAACGGTCTTTAAAATATATGAGACGTGCTACATGCTTCTGCTGACAATAAAGAGGTTTAAGTTTAATTTTCTTTACACTACCCCAAGCAATGTTTGCATAGTTTATGTGACAATGAATAAATGAGTGATATAATTGTACTAAAGTACGTTTATTTAAAACATTTCTTGCTTTGTACAATATTCCTATACTTTTTTGAAGTTTTACTTGATAAGTTTTTAATGTGACTTTTCCATGTAAGATTTTCATCTATACAAACACCTAGAAAGTTGGTTACTGTTACTTGTTTAATTTGTATATTGTCAATAACAAGATGAGGCATGTTAATCGGCAGTT
This sequence comes from Hydra vulgaris, assembly GCF_038396675.1. Taxonomy (NCBI): domain Eukaryota; kingdom Metazoa; phylum Cnidaria; class Hydrozoa; order Anthoathecata; family Hydridae; genus Hydra; species Hydra vulgaris. Next base: position 34,912,751 of record NC_088933.1, read on the forward strand.
TATGTTTTTTGATAAGAGGATGGAAAAGAACCCATTTAGCGTTATCAATGTTAAGAGATAATTTGTTAGTCTTAAACCAGTCAGATATTTTGATTAACTCGATGTTCAAGAAACTAAATAAAGTAGGAATGCTTTTGTGTGACATAAATAAATTGGTGTCATCAGCAAACATAATTGTTATTAAATCCGAGGCTTTGTATAAATCATTAATATAAATAAGGAAAAGAAGAGGTCCTAGTATGGATCCTTGAGGAACTCCACATGTAATATTTAACAAATTTGATGATAATGTTTCATCGGCGTAAACAAATTGTTTGCGATTAGTTAAATAACTTTTTAGAAAATTTTAAAACATTGCCTGTTATACCACAATATTTTAATTTTTTAGCAAGAATTTTATGATTAATGGTATCAAACGCTTTCGCTAAATCAATAAATACTCCCAATGTGAATTTAGAATTATTAAATGAGTCTGATATACTTCTTGTAAGCTGAATAATTGCATGCTCTGTTGAATTATTTTTTTTAAACCCATATTGCATGTTATATAATAATTTGTTTGATAAAAGGTGATTGTATATTCTGTTGTACAAAATTCTTTCTAAAATTTTAGAAAAAACAGAGAGGATAGAAATTGGACGATAGTGTTTAACATTAGTTTTTTCTCCTTCTTTAAATATAGGAATAATTTTTGCTAATTTTAAATCATCAGTAAAAACTCCCTGATTAATAGAGCATTTAAAAATTTGGAAAAGTATGTCTTTCAAAACGTCAAAACAGTTAATAATAACGTTCCCATTGACATCGTCTGGACCGACTGCTTTATTTGACTTTAACAATTTATAAGCACTTTCAAACTCTTCAAAAGACAAATCAAAAAAATTTAGATACGAGTTTAGAGGGTCATATGTGGCCTTAAATGATTTTTTAGGGTTTGAAATTATTTCGGCTAGGTTTTGTCCTACAGATACAAAATATTTATTAAATTCGGAAGCAATTGTTTTTTGATCAAGAATAAAATTATCATCTACTTTAATAACTGAGGGCAAAGATTGCGATGTTTTTTTAGTGTTACCCGTAATTTCGTTTATTAGTTGCCAAGTGCGTTTAGAGTTTAATTTGTATTTTTCAAGTAAATTAGTGTAATATATTAATTTTGAATTTTTCCTTAGGCGTTCAAATAGTCTTACGTAAATTTTATAATTGGTCTTACGTAAATTTTATAATTGGTCTCAGTTGTTTTTAATTTTAAATATTTAATATAAAGTTTTTGTTTAATTTTAGATGATTTTAGAATACCTTTAGTAATCCATGGCGATTTAATTTTTTTATGTTTGTAATTAATTTCTACTTTGGGAAAATTGATGTCATAAATTTCATAAAAAATTTTAAAAAAAGATTTGTATATTAAATTAATGTCTTCAGAAAAGTTAATAATGTCCCAATTAACTAAAGAAAGTTGTTTAAATGATTTTTTTTCATTATAATAGTTGTTTTTTAAATGATTTTTTTTCATTATAATAGTCGTTTTTTAAATGATTTTTTTTCATTATATAAAATTTTCGCATAAATATCTATTGAAAAGAAAATAGGGAAATGATCAGATATGTCACTTTTAATAATGCCTTTTTTAAGCGAATTATTAAAAATATCATTGGTTATAATGTTATCAATTAAGGAAGTTGTTGTTTGAGTAATTCTTGTTGATTTGTTTATTAGAGGAACTGCTCCATTTTCAAATAGGCCATTATAAAACCCATTAATGTCTTTTTTGACGTGATACTCAAAGCAATTTAAATTCAGATCACCTAATATGTAAAGTAATTTCTTTTCGTGGTTGATTTTATTTACAATATCGTCATGTAAAAATGAACAAAATGTTTTAATTTCGCCAGTAGGTGGGCGATAACAACAGCTAATTACAATTTCTTTAGTTTTATTGCTTAATATTTCAATCGTTAAAACCTCTATATTGACGTCAGAAATACTCATGTCATGCCTAACAAAATACCATAGGTTTTCTTTTACATAAATAATTAAACCACCGCCAATAATTTAAAAATGTCAAAATTTTTAGAGCGACTTGAATCCATTTTTGTATTTAAAAACAATAAAAATTAAAAAAAATAAATAATAAAGATAAAATCAATAACTCTAAAATAAAAGAATTTCTTAAAAGTCGCGCGTTACAAGTTTATTATATACAACTTTAGCATATTTACCTTTGGCTCTCAAATCTTTTGCTTCTTT
>NC_088933.1:34920000-34957500 GCF_038396675.1 Hydra vulgaris
TTAAAACTGAAAAACGAAGATTGCGATGAAAGGAGAAAAGATTATTAATTTCTTAAAAAACTAAAGATTTGGATGTTCAACAACTAAAAATAATTTGAGAATTTGAACAAAATTATAACCGGATATCACCTTACAATGGATTACAGGCAATATTTTAAAATTTATTTAAAATGTGATATTCCTATCTAGATTATATATCTTATAAAATTTAATGTAATATAATTGTGGTATATTATGAAATTCAAACTTTAACTTTTATTTCCAGACCTTTGAAATCTCAAGTTCATGAATGCTATTTTTAAATGAGGACTTAGCACATTGCTGAGATTATTTTAACTATTGCAAAGACATTTAAACAATAGAAAATTTCTCAAGGAAACAGAAGAGCTACGACTGCCAGCATACAATTTTTTGTTTACTTTTATTTATTTATATTTTATTTATTTATAACTTTGTTAAAAGTTAAAAAAAACAACATGTTTTTTTAAGAAATTTATGGGTTTAAACGCTTTGTAAAAATTCGAGCTCTTTTGATCTATAGTCCAGATTAATGACGTTTTTAAAAACTCGAGCTCTTTTGATCTTTAATCCAGTTTAAATTTTTTAACATATTTAAAAAAATTTAAAGCAAGTTAAACCAAAACTCTAAATATGTTCAAAAAGATACTTTATAAAAAATTTAAATTCTGTATAAACAAAAAACAAATATATACAAGATGAAGTAGTTGTATTAAACAAAAGTTTTCTCTTGTTTCATTTCACTTAAAAAAATTATTTTTTTGAAATTGATAGATTGCCTGCCCAAACTATAACTCTTAGTCAATGTAGGGGCACTCCTTGCATGTTCTACCTATTTGTCAGTCAATTTATGAAAAATGAAGGATTAGGGTTTTGCTTGTAACAAAATATGTATGTATCAAACATTTATATTATAAACAACTAATATATTGATATTTTATACGCTGTAAAAAAAAAAATACTAGGGAATTATTTCGAGGGAATTTTTTCTAATTCGTCTTAACTACGTAGAGCAGTCGCTGATAAGAATAAAAACTTTCAGTGTAATCAGGCTTTAAAAATCGTGATTTGTCAAAAATTAGTTTTTGATTTATTTTTCATCATAGTATACGATTTAAAAGGTATTGCCAGCGTGATAACATGGATTTTTTTACACCAGATGATAGATGTGAGTCTAATTTTCAATTAAAAAAATGAAATTGCGCGTGATTGCATCGGCATCTCAAAAAATCAACCGTGAAAAACACGCTTTTGAAAAAACAGTTCCGACTTTAGACCGCTTTAAAAACTTATCCTTAAAGATGAAAAAAAAAATTAACTGAAAATATGTTTATGAAAGTGTAGACTGTCATATACAAAAAATTTACGTGCGATTTTAACTCTCTAAAAAAATCTACATTAATTTATTTTTGATTTCAAAACAATACACTTACTTGGTGTATTTTTATTGAGGATATTAATTAAAAAATGAATTACTAATTACAGTACTATGGTCCTGCATTGAGTAGTGGGAAGCTGTATGAAAAGCTCACGAACAACAAACCACAATTAATTAGCTATAAGAATAACTAAGAAAATAAACACATCGCAAATAAGTAAAGTTTGACTGCCTTCGCATTTTCTTCTCCAGATAATTATTGGTAAGAAGGAATTTGGAATTTACTTATATATTTTATAATATCTTATATATTTTATAATATCTTATATATTTTCTGTTTTCTTTTTATGAAAGTTAGTTTCGAGAAATAATTTTGTTTACAATTCTTTTATTTATTTTCAATTTTAGAACTTTTATAATGAATTATGAAGAATGTATTTTGAATCAACATGGTGGTTGCAATCCATAATGGCGGTACTGGGATGTAATTAATGGATTATTCATCATTGAGAAGATGGATAGAGATGATTTGAATCAACATGGTGGTTGCAATCCATAATGGCGGTACTGGGATGTAATTAATGGATTATTCATCATTGAGCAGATGGATAGAGATGTATCAAATCACTTTTAAAATTTTAAATTGCATGTGAAAAATCATGAATAGAATGAGCTAAAACTAATCAAAAATAGGCTTCTGAGAAGTTTAAGTAAAGGTAAAAAGTTATGTGCATATCACAGGTTCAATAATGATATCGGAGGAATATAGTTGGCTAGTCGGTTATTTGACTCATTTGAGTTGGGAGAACTTTAGTTTTTAGGACTTTTTCTTTTTTTCAAGAAAGCAGTCGGTACTTTTTAAGGCTTTGCCCACCTCTTTTATTACTAGAATCGCCTCAGCCCACAGATAATACCCTAATATTTACTTTAATAGTTATTAATGCGTTAAGGACCGAGTATGCATAGTATTAGTAAAATAATGATGGTTTTAGAAATTTACAACATTGGGATGCTGCAACATCAAGGAAATATTCTTTCAGACATTTTTTTTGAACAATTTATGTAAACTTCTGATTATTTCTCATTCAAATAATTAACTAGCTCAAATAATATTGAAAATGTCAAGACAATATTATTGTATCCTTATTGCAAACTTTTGGATGGTAATTTTTTTTGTGTATGTTTAGTAAGTGATAAATAGTATTTAGTAGCTTTATATATATTTATATATATATATGTGTGTGTGTGTGTGTGTGTGTGTGTGTGTGTGTGTGTGTGTTATTAGTTACTACGAGGAAATTTTGATTCCTCGTCAAATATATATATATATATATATATATATATATATATATATATATATATATATATATATATATATATATATATATATATATATATATATATATATATATATATATATATATATGTTACTTGATTTACGTGACGTTAAAACCAACTAGTTAAACTGAATACTTTTTAAAAAAATGATAGTTTTCTTGTCTTTTATGACTTTTAATCATGACTAAAACCCTGAACGAACCCTTATCCTCAGTCGATGTATTTACATTTAGTTCTTGGTATTCCTATTGACAGTCAATGTATTTATGTCAAATAATACACAAAACATTATCATATAAATTTATTTATATATTTAAATCAACAAAATATTTGTAGTTGTTAACATGCTTTGCAAAAAAATTGGAGGTTGATATTTGAAAATGAAAACGACAAATTTAACCTAAATTTGTTTAAAATTCAATTTTTTTCTTTAATTAAAATTTGTTTTAAATCACATTATGCTTTATTTAATGACTTACTTTATCAAATACTTGAAAATTAATATAGACACTGTAACGATTTATATAAATTTATAAAAATAATTTATAAATATTTTTATATTTTTAATAATAAACTTCATTACTTCATTACAATAAACTTTTTGTCAAATAATGAAAAAAAAAAATTTTCAAATCAAATAAAAAATAGAACTAAAGTAACTAAACTTTTCAATAAAAATATATTCCCTTAAATAAATAAGGAATGCTTTTAAAAGTCCCAAAACAGCAAACTTCAGGCATATTACAATTAACAACGATACAATCAATAAATATCAGCAAACAATAAAAACAAAAGTGTCAATAAATAAATGTCAACCTAAGAAGACAAACTTAATATGGTCAATCTTTGTTTAAAATAACATGCTTCTTTGTTTGATTTCGGAGTAGAAAGTTTACAATGGTTTTTTATAAATGAATATAGGAAAGTATATTAATATGAAAACACTCAAGTTCAATTAAGTAATGCATTAAAGCATAAAAGTATTGAATATGGAAGTCAAATAAACTTTATCTTTAATCAAATTGAAGTAAAGCCATTGAAAAGTATTGTCAAAAGAGCTTTTTAGTCCGCCTACTTTAAATGACTTTAGATATTGACCAAAGTTTATCTTAATTTCAAAATATCTGTTAATTTAAATAAGAGACTTCTTTGGTTTTCGAAGAACACTTGAAAAATGTCTAAAGATTTCATAAATTTCTAAATTCTGTAACAAATTTTTCTAACATAACACATTTGTAACAAAAGTGTTTCTCTTAATAACGTTTTAATCAGCTAGACTATTTCTTCTTGAGATTGTAGAAGTTTCAGGGTAATTAAGAAGAACATTGTAAGTGTTATCAGAAACAAAAGTTTTGAGTCCATTATTTTGTATGTTTTTGATAATGTGGACAAAAGTCAAACAACAAAAGAGTTCCATCTGTAGTTAACCAAGGTTTTTCATTAAATGTAAGAGTTAGATTTTTATCATATATAATTGCCTATGCTATTTGACTTTCTTACTGATTCTAATGTTAAATGAATTTGATCACATAAAAATTAGGAATTTATTTGTTTACAGGTTTTCACAACCTTTTCGAAAGAAATTTAGGACCATCAAACATATAACTTTTATCATAATATTTATTATTTTATTATTATTATTTTATTTTATTTTGCCGTTTAACAAATTTGACAGTTTCCATAAATTTACAATTAAGTTAATGGCCGGAGCAAGAAGAAGGCATAATTTGCCTTATCGCCAAGCACCGTGTTACAATTTATAATTTTTACAAAGTTGCTTCAAGAATATATAACATAAAAGAAAAATTAAATGAATGTTTACAAAAGATATATAATAAATAAAGTAAAATATCGTTTAATACATAATAACATAAATAGATTGAGTAAAAGTAAGAGTTAATATATAAAACTTTATATATATTTTAAGTAAAATATATAAAAGATAAAGTAAAATATCATAACTAGATTCGGTAAAAGTAAAAGTGAATATATAATAACTTTATATATATAAATACGCACAAAAAATAAAATAAAAAGCGAGAAAATGTTATTTTTGATAATTATTATTTTAAAAAAATTTTAACCTTTTTTTTTTTTTTTTTTTTTTTTTCGAATAATTACGAAAATACGAGTAATTAACTTGTTTTTCAGTTTTTAAATTATATATCTGATCTATTTTTAAAAGAAAGACTTATAAATCAAAATCTGCGTTTAAAAAAAACTGTTTTGAATCAGTTTTAAACTGATGAAGAGATTTTTTTTTTCCGGAAACAATGTTTGGAAATCTTTTCCACAAAAGTGGTCCGCGATTCTGAATTGAATAAGAAACTTGTTTAGAATAAGATTTTGGTATAACAAAGTTGTTAGCGGAAAATCTTGTAGCATATTTATGGTGTATTACTTTAAAATAAGTTTCAAATATTTTGGGGGACAGTCCATTTTTTGTTTTATACATGAACAGTAGAACAAGATGGATATTAAGTTTGAAAATATTCAGGGCACCAATTACACGTAAAAGAGGTTCACAAGGAACCGCTCTACCAGATCCAAATATGATTCTAACAGCATGTTTTTGCTTGCTATAAAGTTTTTTTAGCTTAGTGTAATTAGTACTTGCCCACATGATGTTGCCGTAAGTTAAGTAACTATGTATAAAGGAAAAATATAAACTTTTTAAGGACTTAAAATTTAAAAGTGGCTTAACTCTATAGATCATGCCAATGCTTTTTGAAATTTTTTTTTCTATAGAATTTATATGCACTTTCCAAGATAGCTTTTCATCAAAGTTGACACCTAAAAAATTTACAGATATTTGCCTTTTGATGTTAGTTTTATTCATCAAAAGATTGGGAAGAATAAATGGTATTTCCTTGGTTTTGCTTGGTTTGTGGAAAAGAGAAAATTTAGTTTTTTGAACATTCAAAGACAATTTGTTGCATATAAACCATTCATTTACTTTTTTTAATTCTTCATTTACTACTGTAAAAAGTGTTTCAATATTTTTGTGAGAATGAAAAAGATTTGAGTCATCTGCGAATAAAATAAAATTTAATAGGTTTGATGTTGAAGACAAATCATTTATGAATAGTAAAAAAAGTAAGGGTCCAAGTATAGAACCCTGTGGGACTCCGCAATTTACAGTTTTTTTGGTCGTTTCTAAATTTTCAAATTGTATATATTGTTTTCTGTTTGAAAGGTACCTTTCAAACCAGAGTAAGTTTGTCTCCTTTATTCCGTAATATTCCAGTTTTTTTATTAGAATGGAATGATTCACCGTATCAAAAGCTTTCGACAGATCAATGAAAACTCCTAACGTATAAAACTCCTAACGTATAATAGTCTTCTTTAAAAGCATTAGATAAGTGATTAACTAACTCTACTATTGCATGATCTGTTGAGTGTTGCTTTTTGAAACCAAATTGCTTACTGTATAACACGTTGTTTTCAGTTAAATGATTATACAGCCTATTGTACACTATACGTTCAAGCAATTTCGAGAAACAAGATAAAACAGATATAGGCCTGTAATTAGAGGGTTCTGACTCATCTCCAGACTTAAATACTGGAGTTACTCTAGCAATTTTTAATTTATCCGGAACTTTACCTGATTTAAGTGACTGATTGAATATATGAAACAAAGATGGTTCAATTATATCATAGACTAATTTTAATATATTAACGCTAACTTTATCCGATCCTGCACTTTTGTTACTTTTTAAGCTTAGTAATGCAGTCCGCAACTCGCGTATATCTAGCTTTGACTCATTCATTTTTATTAGAATTTGTTAGATAAAAATCAAATGTTGAAGAAGTTAAAGGAATACTTTGCGCTAAATTAGAACTAACATTTATGAAGAAACTGTTTAGTTCTTCAGCTATGAGTGCTTTATCGTATATTGTTTCACCGTCAATTAAAAGTTTTTTTGGCAGAACATTATTTTTATATTTGTTTTGTCCAATTATTTTTTTAATAGCATTCCAAGTTTGTTTAGTATTTCCATTTGCATTTTCTAGTAATTTCGAATAATATACTTTTTTAGAGTATTTTTTGATTTTTTCAAATATATTTTTATAGTTTTTATATTTTGCTTCGTTTGAATATGTTTTTTTTAAAGAAAGTTTTTGTTTTTTCCTTGACGATTTTAGTAAGCCTTTTGTCATCCAAGGCGATAGAAGTGATTTTGAATTCACATAAAACTTTTTTACAGGAAACGCTTTATCGTATTGTTTACAAAATTGCGCTAGAAAAAGTTCATAAGCATTGTTAGCATCACGTGTTTGGAGAACAAGCTTCCAATCAACGAAATTAATTAGAAGGTTGCGAAATTGTTGTATGGAGTTTTCATTGATCTGTCGCTTGTAAATAATGTGTTTTGTGGAAATTTTATCACGGGTTATGTTTTTTGTTATAAGAAATGTGGGAAAATGGTCTGTCAAGTCATTATTATACCGGTACTAAAGCAGCTATTAGAAAAATTATTAGTAATTATGTTATCTAGTAGGGTAGAGGATCTTTTTGTGATTCTTGTTGACTTATTGTTGGAATGAGGTTATTTTGTAGAAGAGTATTTACAAAATTTTTAACGCTATTATTTGACGCATGATTCAAAAGATTAATATTCAGGTCACCGACTAAGTAAACATACTTTTGTTTTTTATTAACTTTTGTTAAAAAAGTACGTAAAGATACTTTAAAATTTTTTAAATTACCCGCTGGTTGTCTATAAATAACATTACCAATTACGTTTTTAGAATTTTGGTTAATTATTTCAATGCACAATGACTCGCAATCTTTTTCATTTACACTGAGGTCATTACGTGGTATAAAATTAATTGAGTTATGAATAAAAATGCATACACCTCCACCGGTACAGAAGTTTCCTGGTTGATGAATTGACGCGTAATTTGCCAATTCAAATTGAAAATTATGCTCGTCATACTTACACCAGGTCTCAGTAAGACAGATTATTTTAAAATCGTGATTTAATTCATGCATTAGAAGTTTAAAATCATCAAAATTTTTGTTTAGACTTCGAATATTAATGTTTAAGATTGAAAAAGTGTTTTTATTTTGTTGAAGATAGAAATTAGATTCAGAAATTGAATAGTATTTGCTTTCTAACGATTTTAGATTAAAATAATTAGTGACATCATTATCACAAAGTGTGACATTTTCATCACAAAGTTTAATTAATAAATTATCATCCATTTTAAAATATAAAATTAAGATTAGGGAAAAATTAATTAAAAAAATAAAAAATAAATGAATACTTATATAGATTCAGTGGAAACAGAATCTCATTTCTTCGCAGTCCAATCACGAATGACTAGTTTGTCGTATGATATAACCGCAAATTTGCCGGATTCTCTTTCTTTCTTCATTCGTTCTCTTAAACCCTTTCTTATTTCTGTAGTCTCCGCACTAAAATCTTCATTTATATAGATGTTTTTTCCTTTGAGTTTAAACGATTTTTTAAGTATTTCAGTTTTGTCTTTATAATTTAATAACTTTAGGACTATCGGTCTGTGTTTATTAACATCTCTCGGCCCAGATCGATGAGCTCTTTCAATTTTTATATTCTTAATGTCAAGGCATTCCTCAAATAGTTTATGCACCTTACATTCAGATTCTACCCATGATTCATTTTCGCTTTCTTTTATCCCGTCTATTCTCAAGTTGTTCCTACGTGAACGATCTTCCATCACCCGATCTACGTGAACGATCTTCCATCACCCGATCAACCGATCTACGTGAACGATCTTCCATCACAATATCTAAAACACTTTTCGAAAAAGAATTTATATTAATGGTTTTCCCAAAACAACAACTTCCTGATACAATAACATTTTTGCAACATACACCTTGTCACAGAGAACAATAGTTCCGAGTAGAAGTTAAAAAAAAAGTAGTAGAAAGTTCCTTTGATATAGTTTTATTAGATAACTCCGAGAGGAATTGTCTAATAAAACTATATCACCATTTTTAATTCGAGCTGAGCCTTTAACTTTGAAAGATTTATGATATTTCCACAGATTCTTTAAATACACGTCTTTCCATCTTGATCGGAAATGTGTCAATAACATGAAAAGGTGTTTATTACATTGATTTATATCTATATTATAACCATTTCGAAAGAGAAGCTATATCACTGGTTTTCCAAAAACAACAACTTCCTGATTCAATAACATTTTTGTAACATACACCTTGTCACAGAAAATAATAGTTGCTAGTAGAAATTTCCAAATTAAAAAAAAAAAGTGGTAGAAAGTTCCTTGCAATTTTAGAATAAACTAAAAATCTATCTGAGAGGAAAATTGTGCAAAATGTTATTTTACTTTAATCTATTTGAAGTTCAATTTAAGTTGATACGCTGCAAAATGTTTGACATTTTTTCAAAATTTATGGGCATGTGAGACAAAACCCGTTAAAAACATGGGTTTTTCAGTTAAGCATTTCATTTTTCCGAATGAAATATTTCCGTAACATGGTTAACTTGGATCAGATACGATTTTGAATAAATTTTTGAAGCGTTTTGATTAGTTATAAATAACAAAATAAAATTAAAAAAATTTAAATTATTTTTCTCTTTTGCATGACAAAAAAAAAAAAAAATGTGTGTAAAAAATAAAAAGAGAAAAAAAACTGAACTGACTGTTGCAATTGCTACACTTGCTATAGCCAGGATCCGCTCCTGTATATATATATATATATATATATATATATATATATATATATATATATATATATATATATATATATATATATATATATATATATATATATATGTATATATGTATATATATATATATATGTATATATATATATATATATATATATATATATATATATATATATATTTATATATATATATATATATATATATATATATATATATATATATATATATTTATATATTTATATATATGTATATATATATATATATATAAAACCCAAAACAAATTTATGTCTATATCAATAGTAAACTTACAGCTAAGGACCACATAAGGTCACTTATTACCAATAAAAACGAGTTACCTAATGGTGTAAAGTTTATAGCAAACTATTTAAACAGGTTCTTGTGTTCCGTATTTACAGATGAATCTTAAAGTTATTCCATTATGTGAAAGTGTAACAAATTCAATTTGTCCGATTCCTTTGTTCAACGAAACTGATATAGCAAACAGATTATTTAAACTTAATGTAAAAAAATCTCGAGAAAGTGACAAAGTTCACCCATTAGTCCTAAATAATTGTGCAGAAAGTCTTAGCAAATCGTTATGCATTATTTTCAATTGACTGCTAGAATTGGAAACACTACCAAAACTTTGGCTCGAAGCAAACATTACACCGTTGTTTAAAAAAGGAGATCGCCTAAAAGCTGATAATTACCCATCTCTTTAACCTCAATAGTATGCAAGCTTATGGAAAGTTTTGTCAGAGATAAAATAATGAAACACCTTGTTGAAAACAATTTAATAACCAAAGATCAACATGGTTTTATAAAAACAAAAAGCTGCATTACAAACCTGCTAGAAACTTTAGATATGCTTACTGATCTTAAAGAAAAAGGTATCTGTGCTGATATTGCTTTTTTAGATTTCGCAAAAGCTTTTGACTCGGTTGCACATAGAAGATTAATTCTCAATTTGGAGTCAAGTGGTATAAAGGGGTTATTACTTAATTGGTGTGTGTCGTTTTTGAATAACAGAAAACAAAGAGTAATTCTAGGGAAATATGTATCAGAATGGGAAACTGTAAAAAGTGGAGTACCGCAAGGATCAGTTCTTGGTCCTTTACTTTTTGTAATTTTCATCAATGACTTAATACAGAGTTTAAATAACAAAGCTAAATTATATGCAAATGACACAAAAGTGATAGCAAAAATAGATAAAAATGATAAAAATTCGCATTATAATTCAATGACTTGGATTATCTCTTCAAATGGTCGACTAAATGGCTATTACGCTTTAATATAGATAAATGCAAGATAATGCACATAGGTCATGATAACCCAAAAAATAAATACACATTAAAATGAAATATTGAAGAATTAGGAACCTTTAGAAAATATCTTAAAGAGACATCGTTAGAACGAGACTTAGGTGTATATATTACAAATGATTTAAAATGGGAACATTATATTGAGCATATTGTTAACAAAGCTGATGGTAAGTTGGGGTTAATAAAACACGCGTTCAACTATATCGACAAAAATACAATGAAACTATTATACATATTATTCGTGCGACCTCACTTAGAGTATGCATTTCAAATATGGAACCCATACTATGCTAAAGATAATAATCTTATAGAAAGAGTCCAAAAACGAGCAACTAAAATTTGTTTCCCAAAAGGTATTAATTATGAACATAGGTTACAAAATATGGAAGTTTCAAAATTGGTTGATAGAAGGTTGCGAGGTGATCTAATTCAGATGTTTAGATTTCAAAACAATATAGATAAACTGGCATAACAAACCTGAAAGAATAACTTATACTACGAGAGGGCATAATCAAAAATTAAGAAGACAATATGTAAGAAACTCACTTTCTAGGCATAACTTCTTCACTAACCGTGTTGTAGAAGGTTGGAATATCCTAGATCAAGATGTTATAATGCAACTTCTGTAAATGATTTTAAAAATAAACTAATACGTTTTAATGAAAAACGGCTGTTATAGTCTAACATCTACTGTCGTTAGACTCATTTTTCTTGGTAACACAAGAAAACAGCATTTGATTTATACTATATTTATATTATATTATATCATATTATATTATATTATATTATATATATATATATATATATATATATATATATATATATATATACATATATATATATATATATATATATATGTATATATATATATATATATATATATATATATATATGTATATATATATATATATATATATATATATATATATATATATATATATATATATATATATATATATATATGTATATATATATATATATATATATATATATATATATATATATATATATATATATATATATATATATATATATATATATATACATAATATTCCGCATTTTTTGCCGTAAAAATAGAAGGCCAATTTAGTATGCGGTTCTGAATAAAAGTATAACGAATCTACATAAATTTAAAATTGAAATATTAAAAATAAAGAATGGTTAACAAATGTTGTGGTGTTGGCTGTTTTTCTAATTATTCCAGACATGATGTGGTACCAGTGTTTTCATTTCCTGTAAATGAAGAATTAAGAACGAAATGGATAAAATTTGTAAATAGACTAAACTGGATACCAACTAAGTCATCAGTTGTTTGTTCAAAACGATTTCAGGAAAAATATTTAAAACATGGAAAACAAGAAAAAAGATTTCGTTTAATAAAGAAGTTAAAACCAATACCTTGAAAAAATAAAATATCTAAAAAAACCAATGTTCTCTGGTAACCTAATTGGGTATGCATTCTTATTGCGCTATACATCTATGCAATCCTACAAAGTACTTTTGGAAGAATTTCAATTACCGTCACTTTATTTATTAAATAAAATTTGTTCCGGCAACATTGATGCACTAAAAGCTGCAAAATTATTACTTGAAGGTGGCAAAATGTCACAAGATGTCTGCATAATATTTGAAAAAATGTATTTACAAAAATGTGCCGAATACTCTAAGTGAAACTATATCAGGCGTAAACAATGTTGGTGAGCTCTACAAAAGTGTTAGTTTTATGATAAACAGTTTTAAGGAAAACATCCCAAACATTATAAAAGCTATTCCAGTTGTAAAAATTGATAGCGATTGGTTAAAAAATGAGATTCTTGAAACTTTGAATCTTTTGCTTAATAGTGGGTTTGTTATGCGAGCTACTGTGTGCGATAATCATGCAAGCAATGTTTCTGCATTTGATAAATTGTTATCAGAGTACGAAAATGGCTTTGATAGCTTCTCAATTTTATATAACTGCAGAAAAGTTTATTTATTCTATGATGTAGTACATTTAATTAAAAATTTGAGAAACAACATGTTAAATCGAGTGATATTTGTTTTTCCCATTAGAGTTTATTGGATTTAAAGATGATATTACAGTTAAAGGTGGAGAAGTATCGTAGAAACTGTTTTATGACGTCCATGAAAAAGATCTTGCTTTAGATGCAGATTTACCTAAAGCTCCGAAACTAACAAATAAAGTGCTACACCCAAGAAAATATAAGCAAAATGTTCAAGTAGCACTTTACTTGTTTAATGAAAAAACAATAGCTGGTTTGAATAGATTGGCATTATGGATTGATAATTAGCAAAAAAAAAAAATCTTGAACTGTGAGAAATTTGTTAAATCTACTCAAACTAGTTCAGCATTTAAACAAACACTTAATTGTCATGCTTCTTTAATTGAAGATCTTTTAAACGATGGTTATAAATTTGTCATGATTGCAAGATTTCAAAGTGATCAATAGAGATAAGGTTTGGACAGTACAGATAGATGAGTGGTGGCAGGTCTTTGGTGAGCTTAAAAGATGTTTTGTGTTCGTAGCGAATTACCAAATTTAAATGTTTAGTTAAAGAAGGCATTGACATCCACAATAGTGATTTCAAAAAGACTAACGATCAAAAAAATATTTTAAACAATGTTTTAGAAAAACTTCAGTGCAATTTTTTAAAATAATTTGGTCTTGTCAGGAGATAGCCGAGAAGTTGTCTTTTATATAGCAGGTTATATTGCAAAGAAAACTTCAAAAAGATTTGGTAAATGCTGTAATGAACTAATGATTGGAGTAGATGAATATGATTCTACAGATAAATAATATATTGAAATTTTATCAAGGGGGGGGGGGTTGACTATACCATCTACCAATCTGGATAACTATACTTGTGATGCTTTTGCAATTTTACTTTTATGAACAACTGCTCAGCTTATTTTAAAAAGATTTTTATTCAAAGAAAATATCCTTTGTTTTTATCACCAAAAACTTGGGATAAATCTCATAAACAAAACAATCAGTAATATATTCTTCAATAATAAAAAAAATAATTACTGATAGAAATATTATGGACAATATAGTTAGTTTTAAAAAAAGCAAGATTAAACATAAATAAATAAAATTAACAAGTTTTTAATGAACGATATTTCTTTTTTTTTTTCTAGAAAAATGTAGGAAATTAAAAAAAATTCTTAAAATGAAATTTTGTTGTTGTTGAATAGAAAGTATTTTTAAGAATAAATGCATTTTGTTTGTTTATTTGCTTTACTTTTTATAGCGCAGTACTTCATTTTTAATAGCCTTCTATTTTTTCGGCAAATATGTGGAATATAAGGCCGTATACTTTAGGTAGACCATGATATATATGTATATATATATATATATATATATATATATATATATATATATATATATATATATATATATATATATATATATATATATATATATATATATATATAAATTAAATTAGTAAAAAACACTTATCTAACTTTTATCTTCAACTTGAAGTTTCACCATTGCTGGATCATCAGGAAGAGTTACTAAATCTCAAAAAAAATTCAATTTATAGAAAAAAATATTTTACAGAAAAAAATATTTTACATATTTAAAATATATATATATATATATATATATATATATATATATATATATATATATATATATATATATATATATATATATATATATATATATATATATATATATATATATATATATATATATATATATATATATATATATATATATATATATATATATATATATACATATATATATATATTCGCGCCGATCGATCGGCGCGAATAGAAACTAACAAATCATTAACCATATACTTACGTCATTACAAAGAATGGAAGGTTTTTAATCTATGCTAATTGTGCGCATTTTATTATTATTATTATATTTGTTAACTGGTGGTATTTTAAAAGCCCACAAATTTTTTATGAAATTAAAAAAACGTGATTTTCAAACACTATGGCGTTTAAACCCAATACACAGCAATTTAAAATTTGTTAGATTCTTTTGATCTCAGATAGTTCACCCACTTCAAGCAATGGTTACATAAAAGGGGTTTATGCAAGGTTAGCTAAGTTTCATGACCGCCCATTATTCTCCCTCTAACTTCCCGCCGGAGAGTTTCATGTAACCGTCGGAGAGTTTTATACAACCGTAACCGTAACCAAAACTGTTATACCAAAGAACAAACTATTTAAATCTCTGAATTAGAGCTGGAATGGTGTTGATGCAAACAATAAGACGGTGCTGTTGAAGTTTAATTACAAGAATGTTAAGGCCACCTGGTTGGAGAAGTAGGCTTTATTAATGCGCCTAAAACTTGCAGGAACTTGATAGTCCATAAAAGGTTAATAAATTGTAAAATAAGGACAAATTTATATCACTTTAAAATACCTTTATCGAAAAACAAAATATTTAAGTTTCTAATTAAACTTTAAAATTATTTAGATTTGAATTTTTAAAAAGTGCAGAAATGTGAACTTGTTGAAAAAAAATCAGGCCATTTGGTAAAAATTAACAAAAATGGAGAATTTCACACGCCCGGTTTTTGGCAAAGACATTTTGCTACATTCATAATTCATAATTTCAATTCATAAATTCAATTTGCTTTTCCTCAAAATTAGGGAGGTTCTAATTCTGAGTGATAAAATAGTCAAAGAAATCAATAGAATTGATGGCTGCAATCCTCTCTACCTGATATTGTGGTTTTTGACCTGTGAGTTTTTTGATTCTGCAGTTTTTAAAGTAATAACTTCATAAGTTTTGATATTTTAGTCTTATTTTTTAAGAATAATATGTCATAGAAGTTACAAATTGTTTAAAAACATCTCATAAAAATAATGAATTGTTTAAAAACTATGCTTTGTAAAAAGACTCAAAGTTAGATATGAAAAATAACTGTAAACCAATTTTTTTTCTCCACTGACGGACTTTTCTTATATTCAGTAGAAATATAATAGAAATGAAATAGAAGAAGCACTTTGAGCTTATCTTGTTAAAACAAATTGTACTCTTTTTTTAGCAGGGTTATTTTAAACCTCATTTTATCTACATTGCATTATTTTTAATTCACACTTTTAAGACCAACAAGACTATTGGCAGATTTTTTAATTCACACTTTTAAGACCATCAAGACTATTAGCAGATTTTTTTAATTAATACTTTTAAGACCAACAAGACTATTGGCAGATTTTTTTAATTCACACTTTTAAGACCAACAAGACTATTGGCAGATTTTTTTAATTCACACTTTTAAGACCAACAAGACTAATGGGAGATTTTTTTAATTCACACTTTTAAGACCAACAAGACTATTAGCAGATTTTTTTAAATAATACTTTTAAGACCAACAAGACTATTGGCAGATTTTTTTAATTCACACTTTTAAGACCAACAAGACTATTGGCAGATTTTTTTAATTCACACTTTTAAGACCAACAAGACTAATGGCAGATTTTTTTAATTCACACTTTTAAGACCAACAAGACTATTGGCAGATTTTCCATTATACTGAATATAAGCTAGATGCAGAGGTTATATTAAAATTATGGTAAAGTCATACTAGGTGTTTGTATCCGTTAACCGTGGTGCTGGTGTTAGTATCTTCTAACAGAGATCACTACTAAGAAATAGTAAAAGTACTTTATTCAACACTCAAATAATGTAAAAATGGATAGCATCAAAGCTGAAATCCTTTTAAAAGCTTTTTTTTGTAAAGACCAGCTAAAAAGAACTAAAGACTAGATCTTTAGTTGTATAAATCACCAGGCTTCCCGGTAAATTTTGATATTTTAGGTG
This sequence comes from Hydra vulgaris, assembly GCF_038396675.1. Classification (NCBI taxonomy): domain Eukaryota; kingdom Metazoa; phylum Cnidaria; class Hydrozoa; order Anthoathecata; family Hydridae; genus Hydra; species Hydra vulgaris. The sequence continues at coordinate 34,936,529 of NC_088933.1, forward strand.
ATTGTTTGAAAAAATGCCTACGGATGAGACTCCCTCAGACTTTTTGAATACAATGTAAAAACCTTCAAAGTTGCTAACAAATTATCAGAACTTACAGCAAAATTGTAAATCCATTTATCACAGTTTAAGAAATTTGTTTCTCAAAACAAGAACGATATTTTATTTTTCGGAAAATAAATTGCTAAAAGGTTCTTGAAACAAGAAATATATTTCTTTTTTTAAGCAAGAACGATATTTCATTTTTCGGAAAATAAATTGCTAAAAGGATCTTGAAACAAGAAATATATTTCTTTTTTTTAAAACAAATTGCAGTGTGGGATATTTATTTATATATATATAGGATTTATATATATATATATATATATATATATATATATATATATATATATATATATATATATATATATATATATATATATATATATATATATGTATATATATATATATGTATATATATATATATGTATATATATATATATATATATATATATATATATATATATATATATATATATATATATATATATATATATATATATATATATATATGTATATATATATATATGTATATTTATATATATATATATATATATATATATATATATATATATATATATATATATATATATATATATATATATATATATATGTATATGAGGAGGGGTGGGGGCAGTGCTGGATTAGGGGGCCCCGATATAGTTTTAAGGACCTTTTTTTAGTCATTTTTTCAGTCAATTTTTATCAAAATTGCCCTGAAAAAATGCCCCTGCTGACCCCCCGGTTGTTACGGGCCTGAACGTTACAACGTTAACTTCAGAATCAAGAGATCTGTGGTACAATGCCTGCTCTAGCCGTTTTTTCGACTTTTCGAAAGAAAGTTTCAACTTCCAAGCAAAATGCTCTTCTACAATGCTCTGTGATGCGACCATTTGTTCTACTTGGAGCATTTTAAATAACCATTCAAAAAAGGTGTATATATGTATTTTTGAAATACACTGATACATTTTGGTCTACTTTAATCTATAACAAAAGATCGACAGCTTTTTACCAATCTTTTAGGGTAACCATTTGGATATGAATTTTTGATCCAAGGCTTCAATAACAGTATTTGTTTTTATAAAACGTCATTTGATACCAAAATGAGGGGAAAATAATAAAGTTTGTTGCGTGACAGGAAATGATCTCATAGATCAACAAAAAATCACTTTACAATAACCTAAGTGTTAATTTATCTATCACAATTAGTGAAAAGATAGATACTATATATTTCTTAAATTGAAAAGCACAGTATTTTTCTTTGATAAAAGTACATATAACGAAAATAACGTTAAAAAATTAGGCGTCAGAATCTATTCGCGCCAACGCTTGGAAATTTGTCCAAATTTAGTCAAAAATTGGCGAACAATTGGCGCAAATACTTCTAACAAGAAATAATAAAAATTAAAAAAAAAATATATGACCTTTACGCCACTCATTAGCCACTCCGAATGAAAATGGGTTGTCATAAAAATTTATGGGATTGGCTTATAAGAATTATAATAAAGTTTCATTAAAATCTCATATATGTTTGATATATAATTGACAGCTATGTTTATAATAATTTTTAATAATCCAATTTAATTTCTTTTATAATTTTACTTATTATTTATAATATATTATTATATATAACTATTATACTTTTTAATCTCTTTTGTTTCTATGTTTTGTTGTTTTCTTTCTTATTTCTGGTTTTGCAATAAGTTTAAAGAGTTTTGTAAAAATGAAAAAGAAAAAAAGATAAATTGCGAAAAAGCTTGAGGAAAAAAATTAAGATATAAATAATTAAATTTTACGTTAAGAAATCAAAAAGTATTTTGTTAAACTAAAATTTTTTGACGGTGCTAATAAAAAAAAAAAAAAAGTTTACATATATAATTAAAAAAAAAAAAAAAAAGAAATTGAAAATCGAAAAGCAATAAAAAAAAATTCAATCTAAGTTTTTAAAAACAAAAATATTGTGAATGTTATTTTATTATTAATTAATTGTTTAAACTAAGTTTAATTTTGTTATCAAAAAAAAAAAAAGAGCAACACCAAATAGTTAGTTGTTAGGTGTTTATTTTTGCATTATACTGCACATTTTTTTTCTAAAAGTATATAAACAAAAATACTTCAATATTATCTATGATATTAGGCTGGGTGAATAAAAAAAGTAGTAGCTTATACTCAGGTATAGAAGTAGCTTATACTCAGGTCAGCTTTACGTGAATAAAAACTTCAGAGAATATGTTCAAGTTTTTATTCACGTAAAGCTAAGCAATTACTCAGCGTTTTGGGAATAAATCGCTTAACTTTACGTGATAAAAATTTCAACAATTTTTCTCAAATTTTTATTCACGTAAAGCTGAACAATTACTCCAAAAACGCTGAATAAAAACAATTGCTTTTTTATTATTCACCCGAACTAATATTTTTAATCTTCTTTTTTTTCTTTTCTTTTTTTTAATTGTAAAAACAATTAGTTACTATATAAGTTACTAATTATCTAATTATGAAGGAAACGTCGCAAAAGTAGAACAAATTAAAGCGAGTTCCTAACAAAAGGAAAATTTTAAATCAAGGCTTTAAACTAAAGTTATTCTGCCAACCAAAGCAATATTATTACTTTGGTAAGCAGAAGCAGGTATTAATTGCACAAAAGTGTATGCGCAAAGCCTATGAAAATTAAATTGTTTTATAATTACTTGCAAGATTTAATTAGATTTTATTTTAAAATAAAGTTTATATTTATTAAGTGTAAAAAAAAAAATCATGTATAAATGATAACTTTATAAAAAAACGCTCTAAAACAACTTTATAAAACGTCAGTTGGGTTAAACAACTTTGACTTGACCGCTTTTTTGTTTGTTTAGTAACAGATAAAAAAAAACCATTGGCAACGAAAGTTTAACTGTTGCAATACGCTACTTTCAAAGTAACTTTGCTGACGGTTTTGTTGTTTTGTTTTTTCTTCGGGTTAGCCGCGTTTAATTAATAATTAAGAAAAGTTCAGGTTAGCCGACTAGAATACAAGAACTATTTCAGTTTAAAATGAACTTTAAATTATGTTTGAGTGTTTATATTTTGTTGCTGTCAGTTTTAATACGTACTTGTCTCGCAGAATCGGAGGAGCAAATTTATTGTTCTAAATTCAAAAACAGTTCGTGCATTGGTTGCGTTGACCAGAAATCATGCTTTTGGTGCGAATCATCCGGAACCTGTGAATACTATTCCCTAGTTCCAAAGGGGTGTAGCAAAGCACAGTGGTATGTAAAACAATGCTCAATAGCGGGTTTTTGGTTAATAATTGTTCTTCCCTGTGTAGCTGTGTTTTTGTTGGTTTCTTTAATTTGCTGTTGTTGGTGTTGCTGCAAAAAAAGCCAAAAATCTATTGATGAAAAGTTCAAACTAAAAGAAACTAAGCGTCAAAAAGAAAAAGAGCAAAGAAGAGTTTACCATGAAACAAAAGATAACGAACGTGAAAAAGAAAGAAACCGAATACGATCTAAATATGGATTGTATAATTCAGATGTAGCATCAAAAGCTAACGATCGTTCCCCACTATTAGAATAACTTATGTCGTTAAGTCTTTTGCATATAGTTTGATTTATAGCTTCCAGTACACCAATTTGATCTTTCGTTAAATATGATTTTAGTTATTTATTAATTGAAAAGTATATTTAATATCTTTAATCTTGGCATGGGATAAAAAGCTAATTTAGTTTAAACATTTATTTTATGTTAATATATATATATATATATATATATATATATATATATATATATATATATATATATATATATATATATATATATATATATATATATATATATATATATATATATATATATATGTATGTATGTATATAGAATAAACTCTCATGATGATATCTGTGAATAACAAGACAATTAAAACAACATGCTAATATTTTATCCATTCAAAAAGTATTTTTTATTTTAAAAATAACTTCAAGCACAAGCTTTAAAAGAAAAAAATTAAGTTGATAACTTTTTTAGTAATTTACTTGGTTTTAAATTTATTGGGTATATTTAAATATTCTTTCTTTATTTATATATAAGTATTTTCAAAGTTCAGCAGTTTTGTATTATATTATATTTAATATCTTTTATATTAAACTAATTTCATGTATATGGATATATCTTTTATGATAATAATTCTACACATTTGAAATTTTAATTCTTTACTTAAAATTTTAGTATACACAAGTATTATAATGTGAAGCATAAGCATAACAACTGCGATGGCATTAAGTTACAGAATTAATAAAAAAAATTGAATATATATATATATATGTATATATATATACACATGTATATATATTTATATTGTATATTTTTATACATATATATAATTTTATACATATATATTTTATATATATATATATGTATAAAATATATACATATATATATATATATATATATATATATATATATATATATATATAAAATATATGTATATATTTTATATATATATTTATATAAATATGTATATTTATATATATATGTATATTTATATATATGTATATTTTATACATATATATTATATATATATATGTATAAAATATATACATATATATATATATATATATATATATATATATATATATGTATATATATATATATATATATTTATATATATATATATATATATATATATATATAATATATGTATGTATATATATATATATGTATGTATATATATATATATAATATATGTATATATTATATATATATATGTATATATATATATATATGTATATTTATATATAAACACTATTCAAGTTATTTGTTTACAACATTAGTCAAAGATAACATGTTTTATTGTATTTATTTAAGTAATTTTGTTGTTTGTTGTTTTTTTTGTGTACTTTTTTTGGGTTTATTCATACATTTAAATGATAAAAATTTTACAAACACAAAACATGAAAATTAGATAAACTTTGGTTTGGAAATCATAAAGTAATTGGTTTTATTACTTTTTGAAAAAGGTCACCCAACATATCCTTACTACACTCACACTCAGTCACACGTACAAGTAAAAAAGCTCAAAATATATATCATTCTGGATTTAAAAAGAATGTTTAAGGTATTTAAAATTTTTAATCAAAAACTTTTAAGGTATTTCAAAAATTTTAATCAAAAATTTTTTGAAAAAAATATTTGTATAAAATTTAAGTAATTTATCTTTTTAAAATTTTTAAAATAATTTTTTTTTCTGAAGTTACTATACATTTGTAGAAAATTTTTCTTACTGATATATAAGACTGAGGGTGTTATCAAAAGTCATGCTGGATGACCTTTTTCAAAAAGTAAATTAAACCAAATGACTTTCTTGTTATTTTCAAACCAAAGTTCATCAATATTTCTTATTAAACCAAAAAGTTGAAATTTTGTATACTCATACATTAAAAAAGAAATCTTAAGATTATAATATGCTTATAATAGTGTTATTGTTGCCTGAATATTAGGGGTGTTAAAAAAAAAATTTCAAAACGTGAATTCACAAGAAGCTAAATTTGGGGCAAATATATAAAAAAATATGATACAAAAAAAAATCCAAAAATATTGACATATACCTTGCGCTCAAGCGGCAAAATACCCAAAAAATGCTCCAAATTGTTTGGCTTTGAGCGCACGGTAAATCTCAATATTTTATAAAATCTTTTTTTCTAATATGATCTTAATGATCCAAATTTTTTTTTAGATTGCTGTGTATCCTGGTTTTTTCATAATTGTTGTTTAAAATAAAAAAAGATTTTGCTAAATTTATGCAAAAAAAAAAAAATTTTTTTTTGCCTATTTGTGCAAAATTATTTTTTTGCAAAATCTATTTTTAATTTAAACAGCAATTATAAAAAAACCAGGATACACAACAATCTAAAAAAAAATTTGGACCATTATGATCACATTAGAAAAAAATAATTTAGGAACAATTTAGGGCACTCTTCGGGGTATTTTGCCGCTTAAGCACAAGGTAAATGTCAATATTTTTAGATTTTTTTTTCGTAATTGTATTTTTTTTAATATTTGCTTTAAATTTGACTTCTTTTGTATTCCCGTTTTGAAATTTTTTTTTGAACACCCTTACAGTATATACCAGAATCAGATATTTGTTGATCAAGCATATAGAATTTTCAGTTTGTTCATTTAACTAGTTTTTACTAAGTTTTGGGCTTCACAGAAATAAAGCTCTGTGGATAACAGGAATGCAATGCTGAACTGAAAAATTGTGTTTGTCACAGCTACTTGGTCACTAGTATTTGTACTAAAACAAAAAAAATTGGCAGTGTATTAATTTACATTTGTTTAAAGATTATTTGTGAAAAAATTATAATTACTACAATCAACATTTGAGTTAATATTACATACACTTATTTCAATAATGTTATGATGATGGATGCTGCATTAGATAAAGTTACTTAAAAAGCACTTGTAATTTTGTGTTTTTATTTGTTATTTCAAATTTTAATGAGCTATAAAACTGAATTTGTAATTTCTTTATAATACAATATATAATAATTTATAATGAAGATTATTTTTAATTTGACAACATTATTTTATCACTTTACATGAAATAATGAAAACATTTTATGTTATCATTAACTTATCCACATGAACCAACATAAATATTTTTTTGTTATTATTAACTGATCCTCAAATATTGGTAAATCATGTAAATTTTTATTTTTTTCATTTTTTATTCATGGAAATATAAATGAGTCTGAATTTATTTTTCTCTTTATAACTTATCTTGCTTGTTATTAAATTTAAGAAAAAATTTTAGTGAAACAAAAACAAGTAAAAAGCTTGAAAAAGAATTTACTAAAATTCAAGTTTTAGTATACTAAAATTTTAGTTTGCATAAAAATTTTTTATATCATTTTTACCATTTCATATATATATATATATATATATATATATATATATATATATATATATATATATATATATATATATATATATATATATACACACACATATATATATACATATATATATACATATATATATACATATATATATACATATATATATACATATATATCTATACATATATATATATATATATGTATATATATACATATATATACATATATATATATATACATATATATATATATATACATATATATATACATATATATATATACATATATATATATATATATATATATACATATATATATATATACATATATATATATATATATATATATACATATATATATACATATATATATATATATATATATATATATATATATATATATATACATATATATATATATATATTTATATATATATATATATATATACATATAAATATATATTTATATATATATACATATATATATTTATATATATATATATATGTATATATATATATTTATATATATATATATATTTATATATATATATATATTTATATATATATATATATATATATATATATATATATATATATATATATATATATATATATATGTATATAAATATATAAATAAACTGTAGTTTATAATTTCAAATTTATATTTGGTTATTTTAATCATATCAGGGGATTATACATCATTATATATTAATATAATGATGTATCACCTTATAAGTATTTAAAAAATAAAATAAAAGATAATATGTTTTATTATTTTTTGTTTTCGTTTATTTTTTGCTGTTTTCACTGTTACGTAGTTGTAACCTTTTATTAAGACTATGCTATATAGTATGACTGTTTATAAATTACTTTTGCTTCTTTTAATTAGTTTTTATGTTATCACTTTTTTAAATTGTTTTTATTATAATAATTATTATAGTTGTTTCTAATTATTATTTTAGAATCTTTCATTCAATAATTTTTCATGTAGTGTATACTCCAATCCAATATTTTTTCATACAGTTTCATTACCATTTATATGACTTTTAGCTATGAAACAAACACAAACTAAGTAAATGCACGATTAAGTTTTTTATGGTTGGGTCCTGGTAACAAAAATATTCTTCTTTCCTGTGCCAAGTCAGAAGGCAAGGAGAAGGTGGTTGTTTCTACTCTAAAGTAAATTTATATTCATTTGCAATTTAAAAAAATTATGCTTTGATTTTTTTATGTTGCAAAGTTATATGTAACGTTTCATAATTACAGGAAAAGTTTTTATTTCTCCAGGGATATTAATTTTTCTTTAAGCTCTTTCTTTAAGTCAAACGTTGTTGAAATTTATTTATTTGTTCAGTTACATATAGTATATTTCATAAGTTAAATTATATTGCGTTTTTCGCTCACTTAATAATGGACCAAGATCGAGGTATAACACAATTAGAAGTCATAATTAGAAGAATAATTATAAGAAAGGTGTTAAGCATTACTAAATTCAAAAAATTAGGCTGTTTTCAAGTAAAAGCAGTAAATCTAGGGTTTTAAACCTATGTAAGCTATAATAATTTCGTCGGGTGTTGTGCAATGCACAAGGTTCTATTTTTTGTGTGTGAAAGTTTCAGTCTAATTAATTGGCGGTGCAATAACTCTGATTTAAAATATTTAGTTTACATAATAATTCTAAAGAGTAATTATAACATTGTTTTTTAAGGGCTTCTAAGATGTTATTATAGTGTTGATACTTTTTTTTCTCCGAAAACTAAACAAGTTTAACTTCTTCAGCTTGAGAAGTATTCAAATTATAAAAAGTTCTCTGTAAAACCTTTAAAATAACACTCCTTAAAACTGAATGTTCTTGAAAATACATTTCAAGGACTTTTCAAGAACTTGGAGTGTGTTGTTTTTAACCTTGCACTGCAACCAAGCGTTGGTGCCGACAAAAATGCGTAACCAATGCTAAAGGATGGTTTATACTATAAACTTTTAACTCCCCCAATTACCCAACTCTCCCACAAGACATTAAAATATACCTAAAACTTTATATAATGCCTAAATTTGCAAAAGGGCTTCTTAAATTCGCTGGGCCCAAAAGGCGCTAAGCCACATTTTTATTGTTTTGAAAAGCGCTAAGCCGCATTTTTATTGTTTTGAAAAAACTAACTATTCGGCCAAATATTTTTTGAACATCAACAATTTTTTAATTTTAAATAAAGATGATTAAATTTTAAAGATAAAATTTTTTTTTATTTATACTAACATAGTCAGGTTTGTACCTTTTTCAAAAAATAAAATTTAAAAAAAAAACACCTAATTTTGAAAAACTCAATTTTGAAGTAATGGATTTGGTTTCAATACTATAGAGCACCATTAGTGATAATGTGGTGAAATAAAAAAAAACGGCACTCTAAATTTACTTTGTACTACTCAACCGCAGTTGTACACTTTAAATACGACAATTTTCATTGGCTAAGGTTTTTTGCATATTCTACATATATTAAAGAACACTTGGTCCAAAGTTGAAACAAATCTCCATATTTTGGGGTTTTTCCTATTATTAATTTTGAAACGATATATTAAAATTTACCGGAAGGTAAAGATAATTTAAGATACGAGTTACAAAATCTCAATCAAAAGAGCAGTTACAAAAGACCAATCAATGCAAAGAGTATTTTTGGCCGGAATGCAAGAAGTTACTTCGTTTATTTGTCACATTAATTACATTTTATAGCGTTTATTACATTACGTTTTTTCAAGATGAAATTAAGAACATGAAATTTGTACTTAAGAAACATTAGATTTAATTAAGAACTATTATTAAACTGTATTTTATATTTCCAGGAAAATCTTTACTCTGATTGCTACTGAGTGCTTGCCGTTCAGTTTTGCTAATTCTGAAAATTTTAAGACATTGATGAACAAAATATTACCAAACGCATTTATCGAAAAAAATAAAAATTTACAAAAATATAAGGAAAATTTTAATTTCTAAGTTTGTTTGAAAATAGGTAGTTTAGGTTCTATGTGGATGTTATTCTCTAAATTTAGTTGATATCAGCTGATGTCCGCCATAATGAATAACTCTCCTTTACATTATAATTTGTTGATATCTCAAGCGATGAGATAGAGATTAAAGAACATTTTTTAACTTGTCAAACTGTTGAAAAATCCACTGGACAATCTTTATTTAAACTTTTATAAAAGTTGTTGGAAGATGCAAATTTAAATTTAATGAATTGTAGAGGGCAAGGATATGATAATGGTGCAAGTATGAAGAGTAAAATAAAGGCGTACAAGCTCGAGTTTGTGAACTAAATCTAAGAGCTTTTTTCATGCCTTGTGGATGTATTTCTCTAAATTTAGTTATAAGCGATTGTACTATCTTGTACTGAGTCGATATTATTTATCGGAATTGAAACTTTGAGTGAAACAGACTCTTCTGATATTTCCATTAAACGTGAAGCTCATACATTATCTGAACAGATAAGTAGTTTTTCTTTTTTAACAATGCCTGTTACCTAGTATATTATTTTATATCGTGTAAGTATTTTTAGCAAATCTATGCAATCTGCAGCCATGGATGTAGCCTCAGTAGTTTCACTTATGAAATCGTGTACAAAATTTGTGACAGAATATAGAGTAAATGCCCAAACCAAACCCTCAGTCAATGTAGCGGTACTTCCTTGTTGCAGCAGGCTATAAGATAGACGATGTAGCAGCACTCCCTTATAGCAGCAGGTTATAAGATAGTCGATTTAGCAGCACTCTCTTGTAGCAGCAGGCTATAGGCCAGGTGAATAAAAACGAGCAATTGCTCTTACTCAGTAATTGGTCAGCCGTACGTGAATGAAAGCGTTACGAATTTCGTCTAAGTTTTTATTCACGTAAAGCTGAACAATTACTGAGTAAAGTGCTTAACTTTACGTGAATAAAAATTGGAGCAAAACTGCTAAGGTTTTTTTTAAGATTAAGCTGACCAATAACTGAGTAAAAGCAATTGCTTATTTTTATTCACCCGGCCTTATAAGATAGCCGATGTAGCAACACTCCGCGCATATTTTAAAATACGTTTTTAAAAAACCAAAACGCTATTAATTAAAAAACTTTCTAGTCATTATCATTGCGGTTTTTTAAAAAATAGTAAAACTTAATGTACTTCCGCGTTATTATAATTGCTTTGACATAAAAATGTAGCTTATTTGTTGAAGTCGCGTAATTATTGTTAAGTGACTTTTTTTACTATAAAAGTCTCTTTCGACTACGAGATAAGGATAGGTTCAGGGTTGTTAAAGCGAAAAACGTTAAAGCTAAAATTTACTGGTTTCTATTAGCAAACTTTAACTATTAGAAAAAAGTTTGAATAAAAACGAATTTTTTCTTTATATTCTAAAATACTTAAAGTAGTAAAATTAAAAGCATAAAATTGTTGATTTATAAATATAAAGTTATTTAAATGCAACATTTAGAAACAAAGATAAAAACCAGGCTGTATTATTGAAAAAAAAAGAACAAAGGAAAAATCGCTTTAACATCTTTTCGCTTTACGACCCGCTACCGTAGTGGTTCTTAACCGTTTTGTAGTCACGGACCACTTTCAAAATTTTAGCAAACTTACGGACTCCTTCTAAGCCGTATTGTAAATGTATTAGGAAAGAAAAAAAATCATAACAAAAATTTACTAGTATTAAGTAAAATTTATCGCATATCAGTTGTTTAATGAGATGGTTGCTGCTGTTTCTTTTCAATAAGCACACTAAGTTGAGGAATTGTCTAAGACAATGCAAGAGGCATATCGTCTTTGACATCTATTCGGTTACAATTTTTAGTTTTTATTGACACTAATGCCGAGAAACCTGACTCACAAAGGTACGTAGTAGCAAACAGAATTAATATGGACATTGCTCGTTAAACAAGAAGAGGGTAAGCTTGTTCTGAACTGCACCAAAATCACAATCATCCTTTGCATGAAAATCAGCTCACAATACTGCTTTGGATCTCATGTCTATTAAATCATCTTTAATAAGATCATTATCATTGGTATCATTGATATTAATCACAAATGGGCTACGCACTCAAGTCTCTTGATCAAGGCTTTCGGAGCAAAAGTACCCTTCAAACGAGTTCTGTAGCGTTTTAAGATGCTCTGAGACTTCCTTTTGTATTTCTTCATTTAAACTTCTTGACGATTGTATTTCACTTTGCGACATCAGTTCTTCCAACATACAAAAATTTGCAGTAACACCTACATCCACTCTTCTTTTCCAAAGTGGCAGCTTACCAAGAAAAGCTTTTAGTTTTTCAGTTGTATCCACAATTGCGAGCAGGATCCTGAAGAGACCCTGAAGATTTATTTCATTCAAATAACTAAAAATATCAGCTAAATAAGCTAGTCCTTGCAAAAAGCTTTCGCTCTCTAGAATTTGATACAATGCACTTTCTTGATCTTTCAGAAATATGAAGACTTCTTCGCGTAACTCAAATAAGCGCTTCAAAACTTCCTAACGTCACGATAACTCATTGCTTCTTACACCGACGTCGGTGTAAGAAGCAATGAGTTATCGTAACGTTAGGAATCTCTTTCTTGACCAATGTCGGTGTAAGAAGCAATAAGTTATCGAGACGTTAGAAATCTCTTTCTTGACAAATGCTGCAAAACCAGAAGTTTTTCCAAGCATTGCAGGTGCTCTATTTGTACACAAACTGCCAAGCTTATTTATCCAATCAACGCCGTGTTTTGCAAAAAATCTTTTTTTTATACTAAAATCATCTCTTGCTTTTGTTGTTCGCAAAAGTGATTCGCAAAACAGAAACTCTTCTTTCATACTTTGTGTTTCTATATGTACATAACGTACAAACACTATGAGCTGGCTACACTGTGATACATCTGTGCTCTCGTCCAGTTGCGTGCTGAATGGAAATGGCAAAGAGTTAAGTTCATTAATGACCTGTTACAAAACGTTGGAAGACATTTCAACAATTCTAGAATGGATGACATCATTTGACAAAGACACCGCTTCGACTTTCTTTCTTTGATCTCTCCCAAACACACATTCTACTATGTCTAGTAAACAAGGCCTTAGATGAGTTTCTGCAATAGTGTGTGGCTTTTTTTTGCTGGGCAATGCGATATGCAACTTTGAACGATGCTTCTAAACATGGTTTTTGTTTTGGAGTAAAACCTAGTTTGGGTAAAATAAATATATGTTATAAGGCGATGAAAATTATCATGTAAAACAATATTCACCTTCGTTTGTGAGATAAAAAAACAATAATGGGACTTGAAAGTGTTGTTTGGCAGTGAAGTCTTGGCACATATGTCTTGCTATAAAGTTTATATTATTATGAAAACTTGTTAACTAGAAATCTTTGCAGCATATTCTTTGCGTGTAAAGTTACGCAATTTTATGTTGAAATTTATGCAATTTAAATTTTGATTGGATAACTTTGAATTAAAATGAATTAAAGTTGCGTTTAAACTGTGAAATGAAAAAAAAAAAAAAAATGAAAATCCAACCCCATATTTTTTCTAAATCTGTGCCTGCTACATGGAACCTTCTGAATGCATGTCGTAGACCCCTGAGGGGTCCATGGGCCACTGGTTAAGAAACCCCGCACTACCGAATATTGCGCATTTGGTTTTAAGTTTTAAATTCGAGTTTAATACCACGTATCAAAAATATCAAAAATACCTATAATGACCTGTTCAGTTTTAATGTAAACATATAACAGAAAAACAAAAATTTGGCATAAAGAACGCGCACTAAGCGATCACTAAAAATCGCTTGAATAAAATAAAATTAAATAGGAAGTTATAACTTCCACTTTCACTTATAAGTGAAAAGTTTTCATTTGATTTTGGTAACTATTAATATTGTATATGTCAGGAATATTCAGGTATGCATGAAAAGCTATATGAAGATTAAGTCTTCATATAGCTCTTGTGATATATGTAAAATGTTTTAGCATCTCTTCAAAAGAGATATCGTTCTGCTAAATCATTTTACATGTTATATGTGAAATACTCATCCGGATTATAAATATTATATGTGAAATACTTATATTATATACATTATTAATATAATACTTATTATATTAAACACTTATATTATAAATACTTATAGTATAAGTATTTATAATAAAAGTATTTAATATATATATGGCATTATATATGACATATATAATGAACATATATAACATTATATATAATGTCATAGAAGTAGGTACGTGGAAATCTTGTTTTACGGAGCCGAGTTTTGTGATAAAATTCTGTGTCACGATTTTTTCAAGATTTTTTAAGGTAGCGTCAGACAAACGTTTTTTGATGTGTTTCTCTTTAGAAACACATTATTTTTGAAAATAAGAAAGGTATAGCTTCATTTTTATATAATTTTTATGTATGGTTACTAAACGTTTTCATTGATTTTTTTACTCACGCAAAATTTGATTGATCATCTCATGTTAAGAATTTGTCGAATTAAGGCTTAGCTCAATTTTAAATCCCTATAGCCCATTTTCTACATCTATTTTTTTTGTACATACCAAATTTCAGGAAAAAATATTATGTAGCAGATAGTTTAATGTCTGATTAAGAATCTGCACAATAATTCTTTAATTATCAAATTTATGATTTTTACTAGATAAAGATTTTACCAAAATTTTTGGATAAAGAAAAGTTGACAAGATGAGTCTTTTGACTGGATTATAAATAATATATTAGTTTTAATAATACTAGTTTTAAGCAATAATTGTATAAATTATTTAAAAAAAGTATTTGTATTGACAATACTCCACTATAATACAATAGAATTGACAATACTCCGCTATAATACAACAGTATTGACAGTACTCCACTATAATACGACAGTATTGACAATTTTCCACTATAATACAACAGTATTGACAATGCTCCACTATAATACAACAGTATTGACAATGCTCCACTATAATATAACAGTATTGACATTACTTTAATAGTTAAATTATAGTATTACTATAAAATAACTATTTGTTTATAACTAACTCTTGAATTTGATGCAACAACACAAGAGGGTATTCATGTCAACACCATTTATCTTACATCCAAAGATAAATGCCTTGTTATTGCTGTCGACCAATTGCCAGGAGGGACAGTTGATGATTATGAAAATCAAATTTGTGAGGTAGTAGACCATCTATCTTTAATTTATTCAGATTTTCATTTATGTAACTATGACAAATGTTGTCGTATGATTATTGCAAATACTTTAAACACAATGTCAGACAGAGTTGCAGTTAACCATCTCACCAAAAGCAAAGTTTGTGCAACTTGGGGTAAAAATCTAAATGAGTTGAATTTTCATTTGCGCCCGCTTGACACAATTACAACTGAATGTCGTTCCACTTTAAAGTCTCAAAAGTCTGAAAATTGTGAATTATTTGGAAATGATTGTATAGCAGTCAAAATTGGTTTGGCTATGAATAAAATGAGATTTAAAGATGGCAAAGGTGATCCAAAAGGGTTTGTAAGTTTTTTAGCCTACAACAAACTACCAAGATATATCATTCCAAGATATCGAGGAAATCGTCTTCACATTCTCTTCCATACATATTATATTTTTATAAACCACTTCGCTGATTTTTTACATTTTCTTACCAATGGAACAGTAAAATGTGATAATTTAAAAGCAGCTCTTCAAGCAGTATTTTGCAATTCAACAGCTATAAAACAAATGTGTGTGCTCGGGATATTTGTAAAACTTCTAACTGAATCATGGGTGAAAAAGTTTTATGTATCATCTGAGGGGTGGCGGGGGGGGGGGGGGACGACATACGCCCTCTTCCATAAAGCAATTTATGCATCACTAGTTACTATTTTTCAAAGTATTGAAACACAATTTTTATTTTTTATGATAGATTTACTTATTTTTATTTTTTATGATAGATTTACTTATTTTAGTAATGAATAAAATATATAAAAGAGTTAATTTTTGATAGGGTGTGTTAAACCTTACCTACAACCCAACACCCAACTTTAATATAGACCTGTAATAGTAGCTAGTGATGTGGAGTAAAATAATAACAACTTGTTATACAGAAATATTACCAATTTCATTAAAAATAACATTCTTTTATGAAAAGAAAGTGAATGTTTGTGAGGTGTAGGTGGTGGATTGGCATCCCCTCCGGATCACTTGATGCGCCATTAACCTAGAAACTAGTTTGAAATTATAGCCCATTTTTACATCTATCTTTTGATACCAAGTTATAGATATTTGAACAAGAATTGGCAAAGTTATAACAATTTATGTGAAAACAATTTTTTTTTTACTACGGTTTTATCAAGAAATCCACATATCGAAAATTTGCTACTAAAAACATCATTACTTTTTATAGATTTGTCCAACTTTCATAATTTTAAAAAATCAGTCCATGTACCTAATATAAGTTATATGACATATTATATGCCATATTATATGACATATTATTTGTCATATTATATGACATATTATATGTCATATTATATGACATATTATATGTCATATTATATGATATATTATATGTCATATTATATGACATATTATATGTCATATACCAATGATATTTTCATTAACATTATATTATATTATATATTATTAGTATTATATTATACATTATTAAGTTATAAGTAGAGATATTGTTCAGCTATAGTACTATCACAATTATCATATATTATTTATTTGTGATTTTAGATATTTTTTTTGAAAAGTGTGACTTAGGAAAAGATGTCCAAACAAACTCCATGTTATATCAATGTACTGAGCAAGTGTAATGATATTTAGATTTACATAGGTTTGAAATAGATAATAAATTCATATCTATTTATGTTAATACTGATGTACTTCCTATTCAATGCTCCGGTAGATGGAGCTAAATCTTTGTTCAATAGTTAATATTGTATCTTGTCCTTTTCCAGTGACTATTTATTGTGAGAATGTGAAGCCATCGAGTATTTATGATACAAGTTCATTTAGAAGATTTTTTTGCAGTTATTAATTCAATAATTAATTGGTTAGTGGTTCATGAATAGCATTATCAATATATTTTGTGCTGTTTTGTTGGTGATACCTAGAGTATCATTTTTTATGTGCTACATGCATTTTTTAGATGTTTCTCAGGTCACACATCAAAAAATGGGTGTGATTGGTGTACTTAAGTGGCAGAATATTTTCAAATAAGGAGTATTTATAAAAATGATAATGCAAATTTATTTATTAAAAATAGTTGCGTTCTTCCATATTCTTTATCAGCCTGTTTCTGATAAAAAAACTTATATTATTTACCATGCATTTGTTCATGTCTGCTGTTGATATTGCATTTTGCAAAGCATTATTACTTTTTTAGTTTTATGAGTTTCCTCTTTTTTTTTACATTTTTTTAAAGCTTATAACACTTTGAATAAGTGGATTTTATTTCATTGAAACAAGATTTTATAATAAATATGCCAAATAAGATGCCTCTCATAATTATACTAAAATATTTCTTTATAAAGCTTAAAATCTAAATATTAATAGTCCAATTAATGTTTAATGTCGTCCTATACCATTTTAAAGTATTTTCTAGGCTTTTCTTATTGCGCTTCTTCATGGTCTTTCAAGCAAAGTCAGTAAGCAAATTAGAATTGATAAATTTTTTGCTTAGTATTCAAGAAGAATCGATGTTGTACATTGTTTAATTTTACAATAAAGATTTAATTTAACGTTTGTTGTTGTTGGTTGTTTTTTTTTCTAATTTTTATAGTCTGTTTTCTTTTTTTAGAAGAAGTTAATACTTAAATGACTGGTAAAGTAATTTTTTAAATTAGTTTTGCGCTTCTTTTGGTTCGGTTTTGTCTTTAGTATTTTTCATGAAATTTAAATCAGATTTTGTTTCATTTTTTAGAATAATTGAAAAGAGCTGAATTGCTTTTTAGTTGCTTCAATATACTTTATTTTTATTTTTCTGTTATTAGAAGGGTTAATAAAAGTAAAAGTAGACAGTCAAACTTATTCTGATTTGAGTAGGCTTACTATTCAGTTTTATTTCATGTTGGAATTTTATTTATGTATTTGACATTAAAGGCTAAATAAAATGAGACTGTCATTTGTTGGCATGTAAGTTTATATATATAAATGATTTGCTTTAAGTTAATATAAGTTTCATATTTATAAGATTTTTTTAAATTAGAATCACTTGATCATTCTACAGTATTACTCATTGAGTTTTTATGAGTGTTGCCAGTGGCATTAGTTTTTATTATTTTCATTTCTAGTTATTGAAAATATTTGTGTTATTCTTTGTATGTTATTAAAATATGTTTGTTATTCTTTCAAGCTTTTATTCAGATTAATTTTAGCACTCTTTATGTTTAGTATTGGTTTTTACATTTATTTCAAAAACTATTTTGCTAATTTAACCTGTTTTTGAAAATGGTATGTGATTACAAAGTATTTGACTATTTATTTTTTAATCTTACAAATTATTAGGTTTTGATTTAAAACAGAAACATAGAAATTTCTTGTATATGGAAAGGGATACTTTGACATTCCAGATTTTCCTTGTATACGGAATGCTGGCTGGATTCAAGTTGGAGTTAATGCTTGAGTTTTCGAGTGTGAATGAACAAAACATCAGGGAATCACTAAAAAGACATCACTAAAATTTAATGAAAAATTAAGGCAATTCATTCCAGAATTATAGTGGCAACCCTGTAAAATGCACTTTTTAAACCGATTTTTTTCCTCTGATCATGAGATAATTTCTGTCTTCAAAAGGTACTTTATTACTTTGGAGCAAAGGCAATATGTTCACAGATACATAAACAATATGTTTTTCAATGCGAAAGGCATACAATATGTTCTTCAATGCGAAAGGCAAACGATACGTTCTTCAATGCAATTTTCTTTATTACAAGAAACTTTTCTGTCACTACAGGGAAACACATCTAATTAACAGGAACACGCAAAAATATCAAAGAGTTTTTCCAAGTTTGCATCAAAATTTCTTTAAGCACTTGCAATTAATATTCTTAACAAATACGAGAAGATCTTTAACTTTCTTATCAATAGATTCGTCAGTTATAAGAGGTAAGCTTGGGTTTACTGTAGCCCAAATTAATTTTATACTATTGCTAATTTGCTGAGTCACTAATACAATATCTGCATTTGGATTTATATGATAGTAATAGTACTAAATAACCTGTCTAAAAGTGCTTGGATCTGTAAATAATAATTCAATAAACAATTGCGTTTTTTAAAAAATCGTTTATTGGTTACTTTATAAATTTGAAACGAGATATTTTAAAGCGAAGTTACGAAACTTATAATATTTTAATGTTTGACATTAACATCTGACAAAACTAATCCAAAATTAGGAATACTTGAGATTTGGCAAAAACTTATTTCTAACCTATACACAGTAACTGCAAAATTACGCAACTCAAAATTCAAAAAAAAGGCTAAAACATAATTGCATACTCTTTTATTTTTAGTTGTCATTGCTTTATTAGTTTGCTTACTGTTGAAACATGATTTTAATTTAGTAAATTTATATGATATGAAATTTGCTGTGCTAGTCATTAGTCAACAGTTATGAAGAAACTGGAATTCTACCTATTGAGGTAAAAATAACTTAACATAAGTGGTAACATTAAAAAGCCTTTTTTTAATGGTTAATTGTGCTATAGCTATTTTGTTGTAATATACTGTTTTTGTCGTTGTCATTAAAAATAATAAATTTAGTTATGACCATAATAATTTATTGTATGTTTTTAACTTTTTTATAAATAATTTGAAACACAGTCTGCCTTCTCTCTCTTTCTTTTTAATGAAGGTTTTTTAATAAAGAGGAGGATAATTGGAACATTCTGTTTTTACTAAGCTCTTATGTATTTTTTGGTACCATAATTAATAATGATCATGTTTAAGAAATGTTTTACGAGTCACCATGGCCTACTATTATTACACGGCGTGTACATATATTACACGGCGTGTATGCTACATTTTAGAGGCCTATTTACGCAACAAAAAAATTACAGTTCAATATTAAAAAAAACTTTAAATATATTTGTATATACATACATACATACATGCATGCATATATATATATATATATATATATATATATATATATATATATATAAATTTTATTTTATACAATTTATTAATATTAGCAAAGCTGAATATTATGGTTATTAAGTGTGTTGTATATGGTTGTAAAACTGGATACAACAGTTCTTTGGAAGATATAAAAGTTGTTTTTTTTTTATTTTATGTTGAAAAATCAACAGTTGCTAAATTATTTGGTTCGTTTTGTAAACCGTAGTGATTGGGTGCCTTCACCAAATTCTGTCTTATTTGAAAAGCATTTTAATGAAAAGTACATTATTCGAGGTATAAAATGCAAGTTTGAAGCAAATTAAAACTTAAACCTTATTCCTGAAATTTTCTCAAGCGGATGCTTAAAACAGTCTTCCACACTACCATCACCTATTGCTTTATGAAGACCACATAAAAATTGTATTTATCAAGAAGATCAACTTAGCTTTTTTTCTGAAAATGATAAAATAACAGAATGGAACAAGTTAAGTAGTAAACATTCACCAGAAGATTTTTAATTTAAAAAACATCTCAGTTGTGTTGTTTACTACAATTTAATATTTGATCCTTTAATACATTTTTTGTTAGTTCTTGAATCAATAAGAATTGATCATTGTTTATGAGTAGATTTGCAATACAAAGGAAATAATGTTCCACTTCCTCCATTGTTAACTAAAGGTCATAATGGCAAGTTAACTAGTTTGAGTATGCTAGAAAATCTTGCATTGTACATAAAAAACATAGCTTCTGCAGATGACAAGGTACTCTGTACAAACCAGTTGTTGCATTTATGATTGTTAGTTTAAACAAGTCTATTCCTTATGTTATAAAAGCCGTACCTGAAGGACGGCTTTTATAACATAACGTACCATTAGTCGTAAATGGCTTTCGGAGCAAATATCAGATTCTATTAGTTCTCTTTCTTTATCTGGTTTTAAAATTCGAGGAGTTGTTACTGACAATCATCAAGCTAATGTAAA
>NC_088933.1:35277500-35497500 GCF_038396675.1 Hydra vulgaris
TTGCTTAGAAAATGGAACTACAGTCTGAACATTTAAACACGGAAATGGATCAGTTATGGTTTGGGGATGTATGTCGGCAGCAGGTGTTGGAAAGTTAGTATTTATTGAAGGAAATATGGATAAACATTACTATAAATGTATTATTAAAGAAAATGTTGAACAATCAGCACGTAATCTTGGTATTGGTGATGACTTCGTTTTTCTTCAAGATAACGATCCCAAACATAAGGCCAAAGATGTGACGGAATTTATGAAAAAAAAAGGTTGGGACATACAAAATCATCCACCTCAAAGCCCTGATTTGAACGTAATAGAACATTTATGGGATGAAATCGATAGACGAATAGATAGAACAGGTGTAAACACCATTGAACAATTAAAAGTCCAAATTGTAAAGACGTGGGAATCAATCGATCCGTCTATTACAAAAAAACTCATTGAATCGATGCCAAGACGTCTTGCTGCTGTTGTAAAAGCTAAAGGATAAAATACACGATACTAAAATATAAGTTTAGTTCCCATAATATTTATCAAAGTGTACTATTTTGAAAGCGTACGATAACTTTTGTCACCTTCTTTTTGTTACTTTTCATGCTTTTTCATCAAGATATTAAAATAAAATTATTTTCTAGTTCTGTTTTTTCAATTTTTGTTTAAATAATTATAAATCAAATAGTTTTTATTCAGTTTTTAACTTGTTCCTTGCATTTCTTTTATTCTAAATTAAGAGTTTGTAATTTTTTTAAAGTGTACGATAACTTTTGTCACACAGTGTGTATATATATATATATATATATATATATATATATATATATATATATATATATATATATATATATATATATATATATATATATATATATATATATATATATATATATATATATATATATATATATATATATATATATATATATATATATATATATATATATATATAATTTATATATATATATAATTTATATATATATAATTTTTATATATATATAATTTATATATATATATGTAATTTGTTTATCTATATATTTTATATATAATAATAATAATCCATTTATTTAACCATAAAATATGAAAATTTACAATAATATTTATAAACTCACATAAATAAGGTTAGGTGTCACTCGTATAGTTAAAAACTAGTCAATGGAGTGACACCTGAACCTATAATTATAAATTATATATATAAATAAGTTATATATATATATATATATATATATATATATATATATATATATATATATATATATATTTATTTATTTATTTATTTTTACTTTTTAAATTTAATAATAATTATACTAATTTAATAACATTTTTTTTTTACGTTTGCTTTCAGAATACTAATGGTACAAGTTTTGTTTTTTGATTTAGATTCTGTATCTCAATGATATCCTGGCCTATCGATACGATATCCTGTTAATTGTAGTTTTATATATTGCATAAATATATATGCAAACACTCACACACATAAATTTTAAAGAAAATATTTATATTTTTATATATATATCTATAAATTGTATATTTTTAGCTTTTTTATATTTATCATTGTATATTACTGTTTGTATTAATTATTGTTCAAATTGCAATTAGTTCAAATTTACAATTTAGTTTTATTTGCCAATTCAATATATATTATAGCCACGTTTAATTGCGTTTAATAATATTTGGCGATATTTTATACAGCGCATTTAAGCGTTGGTTCAACGTTATATTTCAACCTTTACTCGACGTCTTTGAGTCACGTTAAATCGACGTTTTACTAACAACGTTACAAATCCTTGCAAAATAGACTGCTTTAACAGCGTTTATGCAACGCTTTTTAAGTAACGTTTTTTCAACGTTAAGTTGCGACGTTAATACAACGCTTTTTATGTAACGCTTTTTCAGCGTTTATTTGCGACGCTTTTGTAACGTCATATAGTAACGTTTTTTCAACGTTACGCAATAACGTTTAATCAACGTCTATTAAACAACGTTACATATCTTTGCAAAATCGATTACTTTGTCAACGTTTCCGCAACATCTTTTGCGACCGGTTTTCAACGTTGATTCAACGTTGTCATGTTTGCTGGGATGTTATCTTTTATACTTACCATAATAAAATACTGAAAATGCATAGACAGAGTTTGTAGTTACTACTTCAAGAGACAATAGTTATAAATTAAACGTTTAATTTATAACTATTTCATTTTGCATTAGTGTTCTTAATTACAAAATATAAATGAAATGGTTTTCTTTTTGTGAATACGGAATTATGAAGTTTTGATCAAAACTACTTAATTCCGTGTTCACAAAATTTTTGCGCTTGCTTACAAAAAAACTTGCGAGAGATTTTTCGTAAGTTTAACAGTATTCGCAAAACATTTTAAGAAAATTCTTTTACAAAACATTTTAAGAAAATTCAATTGAACTTACGTAAAACTTACGCCAAATTTTCGCAAATTTTTGACTTGCGAAAGTTTTGTGAATACGCACCTAGGTGATGTGAATTTATATTGCTTTGATTATCACGTCAAAAAAAACATTAATGGGTTTTATAATGGCCTATTTGAAAATGGAGCAGTTCCTCTAATAAACAAAACAACTAGAATTACTTAAACAACTCCCTATGTTCTTTTCAATAGATATATATGCGAAAATTTTATGTAATAAAAAAAATTCATTTAAAAACCGAGTTTTTCATAACTTTTCATAATAAAAACCTTGAATCTTTTAAATACCAAGTACCTTTAATTAATTGGGACATAATTAACTTTTCTGGAGACATTAGTTTAATATATAAATCTTTTTTAAATTTTTATGAAATTTATGACATTAGTTTTCCCAAAGTAGAAGAAAATAACATAAAAAAATTAAATCGGCAGGGATAATAGGGTACAGTGAGATTTATATGTATTTGAAAAAAATAAAATTCAAGCTTAAGAAAAGGTGTATTTCTATGTAAAATTTAATTTCATGATAGGTTTGTTATGGACCACTTTTTGATCAGAAAACGTCTTGATACCCAAATTTTCATATTTACACATTATTAAAATAAAAAAAACTTAATTATAAAATTAATAAAATCCGTTTTTATGTAATGAACTCTCCTAATAAGCGCAGCGCCGAATTAATTTTAAAAGATATTTTCACTTGGCTCTCCGCTGTATAAAACTTTACTTGTTACTATTTTATTCGTTATTAGTTATTTGATCGAGATATTTATAAATGTCGAAAGTTAAGACTAGATCATCCACCACTGCAATTTCAGATTTTATTGGACCTGGAAAAGATTTTATTCCTAGTGAACTGCATACAAACAGAGCAGTTATTCAAAAAGGAATTTTACTAAAAGAACAAAAAAGCATAACATGCAATCTACACCATAATAAATATTCTAACAAAGATCTGCAAAGAAAGCAAATGTTAAGTTTCAACAGCCAGTTATTGTTGGTGAGAATTCGCTTTATTATAGAATTAAAACCCTTTGGGAGAAAGTAGAAAACGTTGTATGGGAAAGAACCAAGGCAAAAGTAAAAGAAGAACTTCTATTGAAGTTAGATAAGTTAATGGACCTCATAACATGTCATCATAAGATACATGTTATGAGGTCCATTATATATATATAATATATATATATATATATATATATATATATATATATATATATATATATATATATATATATATATATATATATATATATATATATATATATATATATATATATATATATATATATATATATATATATATATATATATATATATATATATATACACATATACATATAAAACAAAAATAATATCTGTAAAAGTTTGGTTTTAGGTCACAGAAAAACAAGATATAGAATTATATGAAGAATATCAAAAAAATATTTCTCCTGATATTTCTCTCAATGACAACTATAATCCAGTTAATGTTAACTTTACTTTAAAACAAGACAATGAAATTAAATTGTTGGTTGAAAGGCTTCTAAAGGATAAATTAGGTGTCTATGCTTTCTTTGTAACACGATTTTTAGAAAAGAAGTCAATAAAAAACACAGCAATGGCTAGTATAAGGTAATTATATAGATTATTATTTTGTTGAGCAGCAAAATTTTGGATGATGAATTAATAAAAATAAATATAAACTAGTTTTATTTTATAGGTTTGGGATTTCACCTGCTGCAACTGCAGCAATTGCTACAAGTTATCTGCAAGATTTAATTGAAGCAGGATTTCTCACCCCTGAATACTCTTACCTTGCTTGTGATCCTTCTAAGTTAATGAGAGCGAGAAAAAAAATCATGGTAGTAGCAAAGAATAATGACAACTTCAATCTTCCAAAAGCAGATAATATTGGCATTTACTTTGATGGAAGAAAAGATTCAACAAGAGCGATGATAAATGATTCAAATGGACAGCTACATCCTATTATTATCAAAGAGCAACACATTACTGTGACTATAGAACCTGGTGGTCGATATCTTGGTCATTTTACTCTAAATGCACATATTCATTCAGATAAGCCAGCTAAAAAGATTGCTGAAGGTGTTTATAATTTGCTGCAACAATATAATCTTACTGAATCATGTTTAGTACTTGGAGCTGATAGTACTTCAATTAACACCGGTAGTACTTCAATTAACACCGATAGTACTTCATATAACCGATAGTACTTCAAATAACACCGATAGTACTTCAATTAACACCGGCTGGAAAGGTGGTGCTATAACACATCTTGAAAAGCTGTTAGGTCACAAATGCCACTGGGGCATATGCATGCTTCATTCAAATGAGTTATTTTTGTGTCACCTAATAGAAGGAATTGATGGACTAACATCATGTAGTACTGACTTTGTAGGTCCTGTGATAAATATCTTGCTGATGTTAATAAAATGGAGTACAATCCTCAATTTAAAGCTCTTCCAGAGGGAGAGAGCTTTGTTGACATTTCAGAAACAATACTAAAAAATATGTCAACAGATCAAAAACAAACCTACAAGTTATGCAAAGCAGTTAAGATCGGCGTATTGCCACCTAATCTTAGAGAAATTCAATGTGGCACCCTAAGTCATGCCAGATGGCTCACTACTAGCATGAGAATAGTCTTTATGTGGACAAGGAAACATGACTTAACTGATCAGAATTTGAAAAATTTTGAGTTACTTGTCTTATTTTGTTTACAATTTTACTTTACACTTTTTTTTGACATTAAAGTTAAAGACAGACTTGAAGATGCTTCCAATCACATTCTGTCTCAATTGAGAATTCTTAGAAATCAACCTGTTATAGTAAAAGAAATTGTGACTCCCTACATCCAGTTAGGCGCTTGGTATGCGAACCATGAAAGTTTATTAATCTCTTTATTATCTAGAAATAATGCAGAAGACAGCAACTTTGCAGTTGACCGAATTTTGGAACAAAGGGGTAATGATATCCTTGGAGACATGCAAATAAGACCAAGAAAAACACCTAAACTGAACTTTGCAGCAACTACTCTTAAAGAGCTAGTCAAATGGGAAAATGGTGTGGTACAAGAACCTGTTTTTACTTGTTTGCTCACTTAAGATAAGTTGGTAATGCTAAGATTGACACCTCTAATAACTCCTTCTGTTAAAATTCATACTCAAAGTACCGAGCGTGCTGTAAAACAAGCGACAGTAGCATCCATGTCAGTAGTTGGACCAGATGCAAGAGATGGATATATTAGAGCTAGAGCTCAACAAAGAGAGTTGCTACCTGTTTTTAAAACAAAGAAAGAAATTTTAATAAATTTTCAATGTCAATAGATTTGAAAGATATCTTATTTTATTTATTGTTTTTTTAATAGTGCTATAGTAGTGTTATCAAAATATTATTTGGGTAAGGTGGGATAAACCTCCTGTTTTTTTGGGGAACCGCATCACTAGCACCACCTTTATTTCTAATAAAACAAAAAAAAAACAACTGTTATAAGCAAATTTGTTAATCATTAAAATCTCATTGAAAATTGTCCAGAATCTGCATTGCTGGGAGGATTCAAGAAAGATAATGACTTTGAAATAAGTATCAAAAAAAATTGCAACTGGTCTAAAAACATTATTTGCATTTAATATTTCATCGCAATGAAAAAGAAGGGCATGTAAAACATAATAAAGGACAAGTGTGACAAATAAGATTTTACTAAATTTTGCAATTTCTAAAAGTGAAAATTTGGGTATCAAAACTTTTTCCGATCAAAAATATTTTTAAGTAAACCCTATTTAAAATTTGATTTTACATAAGAATACACCTTTTCTTAAGCTTTTAGAAGAAAAAAAATTCTCGCTGTACCCTAATGGATAACTAAGGGTATTCTAAAATCTTCTAAAATTAAACAAAAGCTTTATATTAAATATTTAAAATTAAAAATAACTGAGAAAAAGACCATCTATAAAAATTGCGTAAGATTATTTGAACGTCTACGGAAAAATTATAAAAAATATACTACACTGATTTACTCAAAAAAATACAAATTAAGCTCAAAACGCACTTGGCAACTAATAAACGAAATTATTGGTAACACAAAAAAAATGTCGCAATCTTAGTCCTCAGTTATTAAAGTAGCTGAAAATCTTTTGCTTGATCAAAAAACAATTGCTTCCAAATTTAATAAATATTTTGTATCTGTAGGACGAAACTTAGCCGAAAAACTTCCACACCCTAAAAAATTAATAAAGGCAAAAAGTTAAAAATTAATTTGACTCTCTAAACTCGTATTTAAATTATTTTGATTTGTCTTTCAAAGAACTTGAAAGTGCTTTTAAATTGTTAAAGACAAATGAAACCTTTGGTCCTGATGATGTCAATGGGAATATTATTATAAGCTGTTTTGACGTTTTAAAAGACATACTTTTCCAAATTTTTAAATACTCTATTAATCAGGCTCTATATTCAAAGAAGGAGAAAAAACTAATGTAAAACACTATCGTCCAATTTCTATCATCTCTGTTTTTTCTAAAATTTTAGAAAGAATTTTATACAACTGAATATTCAATACAGTGGCGTAACTGTTAATTGGTCCCCCTCCCCCTCGCCAAAAAAGTCAATGGGTCCTCCCACTTTTTTTCCAAATTTTAAAAAAATATATTTACAAATGAAATATCCAATATTTGCTTTTTATATTGAGTTAACATAACACGATTAAGTATATAAAAAATATTTATTTTATAAATTTGAAAAATAATCTAATCTATCTTTTCTCAAAATAATTATAAAAAAGAACGAAGATTGAAATTATGCTTAAGAGATGCATACTTAATAGCAAAAACTTTACTTCACTTGTGCCTATTTTGCAGAATTTATATTTTCATAATAGCTATACTATTTTAAGACAGTAATTCTTAGAATGCTATCAAGAATAGAAAAAAAAATTGAAGAATATTCTAAGAAACTTTATATTTGTTGAACTACTTTAAATATAAGTTTTTCTTCTTATTCGCAAATTCCGCAATTACTTTTTCTAATTTTAATGTTTGTGCTTTTTCGTTCTCTATTGCCAAAATTGCACAATATTTGTGACGCTCCTGAGACATGCTTTTTCTTCAATATGATTTGATAATCTTTAAATTGCTGAAAGATCTTTCAGCACTTGCAACTGTCACAGGTATTGTCATCAATAGCAATATTGCTGTGTTTACATTTGAAAAATTGCTCTCCATAAAACTGTATTTGATGAGCAGTATGTCAGCTTAATCCTTTAATGTAGTTGCTTCTGTGATGTTATTTTCAATAAAAATGATTTCATTATTTAATTGGGTTGAAAAATGTTTTAACAAACCGTCTGGGTAACAATGTTGCATTAATTTTGCTGATTTAATTAAATCATCTTCAGACAATTTTATTAAACTTTGAGGTTGCAAAAAATTAAAAAGATTTGAAAGTTTTTCCATTCCAGTAAATCTATCACTTATTTGCACGTTAACAATATCTATGGTCCTATAAAAAACATTTAAATCACTTCCACGTTTAAATCACTTCCACTTAAATCATCAAAATGTCTCGCATATTTGGATTGTCTCTTAACCTCAAATGTTGGTTTTATTTTCCACTTACTGCAAATAGTTACAACTAATTTAAATAAATCGTAATTCGATCTAAAATCTTTTAATTTGAATTTCAGAGTACCAAATAACGTGGCCGCTTCGTATAGATCTATGTACTTTATTTGTAAATTTTTTGAAGATAATGACGCATATAAAAACAAATTCAAAGTTTGATATTCTGTCCCTATAATTTTAGAACTTCAGTTTGTTCTACTCTTTCCGAATATTTTAAAGAAATTTCAGTTAAAGTTTTGACTACATCTAAAAAGCGTAACTTTATGGCTAATAAAGAATTATTTCTTGAAGACCATCTTGTTGGGTTTAATTTTTTTTATGTTAATTCCGACTCCCCGCTAAAATTTGATAATAAATCCCATCTTTTAATACTGTTGCCAAAAAAGAAGTAAATTTCTTATAAAATTATAAAAAAATTGTTTACTTCTTTACAACCAGAAACAGCGTCATTTATAACCAGGTTTAAATTATGACATGCACAATGAACATATTGTGCAGATTGCTGAATTTTTTATTTTTTTCTGAGCTCCGTTATGAATACCGCTCATCACATCAGCTCCATCATATCCTTGACCACGGCACTTTTTTAAATCTACTCCTTTATTTTTAAGCAATAATAACAATTAATTGGTTAAACCCACTGCTGAATGATCCTTTATTTCATAAAAACTCAAAAATGTTTCCTTTGACAAGGTTAAGTGTCCTGTTTGCGAATTATGTGAACGTATCGAAAAATTAAACTCAATTTTTCTTTTCTAGATACCTCTTGAGTTGTGTCAACTATAATAGAAAAAAAGGCAAATTCATTTATTTCCAATAATAATGTTTTTTCTAAATTTTGGCTTAAACATTGAATCACTTCATTTTGGATAGCTGGACTAAGATATTTTATAGTGCCTTTAGGCTTATTGAGTACTTGTTTCATTTTTCGTCGTACTTTGACAGCAAACAAATATGAGACAAAAAAATGCCATTGTAAATTTCATCTGCCAACACTTCATTATGACCTCTAAATGCAAGTGAGTTTTTTGTTAACATTAAATTGATGTTAAATAACCTTTCTAATACCATCTTCCAAAATGAAGCTTTATGACAAATTAATGTCTCTGTATGTATGACGAATTAATGTCTCATTAAGTGTACTGTTTTGTTTTCAATGATTGTATACTTGACATGCTTCAATATGTTTTAGGCTATTAGCATGACTTTTTTTTTTTTCACTTAGCCCTTTCCTGTCTCGAACTCCCGAACGCCATTGGTTATTTTTATTATTTGAAAATAACCAACATGTTTCACAATATGCTGAGTCCAAAATTTTGGAATAACAGAGCCAAAATCGTTGCGCTCGACTAAATTTATATCCACAATAATAATAGTTTGTGGAAAACTATCTACAATTTTGTGAAGGATCTTTTTTAAATGGTCCTTGTGGTTTAGATCTTTCAGAGGAAATAATAAATCTTTTTGTGCTACCATCAAGAAATTTTCCTTTAAAATATCCCATATCTGTTGTTATTGTATTTAATTCCGAAAATATATTCGGTTCTGGATTTGTTTCTTGTTTTTATAACGAGATTCATTATGATCTTTCGAAATTTCATTGTGTTCTAAGTTAATTGAAACAGATAACATTTCTTCTTGTTGGGTTATTGGGTATTTTTATCTGCAATTACTTCACTAGGTTTCTGTTCTACTGATGAAAAAAATAAGGATATCTTTTTATTGATTTTACGTAATTTATCATCAGCCTCCTTTTTTAATTTCCTTTTTCTGGCTCCACTCATATAAGTTCTTTTTGAGTCCATGCTATTATAAGAAAAATATTTTATTAGAACAATTATATTTATGTATTAACCTTATAGATATAAATATATATAGCTAAATACTTTTGAATAAATAATAGACTTATTTTGTATTTATTCTTTAGTTCGTGTTTTGAGTCCGCCCTTTTAATTTTTATAAATACATAATTTGTGTTTCTTTGTTAATTCATACTATCCCCGTACTATAACAAAACCTAGTGCGTACTCTACACAAAAACATGGTTTTACTTTTATCGCGTTTATATACATTTTTTAATTTAAAAACTCAAAATCTTAGTAATTAATTTGTATAGGAAATTTTGAAATCGCTAGAATAAAATTGCAAGATTTTTTTTAACTAGCAGTTAAAAAATAATTACCAATGTTATAAATATAACTAGTTTATTACCTATTAGCTAAACATTTTGATAACTTAACATATTGTAATGAAAATTATAACTATATGATTTTAATTCCTTTGCATGAATGCATATAAAAAGAAAAGCACTTACCTTCTAAATATAATAAATTTAATAATTTATACTTAATTTTCCACTCTAAAATCACTTAACTTTATTGACAAATATTAAATTACTAAATTATATCAGCGGTATTTCTTTAATGAACAACGTTAATATTCACTAATGTTCACTAATTTTAATTAGAAATTCTATAACGGAGTTGCAATTGAAATTAAATTCTGTAATAGAATTTCTATTGAAATTTAATTCTCCAATAGAATATTAAAACTTCTAATAAAACTAAATCTATAATAGAATTTCTATTAAAATTAAATTCTATAATAGAATTTCTATTGAAACAAAATTCTATAATAGAGTTCCTATTATAGAAAAAGAATCTGTTTTTCATTTAAGAATACGTGAAAAATCTTCGTGGGGCCCTCTAAACTCCGGGCCCACCCGCCTTGCGGGGTTGTGCAACTGCTAGTTACGCCACTGATACAATCACCTTTTAGCAAACAAATTATTATGCAATATGGATTCAAAAAAAATAATTCAACAGAGCTTGCTATTATTCAGCTTAAAAGAAGTATATCAGACTCCTCTAACAGTTCTAAATTCACATTGCGAATATTTATTGATTTAGCAAAAACGTTTGATACAATTGATCATAAAATTCTTGCTTAAAAAATTTAAAATATTATGGTATAACAGGCAATGTTTTATAATGATTGAAAAGTTATTTAACTAATCGGAAAGAATTTGTTTACGCCGATGAAACATTTTCATCAAATATGTTAAATATTACATTAGTGGATTTCCTCAAGGATCCATTTTAGGATCTCTTCTTTTTCTTATTTTTAATAATGATCTATATAAAGCCACGAATTTATTAACAACTATGTTGGCTGATGACACTAATTTATTTATGTCACAAAAAAGCATTCCTACTCTGTTTTATTACGAGAACATAGAGTTAATCAAAATATCTGACTTGTTTAAGACTAACAAATTGTCTCTTAACATTGATAAAACTAAATGGATTCTTTTTGATCCTCTTATCAAACAACATAAACTGCAAATTAACATGCCTCATCTTGTTATTGACAATATACAAATCAAACAAGTAGCAGTAACCAACTTTCTAGGTGTTTGTATAGATGAAAATCCTACATGGAAAGTAAGATTAAAAACTTATCAAATAAAATTTCAAAAAGTATAGGAATATTGTACAAAGCAAAAAATATTTTAAATAAACATACTTTAGTACAATTATATCACTCATTTATACAATTACATCACTCACGGTTATATTCACAACTATATCACTATTATATATACTCTCAATTATATCACTATTTATACTCACAATTATATCACTTATATCAATTAATCAATTATATCAATTATATCACTTATATCAATTATATCAATTACATCAATTATATCACTTATATCACTTATATCAATTATATCAACTATATCAATTATATCACACAATTAAACTCACAACTTTATCACTATTGTATATACTCACAATTATATCACTCACGGTTCATACAATTATATCACTCACGGGTAGTACAAATAAAAATAAACTTAAACCTCTTTATTATCAGCAGAAGCATGAAGCACGTCTTATATATTTTAAAGATCGTTTAATACTCATGCCAAGCCTCTATTATTTAAAATAAAAGTTTTTAATATATCTAAGTTTTATATTTTTAATATTCTTTGTTTTATGTTTAAATGTAAAACCAATTCATCCCAATTTCTTTCCATAATTTGTATTCATTAAAAGATAAAAATAAATACATTTTACGCAATGATAATTTTATTAGGCAGCCCAACTTTTAAACAAACCTTTTTAAATTTTGTATTGGTTATCGCGGACCATTCTAATGGAATAAAATGGTTTAAAAAAATTTTACTGAGGATTTCATTTATCAAAGTAACTACTTTTGTTTTAAACAATAGCCTTAAGAACTCATTTTTACAATTAAAAATTTAAAAATATACTTCTGATATTTTTAAGTGATCTTCCTATTTACCCCTTTATTTTACCGTGGATTTATAAAAATTGATAGGTATCATTAACTACTGTAATCTACATATATAATAGATATAACACATTTTGTATTTATAACAGAATATTTTAAGTTTCTTATTTCGTTAACTTATTTTTTATCTTGTAAATATCTTATAAATTTTAACAAGAACATTTCTTAGTGGTACTCGACGACAAGATCGTATGGTCTTTTACGAGTCTCCGCGTTCTTTTATTTTTTAATAACGATCATTATATATATGTTTTTTTATTTTAAAGTATTTGTATTTTAAATAATAATATGTTGATAAACATTCATAACAAGTTGCGTTACATGGTAAATGTTATTATCATTTTACTTTTAAACGCACTTTTTTATATAAAAAAATAATAATTAAAATTTTAATTGTTATTTTCAATTAACTATTGCTAAAGCATATAATTTTGTGAATACTTTTGTGTAATCATTTTCACAATTGGTGAATATTTGAAATAATTTCTTTACTTTGTAATTACTTTTTTATAAAACTGATCACTTTTTTTTGACAACTTAAATTTTGTAGTGGCTGGTGACATTTAGTCAAACAAAACTCAGTTACCAACTGCTAATAATTAATGCTATATGTTGTTGATAGTCCTAAATTGAAATACGCAACAGTCTTACTTTACTTCATGTCTTTTTGAATTATCTTTCACTGTTTATCTCTTATCTAACTACATATAAAGTTCAACAATGTAAATGTTCACTGGATTTATATACATTTCATGGCTAAAATGTTTGGCCTTTTATGAATCTGCTTCGCAGCTTTTCTTTCATAAAAATAGCAATAACCAAAACAAACATAAAAACAATTGAACATCCTCTTACCCCTTCAAAGCCTATTTTAACAGATAAACTACAATAAAAAAAGAGACATCAAGTTTTTTTGTACAAATATTTGTTTCTGTATTTTGTAAACCCTAACATAAAACTACTAATAATAATTTTTTATTGAAGTTAAACTTAGAATTAAGATATAACTACTGTTAGATACCATGAAAGTTTTTGGCAATAGGTAGCGTTTTCTATAAAAACGAGTGTTTTATTCATGATATTCTCAGGTGCTTAAGGTGGAATACCCCTCAGAATTTTGAAAATATTGGAAATAAATATTATTTTCTTACTTTGTGCAAAATTTATCAGAGATTCACAATTTCAAAACCATTTTAAAAAATGTGTTATAGATCTTTATTAAACTAGAATTTATTGAACCCTAAAAATTTAACTTCCATAACACCCGCCATAGCAACGGCACTTTTTTTTTATTATAACTAAAAAATCCACTGAAAATCTTATTTTTCTGTTTGCTAAACATACTAAAGAAAGGAAATTCATTTTCTATTGTTTAAAACCACTTCAGAATAAAAGCAATCACTGGAATGTCCATTTTTAATCTTTTAAAATGGTTAAAGCTTGTAGAGTTAAACAAAGAACTTAAGAAATTAAAAGGAAACAAATGTTTTATTGAACGAAGAAATTAGTTGTAAATGGTGTGGATATGGATGTAAATAATAGCAATGTAAACATAGAATCAAATTGTGTAGATATGAATGTAAATATTACTAAAAGTGTTGAAGATATAAATGTAAATATGATGAGAACTGTTGATTTTAATGTAATTGGTTCTGATCAAATTAGTTCTTCTGCTAAAAAAATCAAAAACATTTCATCATCAAGACCTACAATATTGAGTAGCTTAATTACAGGATACCATTTCATTGATTAAGAAATACTTAACTCTGTAGTTTCTACCCTTAGATGTCCAGAATGTATGTCATTAGAGCTATTTCTT
This sequence comes from Hydra vulgaris, assembly GCF_038396675.1. NCBI lineage: Eukaryota > Metazoa > Cnidaria > Hydrozoa > Anthoathecata > Hydridae > Hydra > Hydra vulgaris. The sequence continues at coordinate 35,291,684 of NC_088933.1, forward strand.
TTAGAAAACGAAAACAAGAGAAACGGTCTAGCTTCTTGTCTCTATATTAACTGTTTTATTTGTAATTACTCAAAAGAATTTTACTCATCGACATTCAACAAACAAAAAAGTTTTGATATAAATACCAGGGCTGTATACGCTATTAGATCATGCGGTCAAGGTTATTCTGGATTTTCAAGATTTGTAAGATTGATTGGATATGTCTAAACCAATGACTATTAACAGTTATGATAAAATTGTTTTAAAATTAACTAATGCAATAAAATGTGCAGCTGAAGTCACAATGATGGATGCTGCTCAAGAATTAAAAGATTTTAAAAGTGATCATTTTTTTTTAAACTCCATTACTGACCATTTGCTCAATCCAACTAATGTTGCAGTATCATGTGATGGAACTTGGCAGCGGCGAGGCTACTCGGCAAGTATTAGATGTTGAAGCAATGAACAAGGCATAGAAAAGTTGTTTTTTTAAAGAACACTTAAAGAAAGAAAACCTATTTGCCTATGAAAAACTGCACAATAAACACAAGTGTACTGATAATTATCAAGGACTATCTGGTGGTATGGAGCCAGAGGGAGTCCGCAGAATATGGAATAGGTCTATTGCAAAACATTGTCTGCGATATACTGAACTTTATGGTAATGGAGATAGCAAAGGTTATGATGCTGTTAAAAATGTTTATGAAGGTGTATAAGGAAACAAACTTGAATTTGTTAGACATGTTCAAAAAAGAGTTTTAGTGAACATGTCTAACACGCTTACGTAACCTAAAAAAAAAGGTAAAAAGGTCTAGGTGGTCGCGGAAAATTGACGGATGCAACTATTGATCGTCTCCAAAATTATTATGGCATGGCAATTCGACAAAACAAAAATGATTTAAACGGTATAAAATTTGCTATAAGGGCTACACTTTATCATGTTGCCTCATCAAAAAATGAAAATTTACATTTTCCTCACTGTCCTGAAGGTGCAAATAGTTGGTGTCGGTACAATTGCAACAAAGCAAATCATGCCTCAACATATAGGCCTGGCCCTGGTTTACCTATATTGATTGTTTGGAAACTTAAACCAATATATGATGAGTTAAGTAATGACATTCTTTTAAAAAAATGTCTTCATGGCCTTACCCAAAACAACAATGATTTATTTAACATGACAATATGGGAGCGTATACCAAAAGGTCATTATGTTTCGCTTACTCATCTTCAGTTTGGTGCTTTTGATGCAGTTGCCCATTTTAACATTGGTAAACAAGCTAGTGTATTAATTTTAGAAAAAATGGATTTGAGACCTGGAATGAACTTGTTAGAAGGATGTAGGCAAATAAATAAAAAAACGATTATATTTAGCCAAATATAAAAAACTAAACCGCGTAAAATAACGCAGACAAGTAACTCGAGGAAAAAAGAAGAACAGATATGATTAAACTCTTGAAAAAGAAGGAATACCATATCAAACTGGTACATTCTGATATTTATATTATTTATTTTATCAAGAATTGCATATATATGTATATTATTTAGAACTTTTTTATGCAAGCATTTTTAATTTAATTTAAAATTTTATTTTTTGTTGATGGTTACAATAGTTTTAACAAGAATGAACTAATTAAAATCAACACATTTAACAATTATAGACAATACACACTCACATGAAATTCGTTAAAAACAATAAACAATAAATAAACCAAAAAAAATCAAGAGCTGTTTTTCTCAGATGGAGATTTTAAAGACACCGGCCAACATATCTAAAAAACCACAAGTGATGTAAAGATAAAATTTTAAGCATGAATGCATTTTATTGCCTTCTGTGATTTAAGTGCGACAAATTTTTTAGAAAATTTATTCCAGCCCTGGAATAGGTTAACGAAGTCACAAAAATTGGGCTAATTTAAGCCCAATTTTGAGCCTATTAAAAAATCATATCAAATCATATCATATACTGTTCCACTCATATCACAGAACAACCTTGCAAGAACAATTATCTAAAAAAGATTTTGTTAAAGTTGTGTACATCTTGAGCTACGCTGGCCGGGGTCTTTTAATAACTTTGTGGTTGTTGGTCTATTTTTGCAGGTGCCATTTTACCAAAAAATTTTTTTTTTCTTTTTAAACCTAATACATTATGTATATTAAGTTAAATTTATAAAATAATAATTACTCAAAAAAAAAACCTTAGGGGTATTCCACTCTAATACAAGCTAATTAAAAAGTGGTGGGTGGTTGAACTTTTCTTTAGACCTAATAAAAACGAAAGGAGAAGGAGTCCTAATATTAGGGTGGGTGGTATTTTTTCTCAATTCTAGTAAACGGGGATTGTATTGATAAAAAGGGGCAGGACTAAGTTTTAAGATGCAGTAAACAAGGGTTTGATTAAAAAAGGTGCTTCTTGTATTCTAATAACCGGGGTGACAGACGAATGCCTGATTACAGGGAAAGTTTTTATTTTTCATCAGTGAATTTACGTTTTTAAATTTTTAAGACCGGTTTTATGGTAAAAAGGTGAAGTTTCATTGTCGATAACAATTAACGAACAGAACAGGAGGGATCCTAAATATGCTCGAGTGGGTGCAAAAATTCTTCAAAAACTTCAATAAACGATCATGTGAATTAAGCACCTGAGAATTCCTTTCTGCAGGACTAAAAGTATATTTTACACCTATTTGGCTTGACTGTTCTCGATATTACATGTTTTACTGTATAAATTATAAGAGTTTTCATCATCACAAATACAGCAAACAATTAAATTAAAAATAATGAAATAATTAACTTCGTTATCAAATAACCTAACAACGAAAAACAACCCCTTTCTTCTTATTTCCAATACCAATTGTTCTTTTATTTTGTAATATAAAAATCAAAAATTACTAGTTTTTTAATACTTCGGATATTTTCATAACATAGACCGGTAGTCGGGCGAATATAAAAAAAGTTATCCTTTTCAACTTAACTTTAAAGCCAGAAAATATTCAAGCTGATTTTCGGCAGGCGACATTCAGCTATTTCAGAAAAAAAAGTTCAGAAATAGTTTAATGACTGCAATATATAACTGTGCTAATCGAATAATAGAAAATCATTGTTTACACAACAAACAATAATAAATCCTACTATTGCATAACAGGGTCAAAGAAACAAATAAAACGGGAATACAAACAGAACCTTAAATATATTATTTTCAACTGCGTATTTTTTGTATAACACAGGTAATGAAATTAAAACATAAAAATTAAAAAAATCGGTGGTTTTATAAGTTGTACTTTAAAGTTTTATTTAAATATTTAAAAAAAAGTGTAGATTACAGTGAAAGAACGCTTAAAAGCAAATTTTAGAGTATTATTTTATTTTTTGTTCATTGTGTAACATAAAACAGTAAGAATGACACCGAAATTTAACACCTTAAAAAGTTTAAGTCAAGATTTCAGTTCATAAAATATAAGATTTGACACAAAACTTTACACAAAAAAAAACTTAAAAGACTTAAAATCTTTAAATAAACGTTGACAAAAGTTCTTTTATTTTCAAAAAGTAGACAATTGCGTTCTTAGGATCTTTATCATTACGAGGTAATAACTACCATCAGAAACTCATAACATATTTGTTTCTTTGAAGAACACAAATATTCCTACCCTGTAGCAGACGATCAATTTAATAGTCGTCACCTCTACTTAGAACTTCTTTACAAGTTGGTCTAAGTAGAATAGTGTGTTCGTATTGCGCTGTGTAACACCCTTTGACGTCGCAGAGAGGAGGATACGCGTCAATAATACCTGCATCTTGAAGATTTCGTAAAGCCATTAAATATTTCGTCTAAAAATTCAAACTCAAAATTATATATCTATAAACATATATAAAAAAAGCTATTTTCTTCCTCTCTCTATATAAATATCTCTCTATATATATAAATATATATATATACATATAGTACTTTAAAAAAAAAAAGTATATATAAATATATATATATATATATATATATAAGTATAAATATATATATATATAAAAGTATATATATAAAAGTATATATATAAAAGTATATATATATATATATATATATATATATATATATATATATATATATATATATATATATATATATATATATATATATATATATATATATATATATATATATATATATATATATATATATATATATATATATACACACACACATATATATATATATATATATATATATATATATATATATATATATATATATATATATATATATATATATATACACACATATATATATATATATATATATATATATATATATATATATATATATATATATATATATATATATATACACACACATATATAATATATATATATACATACATGTATGTATATAAGGATATATATATATATATATATATATATATATATATATATATATATATATATATATATATATATATATATATATATATATATATATATATATATATACAGTGAGCGCTCTATATAAGCACCCATTTGAACCAATTTTAATAAAAAAGTTTCATATTGGGAAAAGTTACTTTAAGGGAAAAAAAGAGTATAAAAATACTTACCGTCTGGAAAAGATTTTTACTTATACAGAACAATTGAACTATATATATATATGAACTATTTCATATTTTGAACTATATATATATTTTGAAACAATTGAACTATATATATATATATATAGTGAATAAATATATATAGTGAATAAATATATATAGTGAATAAATATATATAGTGAATATATATATATATATATATATATATATATATATATATATATATATATATATATATACATACATAACTATATATATATATATATATATATATATATATATATATATATATATATATATATATATATATATATATATATATATATATATATATATATATATATATATATAAATATATATATATATATATATATATATATATATATATATATATATATATATATATATATATATATATGTATATATATATATAGTTCAATTGTTTCAAAATATATATATACAGTATCGGACAAAACAAGTGCAACCAAATAATGCTAATTTAGTTTCTTTATATAAAAGTGCTGCATTTTTTCAATTTACAGAAATAACTATGTAACTATTTAGAGACAAAGTTCTTCAAGTTTTATTCATCACAAAGTTCATTATTTGTACATGAAAATTAATAAATTAATCAAAAGTATTAAAAAAAGTTGATTTCCTTCTGGACAAAACAAGTGCAACTCGACAAAATGTTGACCAAGCTGTATTTCGCTATCAATATTTCGTTGCGAATCCTTTGCTGTCGATCAATCCTTGCATCTTTGAGGCATAGATTCGATCAGGTGATCAATGAAACTTTGTGCAATCGCTGCCCAAGTCTTTTGAATTTGTTCAAACAGTTGATCCTTATTACAAACACCTTCACGATTAATTCTGTGATTGACGATCTCCCACAGGTTCTCGATAGGGTTGAGATCCGGAGATTGAGACGGCCAATCCATCACTGATAGGTGATTGTCTTGAAACCACTGCCTGACTACTTTTGCAGTGTGTTTCGGATCGTTGTCTTGCTGAAAAACCCATTTTATTGGCATATTCCATTCAGCATGAGGTAACATAACATCTTTCAGGACATTTTTATACATGAAACGGTCCATTATTTCATTGTTTCGATGTATTGGACCTTGACCGTTAGCAGAAAAGCACCCCTAGACCATTACATTGCCTCCACCATGCTTCACGGTCTTATGGCAGTAACGTAAATCGAGGCGTTTTCCGGCCGGTCGACGTACACGGCAAATGCCATCGCTTCAAATGATGTTGAACTTTGATTCATCACTGAACAGGACAATTCGCCATTTCTACACATTCCAATCAATATGAGATGTAGCAAATAGGAGTCTTTTCTTCTGGTTTTTTAGTGAAATCAGCGGTTTCTTTGCAGGGCGTCGAGAAAACAATCCGGCTTCAACAGCACGTCGTCTGATTGTTCGGTCCGATACAGGCAGCTCTAATTGCTTTTGTATCTCGACTGATGATATCCAGGGATCTTTCTTGACGGATCTGACGATTATAGAATCCTCTCTAGAAGTGGTGGAACGCGGTCTTCCATCTTTGTTATCTGCTGCCAACTTCCCCGTAGAACGATATTTGGAACATAGTCTTGATACGGTCCATTATTTCACGCGATATTTATCACAAATACTTTTTTGTGACATTCCAATTGCGTAACCGCAAATAATTTTTTTTCTTAGTTCCAATCCAAGACTGTTGGGAGCCAATTTTGCACTTGAAGTCATAAAAATAATAAAAATAAATAATCACGCTTCTCAAGGCTTACCGTGTTACATTTACCTTGTGATGATACAATAATGCTCTGTGGAACACTATGTCTTGGTTGGATGTGGACTATATTGATGTAATGAAACACTTGTTGTATTTCACTTCTTGTATTGATGTTCTTCGATAAAACACTTTGATAAAACTCACATTGATAAACTGTCTTGATAATACTGACTGATTGACTTCCATATACTGACTGAATAACATGTTGATTTACATGTCTCTTATATAGTAAAATGAACCTGTGTGAACCTGTTCTGGAAGATTTTAGATGCTTCTTTTCGATGCTTCTGGAAGCCTCTGGATGCGCCTGGATGCTTCTGAATGTTTCCGGATATTTCTGGATGCTACTGGATGCTTCCAGATGCTTCTTCTGGAAACTTCTGGAAGCATCTGCATGCTTCTGGAAACGTCTGGATACTTCCTTTAATTATTAAAAAACTTCCGTGACGTTGACACGGACCAGACTTAAGAAAATGAAACAAACCAAAAAAGTTGCACTTGTTTTGTCTGCTGCAATATGGCACTTGTCAACGAAATTCTGCCTGTGTGCTGTCACCTGTCAGCTGATTGCTCATGTCATGGCATGCTATGACTCCAGACTCCTGAACTGTTTGCTGTGGTAGTATAGTTCGTTTCATTTTTAAGACATGTAAAATTAGGAACACTTTTTAGCATTGTTCGATGTTGGTTGCAAATGTTTTGTCCAATACTGTATATAGTTCAAATATATATATATTTCAAAATATTAAATAGTTCAAATATATATATAGTTAAATTGCTTATATATATATATATATATATATATATACATATATATATATATATATATATATATTTATATATATATATATATATATATATATATATATATAGATAGTACTTTTAAAAAAAATAGGCACAGTAGAATTTTATTGCTTAAAGCATATTTAAACTACCATAAAATAAAAACTAAAAAAAATATTGAACAAATTTTATTTTATTTGCGAGAAAAATCTTTTTTAAACATATCTTGCATATTGGATGGCATGCTAAAATTGCATATAAAAACGTTATCAAACATAATAACAAAAAATATTAATAAAAAACTGCAATTTATAAAAAATTAAAACAATAAAAATAACATCTAATAAGAAGCTAGAATTTAAAATATCTCACACGAGCTTTTTTGGAATAAACATATCTTTTTTGCATAAATTTTACAAGATTGTTGCAAATATTTTGGAACTCTTCTACAAATGGTCTCTAATTCTTGCATTAGGCTATTTATGGATCGTATTTGCACCTTGACTAATTCTTTGTCCATCCAAGCCGATTTGATTTGACTAGATTCAAATCTGGTGATCGAGCTGGCCAGGGTATTAAATCTACTTTATTTTCTTATTATATCATGAGGAGTTATTTTCTTATTATGTCATGAGGAGTTTACTATTAAACATACATCTTTTGCAGCCACAGCTTGTTAATTAGTGTCCTCATATAATATAAGTACAAGAAGGAAAGCTGGTTCATGAAATAGTTTTATTTATAGCACTATTTTATGTTTTATGGTTTATTAAAGCTCCATTTCCTGTAACACCACCTTTTTTAAATCTAAAAGTTGTTAATAAAATGATACAATATTCCAAATTTAGTCTAAAACCAGCAGAAGTTGTGCTGAAGTTACTAAAAAACATACTTGGTATTTAAATGAAAGATTTGTGGTTAAAAAATACATTTTTCTTTTAACGAAACTTTAAAAAGTAAAATTTGGTTAAAAGAAAATTGTATTTCCATTCCAAGTTGTTTGATTAATTTATTTACATCAACAAAAAACTAATTATTCCTTATTCACACATTGCTACAAAATTTTTGCCTACTGTAAATTTTTGCTTATTAATAAATTTTCTCTGCTAATTCCAAAAAAGTGAAGGTTTTCTATTTGATTGATCTATTTAAAGTTAAAACCTCTATAGCGCCAACTGGCAACTGATACATACATTTTAATGCCAACTGGCAACTGATAGTACCCATAAATCGTCAGTGTCACATAAAACATTTCATGAGAGGAAGTTAGTGCTCTCTTGCAGCTTAGACACAGATAAAAAAAGATAACTAGCTGTTTACAAGAGAGATAATAATACATACACTGTAGGGTAAAAATATATGAAATCATCCAAAAAAAAAAATTTTCGACACCCTTACGTCTCAGAATTTGTTTATTTTTACACCACTTGCAGTCCATATCAAAAAAATAATAACTGCGAAAATTTTAGTTAAAAATATCAATGGGTTCCAGAGATATCGTCACTTGAAATAATGCACTCAGCATTTTAGTGATTTTCTGAAGCGACTACAAAGCAACTTTGACATACAGTATCTTCATAATAGCTTGGGGAAGTTTCCTAAAATTTGGTACTCTAATAGATTTTAACTTGAGGAATCCAAAAAAAGCACCCTCAAGACTCGATTATCTCAAGAAATGCCTCATTTGTCCAATTTTGTTCATAATTATTGACTTGTAAATTAGTGATTTTTGGAGGTAAAATAAAGACTGTGGCCCAAAATCCCGAGTAAAAAGTTAAATTGTATATCATTATTTCATCTTAGGTCTACTGAAAAAAATTAGATTCATCAATTGTCTCTCTAATACATGATCAAAATTTGCATTTAAAAATGGTGTCTTTTTAGAAAAATTTAAATTTTGTAACAAAAGCAATTAAAATATTTTGTAAAACATTTATTTGAATAAAACATCAAATAGTGTTATTTATTGACTAGTTTAGGATATTTATAGTCATGGGCCAAGGAAGACGCCCTCCCCTCCCACGGGAGGCCCCCACGCCGCCCCCCATCTCCCTAGATTTTTTTTTATTTTTTTTTTTTACATAAAATGAATAAATAATAGTTGATTGTTAAAATACATTTTAAAAATATATTTTTTCAGTTTAAGTTTGAGAAACAGTTTATTTGCGTTACTTCAAATCGATAAATACTTACCTCTTATTTCAATGATCTTTTTACGATTTTAAGTCATAAATTTTAAAACCAAAGATATTAAAAGGTTTAAAAACATTTTGACAATCAATATCTTTATGTAGTTTTAGACTAATATAGTCATTGACATAATAAGATGTGAGTGATTTGTGATTTATTTAAACCCCCACCCCTCTCAGCCTACAATTCAAGAATTTGAAAAAAATAAAAGACATTTTAAATGCAAAATAGGTAAATAAAATAAAAACAAGTTTATATTCTTCAAATCTAATTCAGATATGTTGTATGTATGACCTGATATTGTTCGCGGTCTAGAAATTAGGCATATAACTTCAGAATTGAGCACCCAGCACTCATCAGTTCTCATTGGCCAAAAGAAGTTTTTACCTGGTCCATGTGGATGCATGAATCTGACTTTTATATCAAGCTCACTTACATCTTCAGCAATCCCTACCCACCAAAATCCATCATAAAAATATGCAATACAATCCATTTTTTTAATATTTAATGAAATATCTACATAATGTTTGCTTTTTGGAATGATATCAAATATTTCAGTGCATGCATCAGTACTTATTTTTTTATAACTTACAGTGTTTGGAGCAATTGGAATAAAATGATGATACATCCTTGTGCCAGGAACTGTTCTTCCACCTAAATTTTTCTAATTGTGCTCGTGTTTGATCAATTTCTTCTTTTAAAAATAACTTAAAATAAATTCCATTTATCTTGGCTTTACAAAAGGAGTACATTAAATTAACATCTAAAATCTGTCCAGTAGTTATTTGTTTTAGACTTTCTTGACATACTACTCTTTTAACAGTCCCACCAATACCATCACAGGGGGATTTACCATGACTGGTAGCAAAAAATACCTATTCAGCATTTAAATCCAAGTCTTTACTGTGATGACAAAGATTGATAAAATTTTTAAAATTTTTAAATTGTGCTGCACAACCATCGGAAAAGTATTTCACACTTGATACATCAGGTAGATTTTCTTTGATATATCTAGTTATATCTTCCTGAGTCTTGTAAATAAATCCTGTGTCATGATCAACATCTTCTGAAAGGTAACAAAAAGATTTATGTTTGAGAAGTTTGTTCTCTATAAAATAAAGTACAATTGTATAAAGTGAGCATTGACTTTTGCTCCAGTGATAACTTTGAACCTCATCCTGAACAACATATTGATAGTTTTCATCAAAATCTCCTAAAATTAAGCATTCGTTTTGGTTAAGATTTTCTTTACAGTTTTTTAAGTATCTACTTTGTGTTTTTGCAATATATGAATGAGTGGTAAGGTTGTCAATGCTGTCACATAATAAATCATTAAATTCATCTAGTGGCAATGACTGTGAAAGTAGTGTTGTACAATCGGTACTCTGCCATTGCTTAAATACTACATCTTTTTCATGCTCATGGTCCATAAACTCCTGCACTAAAAAACTTTTTAACACTTCAATACCAGGGCATTGGTCACATCGATGCAACATACATTCTGCATTTTCAAGAGAGCAAACAATCAATGCCATGAAATCTTTATAACTTTTATTCCACCTAATGGCATCAATGAGAAATTTTGTATTTTGGTGATGTATGCAAACACATACATTGTGGGTACCTGGCGCATTAGTTGTAATACACCATTTAGGTTTAAGAGTACAAAATTTTGACAAACTGACTTTGACGTTAGGGTAGTCTTTTTTAAATGCAACATGTAATTCATTAAGATTGAGTAGCAATAATCTTTTTTGAACATGTTGGTTTTTCTTAATACTTACATAATCTTTTTTTTCTGGCATCATTCTTGAAAATTCATCACTTTGATAAAAGTTAATCACTAAATTAACTGTTTCTGGTGAAAGTGGGTTTCCAGTTTTTTTTCCGGGTAATGATAGAATTCCATTCTCATTTTTAACTTTTCTTGCTGTTTGAACAAGATACTCAGACACTTCAAAGTAGCTTGATATCTTTTTACGTGTCCATGATTTTGGTGCGAGTGTTAACATTTGCACCTTATGGCAATAAGAGTCAGTCTCTAAAATTTTATTTTTCATTTCATACATTAAAATGTCTAGATCATGGTCATTGTTAATGTTGTTGTTTAAAATGGGGCTTTTTATTTCTGTTGTTAAAAAAGTTTCTTTAATATTATATGCTAATGAGACCATTTTTGCAACTCTGTCAATAGTGTTCTCAAACTTTTGTTTTGCTACAGGCAATTTGCTGTGTTTTGAAAGACTTTTTAGTTTGACTGGTGAAATTCCAAGCAATTCTATAGTGGTATCTAACTTAATTTTTTTCTCACTTTTGGATTCCCATTCCTCCTGTGAATTTAAATCTTCATCAGTTTCTATTGCCTTTTTGTAACATTTACTGCAGAATTTCCAACCTGGGGTTACATAAACATTATTTTTTTGCAAATAGTTTGCCATATCTATGGAAATCTTTATATTACTTAAAAAACAAATTTAGTTTTACGTGGTTAAAATAACTGAAATTATCAAACATTATTTAGAATTGCTCATGATAACAACATATAATTCTTATTGAACTATATTTTTCCTTTAAATTTGCTCGCCATATTATTTCTTCTTGTTTTTCACAAGGAAGATCTTTAAATTGAACAAAACCTTGTTTTCTTGAAAATCCAGTTTTGTGGCAATGAATGTTAAGACTTTTTCCAATGTCACATTTCTCCATATTAATTATTTTTATTATTTATTACCTAACAAAATAATATAAAAACTATAAAATTAAAAGTAATTCTTTAAGAAAATACAAACAAGTAAATACCTTTAAAAAGAACAAAACTAAACTTATGTTTGTTTTTTATATAAAAGGAGGTTTTAAGTCACCAATTTGAAATAATGAAAAAATTTTTTTTTTCAAAATTAAAATTAAATTGTATGTTTTTGCATTATTTATTAATTTTATGCAAAAAAAAAAAAAAAAAAAAAAAATCTAGGGAGATTGGGGGAGGGGCGTAGGGGCCTCCCGTGGGAGGGGAGGGTATCTCCCTCGGCCCATGACTATAAATGTCCTAAACTAGTCAATAAATGACACTATTTGATGTTTTATTCAAATAAATGTTTTAAAAAATACTTTAATTGCTTTTGTTACAAAATTTACCACCATTTTTAAATGGAAATTTTGATCACGTATTAGAGAGACAATTGATAAATCTAATTTTTTTCAGTAGACCTAAGATGAAATAATGATATACAATTAATTTAACTTTTTACTCGGGATTTTGGGCCACAGTCTTCATTTTACCTCCAAAAATCACTAATTTACAAGTCAAATATTTTGAACAAAATTGGATGAGGCATTTCTTGAGATAATCGAGTCTTAAGAGTGCTATTTTTGGATTTCTCAAGTTAAAATCTATTAGAGTACCAAATGTTTGGAAATTTCCCCAAGCCATTATGAAGATACTGTATGTCAAAGTTGCTTTGTAGTCACTTTAGAAAATCACTAAAATGCTGAGTCAGCATTATTTCAAGTGACGATATCTCTGGAATCCATTGATATTTTTAACTAAAATTTTCGCAGTTATTATTTTTTTGATATGGACTGCAAGTGGTGTAAAAATAAACAAATTCTAAGACGTAAGGGTGTCATGGTCTGGATGATTTCATATGTTTTTACCCTGTAGACAAAAAATACGCCGTTAATAGGTACTACAAATTTTCTTTTTTTGCATCGTAAAATCTTTCACTATAAGCTACTCTAAATATCGAATACACATATACAAATTTGTGCCAGCTGGACAATTAGGGCAAACCATGAGCCCTCATGTGATATATAAAATCTGCCAAACTACTCAAAAGTACAGAAAAAGCTAAACGGAGACAGGGTCAATATCCAGACATGCCATTATCTACAACATCAGCCTCAAATGTTGACAGCCTACTAGTACTATTACTATTCATTTATTTTCACGAAGTTTTGAACGCTACTGCTATTCATCTCTATGTTGAAGTTGCTATAAGTTTTTTCATTCTTTTGCAAAGGAAGATGCAATAAATATTTCATCTCAAGAATCAGCAAGCAACAGTAGCAATGACATGGAGGAAGCTTTTACAACTTTTCAGCCTCACTTTCCCAATCAGAATGAGCAAGTTGATTTTATCAGAGATTTAGGACTCACTAAATCAGGAGCTGAACCTCTCTAATGAAATGAAATCTACTAGACAAACACTGCAGAACATGCGTGTAATGGAAATAACTTGAAATTATTACTCATTTATTTTCACAAAATTTTCATGAAATTATTTTCATTTATTTATTATAAATGATGTAATGATTTATATTATTGTAAAGATGTGACTGGTGTGTTTATATCTCTTGTATGATCCTGCCCAATGGCGACTTTTCATAGATGGCTCAAAAGGAGTCTCAAACCAGTGTTGCTCCACAATGGAAATTATTATCAAACTTTGTCTCATGCCCACTTTGTACAAAAAAAAAAAGAAGACTTAATAATATCATAAAAACTTCTAAAAAATATTAATTATTCTGAACCTAAGATGTTTGTGGTGATTTTAAGATGCTAGCTTTCTCGCTTAGCTTGCAAGAGGGATAAACAAAGTATTTATGTTTTTTTCCTAAAGGGATACACTAAGTATTTATATTCCTTTGCTTTAGAGACAGCAAGGTTGATGATCATCATTACAAGAAAGTTCATTAGCCCCTACAAGTGAAACTACAGCCAAGATTATTCAATGTTTTAAAGCAAACTAGCAGATTCCAACAAAAGTCTTATTACCCCCTGCCCCCTCCACACACACACACTTCATATCAAACAAAGATTGATATAATAGTTTGTACAATTCTTAGACTTTAAAAGAGAAATTTTAAAACATATTTGTCTCATGTCTCTAAGCTATCTGAAGCAAAGACCAAAGGTGGTATATTCGTTGGATCGCAAATAAAAGCAATATTCATTTATTTATAGCTAGTGAAACTAAAAAGAGCAATGAAGAAAGTTGAAAAAAAGCTTGGTGTGGACTTTTGATGTAGTTAATGGATTTCTAGGAAATTGCAAAGACCTTAATTAAAAACAACTGGTTGCAAAGATTATATAAAAATTCAAAAAACTTGGTTGTCATGTGTTCATAAAGAATCATATGTTGCATTTACATCTAGCTTTATTCCCTCAAAACGTGGACGATGTTAGTAAGAAGCATAGTGAGAGATTTCATCAAGACAGCAAAAATGGAAAGTAGATAACAAGGAAGATGGGATACTCCTATGGTGAAAGATTATACATAGTCTCTAGTCAGAAAAGATGAAAGTATGCTTTCATAAAATCACAACCATTAAATCTAATCCTGAGGAAAGAGTTATTTTTATAATAAAAAACATTGCCAAAAAACTTGTAAAAATGCACCTTTTTTAACTTTTAGTTAAAAAACCAAAGTTTTTAAGTAATAAATTCTAAAATTAAAAAAAACTATTTTAAAACGATTACTATTTCAGAACTTTTGGTTTAATTTTGCTTCTTTTAAGTACCATGTTGACCTACTTTTGAAAGACTTTTTTTCCCAAAAATATCAGGAACCTGTTAAATAATTAAGGGTCTAGTTGCACGCCTAAAATAAATTTTCAATAAAATGTTTTTTAAACTCAGTGTTATTTCATTATATAAAACACATTACAGGGTTCTAGTACACACCTTATAAAAATGTTGTTTTTAAGGTCACCTATTAAACACATATGTTTATATAAATAAAATACCTGTCCAAGCCTATCTAACCATCTTCTGCAAAATGCAAGCGTTCCAAAGTTTTCATTAATTACATTAAGAAGTTGCTTTGCTCTTGCTAATCTAAAAAATAAAATCTTTAAATCAAAACACCTTTTTCTTTTTTAATTATTAAAAAATTAGCTATCATTGCATCATTTGAGTTTACTTACCGTAAAGGTATATGACCTACTTCAAAATTTTTCATATAATGTGAGCATTCCATGTCATCATGCACAACTCCTTTCCCTGTACTACCAAATGTTTCAATAGCATAAAACTCATCTTCCTCCATAACTGTGGCTTCACCTCCCTTAACAATAGGAACAGTTTTACCAGCATGTATTCGATATGGGGCAACAGAGTGTCCATTTAGGTTTCGTATTGCTTTTACTTTAAAACAAAAAAATTTAATAATATATTTACTAATAAAGTTAAGTATATTAATAACATATAGCAATAAAATAAACTAACAAAAGAAGACCCAAAAAACAGGTCATTAAAGTATGCCAAATATGTTAACTCTGTCGGTTAGACTTTTCATGTAACAACTTTTCTGTTTCAAAAAAAAAATGAACATATCTATAGAATAGACCAAATAATCTAAAATAATTTCTTAACAAAAAAAAATTTATTTGTGAAATTTTATGCAAGGATTAATAATAAATTTTTAGAGGTAAGTCTCTCTTTTAATTTTTAATTAACTTGATGTATATAATTGTATGAACTAAAACAACGCAAAAATTATTAAAAGTACTAAAAAAAGTACTTCGAACAATTTAGATTACAACATTGTAACAATATTTGAATAGTTTTAGTAAATGGTGTGAAGATTAACGGTATTTCACTTAAACTTTTAGAAAATGATTAACATTTAATAATTTTTAAATCAATTATAAGGGAAGGAATTCTACCTAAAAACAGATTAAGGCCCACAAAATGTAATTGACTTTCATTGAACATAAAGAGCTAATTCAATTTTAGCTAATTAAAGGCGTATTAACAAAAACATGAAAAAATGCTCTCCTGCGGTCCCATGGAAGGGAAAACTTGTGATCTTCTTTGTTTTGTTTAATAATTAAATTTAGCATTGCATTATTTATGGATAATCCCTTAGCTTATGTATTTTCTACAGGATTAATTATATTTTCATATCCATTCTCTTACTACATTATATATAAAATTCTGTACTTGGTTTCTAAATTTGAAAGCGCAGTACATTTGAAAAGTCTTCTCGGGAAGAGTGTGCGTTTTCCTCGCCTTTTTGTCCAGGTTTAAAGTAATTTTTTTTTAGACAAACTGACCATGGCAGTTCGCATCTTTCAACTTATAAAATGTTGCAATAATTCGTGGCAAAAAGCTACTTTTATCTACTAATAAAAAAAAAAAAAAAAAACGATCCTAAAAAAAGGAAACAAAATAGCAACAAAATATCAAATTTAATTAAATAAACTAGAAAATTTAATAATTAAAAAAGTAAATAAAAAAAAAATTTTATAAAATTTTTATACTTATTTTTTATTCTTTTTTTTAGTCTTGTTGAAAAAAACATCTTTTATAACAATTTAACAACAATTGAAAGTTTTGATATGCAATTTATTCATAACTTCTATCAGCCCACATAATTAAGAAACTAATTTGCTACGTACGGTTGAACTATGAGAAATTTTATTAATTTTTTTTTTTTACATTTATTTGTTTGTACATCTTTTCGCTTTTAAAAATGTTTTTGCTACATTTGACGCTTTTTTCTCAATACTTGTATAATAAGAAAATATGAAAATAAATTATTATTTATTTGTAAAATATATTACTTGAATTATAAATTTTATAATGACAGAATAAATTAAATAAAAGAATAAGATGGTTTCTTTTATATATGTATTTACCCATTTGATGAATAAGTGCAGGCTAGGCGTATTGAAAACAACCAAATATTTTATATTTAAATATTAGCATTAATGACTTTTTTTACATGAAAAACTTGTTAAAATTTTTTTTTTACAAATAAATAGCAATTAGTTCTTGATTTCTTGAGCATTGATAAAAACAGTAAAGTAAAACATTTCAAAAACAAATTTAAAAAATTGTCCATGTTTCTTGCGCAAATTATAAAGTATTTCCTTAATATACTGACTGAAAAAAGTTGCGAAAAAATTTTATATCAAAAAATATTTTTATTTTTGTTATATTCTTATCTACTTTTTTTCTTGACTTGTATTAATTTTGGTAGTTTAAAACTACTTAAAAACGTCTTAAATATAAGGAAACAAAAACAGTTAAATATAAAGCTTATTGTATTATATTTTTGATAATTTACCTTTTTTAATATTCAATTTTTTTTAGCTTATTTAATTTAGATTTTCTATTTCATATAGTTTTTGGTTCTTTCCTTCGAGTATTGTTGTTTTGTTCTCTCTAGTTTCTTTAGCTTTATTTTGCCACAAATTCTTAAAACACTTTCTATATAAAAAGGTGGTCATGTTGTCTAAAATAATTACTTTAAACATGGATGAACAAGACATGCAACCACATGCGCTTCATTGGCTTGTTTGATAAAAATCACAGCTGTTTTTGTTTGATTTTTGTTTAATTTTTTGTTTTGATGATGGAAAGAAAAAATTGATAGAAATTGATACAAAAAGTTTAAAATAGATTGAGCCTCAATTCTATTCTATACTATTTTATATTGTCTAATTTTTAAAGTTATAAAATAATTCTATAGAAAAATTAACTTTAACAAACTTTAAATGGTTTGGGTATTAGTACATACCCTTGCAATTTTTTTTTTAAATTCAAAACCTAAACAGAAAGTTTAATAAATTTTATAAGAATTTTTAGCGGATAGTTAAACCTATGCAATTATGCTTGATACAAACATTTCAATTTCAAAGTATTTTATTTTTCAAACTCATTTTAATTGAAAAATTATAGAGTGTTCTATATGAAAATAACAAATTTATTAAAAAATGAGATTATTTTTACTCATAGTACTTTATTTTGTATAAAAATTTACAGATATTATTATGGAATAATAAAAAATTAAAAGCTACAAAAAAAAATAAGAATTCTATTTAAAATTCTACTTTTTTTTGTTTTGTTACTATTTTACTACAAAATCAAATAAATGCAATGAGTTTTATTCAAATTCAAGTTTTTACAAAAATTACGGTAGATAGACTTTGTCTAATTTTAGACTTTTAGACTTTGTCTGATTTTCTGATTTCCCAAAAAAATAACTAAAATTGATTCTTTGCTATCATGTTAAAGACTCTGTATTATTAATACTTCAATGTTATATAGAATTCTTGGTTTACAAAACAGTTATCAGGCCTTGTGATTGTGCCATTGAACAGAAAAGCTGGAAAAAACAAACAAAAAAACAAAAAAAACAGCAACAACAACAACAAAAAAAACAACATATTTTTTGTTTACCAAATAACAAAGATGAAAGTTTATGTTGGATAACTATAATTTCAAGAGACAATACCCACAATTTAAAATAAACTGTAATAGGTTCTAAACATTGGCCTAAAAATATTAACTTAATAATGATTAATTGCAAGAAACAAACAAATGGACCTGTAAATATATTTCATAACATTGATAACAGCCAAGTTCCAACAGTACCAGGAACTTTAAATATAACAATATGCTTATTAATAAGAAATATTCAAGAGGAACTTAGAGATTTAATGAAGTTGATTTTAGAACTTAGAATTAGATCATAATGAACTTAAAATTATATCATAATAAAGGTTAAATTTGAAAAACCACTAATATATAGTTACATACATAATGATGACAAAGTTTAACAATCAAAAAAAAATTGTATTCAATGAACTGGAGTATCAAGGGGAAGAACTGGAGTATGAAGAACTTTTTCTAATTGACAAAGCTTTTGCCTTTTATGTTAATATTTCTGATGCAGACCAATCTTTTTCAAGATGCAGACCATTCTTTTTCAAGATGCAGACCAATCTTTTTCAAGATGCAGACCAAATA
This sequence comes from Hydra vulgaris, assembly GCF_038396675.1. Classification (NCBI taxonomy): domain Eukaryota; kingdom Metazoa; phylum Cnidaria; class Hydrozoa; order Anthoathecata; family Hydridae; genus Hydra; species Hydra vulgaris. The sequence goes on from NC_088933.1 coordinate 35,310,749, forward strand.
TTTTTCAAGATGCAGACCAATCATTTTCAAGACACAGATCAATCTTTTTCAAGATGCAGACTAATCTTTTTCAAGTCATAAAGTAAAATAGTAAATAAAATAAAAAATTTTTTTATTTAAAATTTGTAAAAATCTAATATTGTTGTGATATAAATGTAGCTATATTATAAATGTAATATTCTTTCAGATTTCATCTTCAAATGAAAAGTGATTTAACACATAGAGCATTTAATATGGGTTCATGTTTTATTTTGACACTTTCACTAAACCAAATAAGAGTATTAGAAAAATTTCAATTTGGTAAAACAGAGAAGTTAGTTGCTGATTGAAAGATCTAGAAAAACTGAGATCATTATATTTAAACTCCTTGTCAAATTATATTGTCTAAATGATTTACCTTATCTCTAAAGCTCCTAGAAAGACAACCAATGTTTTTTGTAAAGAAACCCTGACAGCTGTGAAAACAAACCCAGCTATAAATAAGAAACAAGTATTGCAAAGGTATTGTTGCTTTTCTGCAGTTGTATTGATGCAGGGAAAATTAAAAATGTACAAAGAATGTTTTATGATATAAGATTGCTTGATCCTTGAGAGCTGTCATTTAAAGTACTAAAGATATTCACTGGCAACATTTATTGAAAATAAGCAGAAATGTGCAAAAATATTGGTGTAAAAACTGGCAAAAATAGAATAAAAACTTTTATATTGACAACAGCAGATGCAATATTACAGACATCAAGTGGTTTAATAGACTAAACTCTTATCTAGTATACTTATGAATAACTATACAATATTGGCTTCATCCCATTCTAAAAAAGAAAATGCAGAAAAATTACTGTAGCTTTAATTTGAATAGATAAACAATTTTATTTTTTGTAACTGAGCAGTAAATAACATGAAATTTTATTTTTATTACAATTTTTTTTTTTTGTAATTGAGCATGAAATATTAGTTTTGTAAATTTTTCGCCCAAAAAGTATTTTTAGTAAGACAGTCTTTCTGTTTGTGCAATTGCAAGGCCTGTTGAAAAGACAACTGTAAGAATGACTGGTTATCAATCTAGAGTGTTTTTACTTTTACAGGTTTACAACTAGAATAATTCTGAATTATAAATCACTATAATTCTGGAATAAAAAGCACTGATTTTCTCTGATTTTTGTAATAAAATGTATGCTAGAATTACTTTATTGAGAACTATTATTTTAATAAAGAATTTTTACCTTCTGCAATTCGTGCTAGCTACAGATAAATCTGAAAAATAGAAGAGTGAAAAAAGAAGTAACAAAATGACACTTGATTTTTACAAAGTTATTTTTTCTGATAAGATCAAATACTTTGTGCTATTACAGTATTAGTGAAGTTGTTTCAATAGAATTAAAATAAGCAGAGGACCAGCTTAGCTGGTTGGTAGACCCCACTTTATCGTTCCATATCCATTCAATAAAAAACAGTTTTTGTTTTTAGTCTCAGTCCATTAATAAAAATTTCATTGTATTTAAAAAAAATTTCATTGTTTAAAAAACATTGCATATTTTAACTATTGATTCTCTTGGGACAAAAAAAACCCTTTATTTCAAAACTACTATAATATATAAACTATTTAACTTTAGTGATTTAAACTATTGTTGTAAATGTTTTGAATTTAAATAAATTTTTTGTTTAAATAGCATAATTATCTACTTGGCTTTTAAATAACTTTCATGACTTAAACTACATGATTATCTGCTTTGCTTCTGTGAGTTTGGCTGATTAAATTTAGATACCATTACCATGGATACCATTGTAAATGATAATTATTCTACCAATTTTCAGTTAAAGCAACATTATTTTTTCATTAGATAAATAGAAAAATCTTTCTATACCAAAATATATAGTTAATCACAAATTACCAACTAATTACCTTGATATGTTTTTCCATCAAGTTCAACTTCATAAGACTCCATTACTTCTTGAATGGCTTCTCCTATATCGCATAATCTTACATCTATTCCTGCTTCCTAAAAATAATAACATTTAAAAAAAAATATTATATAAATAAAATTTTTATTATTGTTTATTATCTGTTACCTTAATCCCAGTATTTGTGGCTTCTTTGACTGCTTTTAGTAAATTATCATATCTTGGATTAAACGCAACTGTAAATGCACAATCAATAATTCTACCTAAATTAAAAAAATTGTTGGTTGATACTGAAAATCTATAAAGATATCATTTACAGACACAAAAAATATAAAAAGATAATGCCATTATACCATTTATATGTGTCCCAAAATCAATTTTGCATACATCATCATACTGAAGAACAGTTTCATCACCAGCATTGGGAGTATAATGTGCAGCACAATAATTCAATGAACAACCAGTTGGAAAAGCAAGTCCTAAACACAAATAACTCATAAATCTCTAAATAATGTAAAAATGCAAATAACACTAATTTCCAAACTAATGATAAAATGAAATATAGAATTTCATCTAAAACCTGCTTCTAGTCCTTTTTCATTTATCAATTTGCGACTAGTGGATTCCAAAGTTTCACTATGTTATAAACAAAGTAAAAAATAACAACAAATATATAATTGTTTTCACATTAAAAACACAATTTTATTAAAAATTTTTATATTTTTATTAAATGATAAAAGACATTTAAATTTTTGTAACAAAAAAATTAATTCAATATTTAACATTAATCATTTAAAATTATATATAAACTGTTGTTTCAAAAGTTCATAGTTCATTTATATAAAATCAGCAATAGTTACAGTAATTTGAGCTAAATAAAAAATAATGCTTTGTAATACACATTCTTTAACAATAATACTTAAAAAGTTTTTTACAAAGATTTTTGTGAAAGAATAAACAATACACTTCTTATTGTGCTTAAACATGTCAAGTGTTACACTAACAGACAGCATTTGCAAGAAGCATTACTTTTTTACATTTGCACATGCCTAAAGTTTTTGTTGGCTTTAAGAAGCTTGTATTGAACAAACATCAACTTAATAGAGTTGTGAAAACTGAAATGAATATCAACAAGTTTTTGTTGGCTTTAAGAAGCTTGTATTGAACAAACATCAACTTAATAGAGTTGTGAAAACTGAAATGAATATCAACTATTTATAACTCTTTTTATATTCATATAAATATTTTTTATGTTTTTATGGTAGAAAGCATTTTTCCACATTTTTCTTTATTTTTCTTCTAAATGAATATGTTAAAATCTTTTAATCTCATTCTTTTTTTCTTAATCAGAGTATGAAAAAATTAAAAATTATAATTTTTAAAAGGCGAAGTTGTTTATTAAACAGGCTTTTTTTCTTGCAACTTGTTGAAAAAAATACATACTTAGACAATTAAAAAATATTAGATATAATACTCTTTGATAATTTAAATATTTGTTCATTTATTAGATAATCATTAGAATCAATTTGTTACTTTATGGGATTTTCAAAACTTTAAACAAAATGTTTCAAATGATAAAAGTTTATAAACTTATTTCAAATGGAATTAAAAATGTAAAATAAAACAATTTTAAATTTGAGTTTGAGTTTTATTTTATTTTTCACATATATTCTTTTTTAAGAAAAGAAAAAAAAAAAATTTAAACTAAGCCAGATTTACATGGTTGCATACCCTTTGTTTATTGAGAGCTCTATTCATGTAAAATAAATCATGAAAAGAAAGTTTTTTTAATTTTAGGTGCCCCAAGAAAGTCCTTACGGTTTTAACACAAAACACAGCAGAATGGCATTTGAAAGGAACTTCATGTCTCCTTCCTTAGCGATGTTACAAAACTTGCTCAGAGGTGGCATTAAAACCGTATTAAAAAATATAAATTAAAAAAATAAAAAATTGTACTGCCTAAACTGCCCAAATATTCAAATTTTTAAAAATTGTACTGCTTAAACTGCCCTAATATTCAAATCTTTAAAAATACATTACAATTACTATGGTAACTATTGACCAAAACACCAAAAATTGAATTCATACAAAGAGTAGAGTTAGAAATAGGGGTTAGTAGATACAGAAAAAACTGCAGTTTTTTAAATACTAAATTATGATGTTCTTATGATTATGTTTCCTTTAAAAAAAAAAACAAATATTAACTCACCATATATCAATCATTTTCATACCAGGTTTGATGAAACTTTGCACATATTTTCTAACCTAGACAAGTTCATAAAAACTTTAAAAAAAAATCTATTCATAACTATTCATTCTTTTAGGAATTTTATTAAATTTTCTATTTTTGTAAATTGTAATTTGCAAATATAAACATATTTATAAAAATGTTATTTCATACAGAAGATCCTAAGCCCAATTCTGTGTGACCACAGGATGTCTAACTCTGTGTGACCACAATTATTATTTTTGCTTTTGTAATTCATTATTTAAAAAAAGATTTTAAAAACATGCTAAATACTTATTTAATATCTTGTAAAGTATGTACCTCTTAAATATACCTCAGCTAACTTTTTTATTTGAGTTCTAAAATTTACATGATTTAGTTAAAAACCACATGACTATAATTAAAAAAAACCTGTCGATGAGCTTCAGCTGCCAAACGAGCTTCTTTGTAAATGTTTTCATTCATTCTGTCAATAGCTCTTTTCTCCTCACTTGTAACTCGCCAAAGATTACTAAAATTTAAAATCTTTATCATAAATTTACATTAATCAAGCCACCCTAAACTAATTTAATTCAACTTAGTTGTCATATTCTGTCAAGCAAACATACCATTAATAATAATAATAATAATAATAATAATAATAATAATAATAATAATAATAATAATATATACTTGTATAGTACAATATTGGAAAAAGAAGAAACTGTGCAATAATGGAAATTCAACTACATAAAATTATTTCCAAAAAATAAAATAAAAAAACACTAAAATAGTAATTTAAGAATTTTGAGCCTTTTTAAGGTCAAGTTTACATTTTTAAGATTAAGAATACCCCTTTGAAGGTCAAGTTTTTAAGGACAAGTAAACACCTTAACACATAACCCTTTATAAAACTTTTTTCTTTCCAAATTTTAGCATTATAAAACTTTAAACTTAGAAATATAAATCTTATTCTATAAATCTTAAATAAAAATAAATCACATACACAAGATACAACAATAAGATTAAAAAAAATAATGATACTAAAAAATTTAGAATTAAATATAAATAAAATGAGATATTAATAAAATCCTGTTACAGTCTTACAACTGTCACAGAATTACAAAAATGTTTTCTAAAATTAACATTATTGCTCTCTAAACTATTAAATAAGTGCTTAACTGATTTTTTTCTCCTGTCTGCTGGAAAATGGTAGCTGTGATTCCATTATTAGAACTTGGTAGATCGCTTGGACACTCTGCCTTATCAGTCATCTTACTATTAATTTTTACTCAGTTTTTTAACTATTATTAGTTTAGAATCTTTAATTAACTTCTTGTATCTCATCTTTAGTCTAATAACTTGCTCTCTGAAAATGTGGATTTTATTTCTTTTATTCTTCTGCTGACTTGTTAACCAATATAACTGAAAAGTTCTGACTGGCTATAGATAAAAGCGATGAGGCAAGGGCTATTGCTCTTAACAAATCAATGTTTTTTTTTTGTTTTTTTTTTTGTTATTCACCTCCCTAAGGCCGAGAAGGCCACTACAGATGAGGAGGCTACTTAACAGTGGTTATAACCCTCTCTCAACTCTTCAACTCCGAAACACGAACCTTGACGAACAAGGCCGCTGCGAGGAGAAACAAGTTGAACGCGGCACTACCAGGGACGTGGTGTGGGTTGAACTCGGAACCTCTCGCTTATGAAGCGAGCGCTTTACCACTACACCACTACCGCATATTTTGATAAAGACTGTCAGCACTTTTACTTTTACTTATTCTACTTTATGTCTTTTTAGATTATTCTTTAACACTAACCCCTCAATGTAACTATTTATAAATGGAAATGACATATACAACCGATTGCAGAGTTAGTGTTTGCTAACTCTGACTTTATTGCATTCGATATTTACTTACTCCTAATACCATTCTCTACTTCTATAATCTCTTAATCTTTTTTTTGTGTGCAATATTGTAATATTTGTGCTGGATTTTTTAAAGATTTTTTCTCTTTATACTTAAAAACATTTATACTTTTATACCTGAATAACTACATTTGTATTTTTGAATAAGGATGGTTTGGAAAAGAATGTAATGAATTGAGAACAAAAAACCACTAACATTTTTACTGTCTAACACAAACATAAAAGCAACAAATTTATAAAATATAATTTTTTTTTACTGTACTAATTTTTTTTTACTTTACTTAATTAAATTTAAAATTTATGAATAAATTTTAAATTTCATACAAAAATATTTTAGACTTCAAAAATTATAACTGTATAAAATTGTTTGGGTGTGTTTACCTAAAAACATAAATCTAACCTGAGAGCAACAAAATTCAATTCAGTTTAAAAGTTTTCTGTGTTATGAAAATTTAACAACTAAAGTTTTAGAAATCTCTAAACAAATATAAACAATTTAACCTTTTTTAAGGAATAATTAATTTTCATGGTAAAATCAATTAAATTTTAATGTAATCACAAAGTATGAATTATCTTTTTTTAAGTTATTTTAATGAAATTAGTTCTGTAGTTAATAATAAATATTAACTAGAGAACTAATTTCATTAAAATAATTTAAAAAAAGATAATTCATACTTTCGTCAAAAGTTTTAGTTATTAAAATTTCAAATAGAAATCTCACTAAATATCAAATAATTTTTAATTTAAAAACAATACATACTCATCTTTATAGTTTTGTATTTCTCCGATTGGGTAATCTTCACATGGAAACAACTGTGTTATAGGTATACTTGGTGGATTAGTTTGGACACTCTTCTTTTCAGATGATATGGTATTGGCTAAAATACATATATATAATATATATATATATATATATATATATATATATATATATATATATATATATATATATATATATATATATATATATATATATATATATATGTATATATATATATATATATATATATATATATATATATGTAAACTATGTTAGTGCATTTTACAAATAGAGTGCTTAATGTTCTTAATGAACAGAGCAATAATAAATTAGTAAAAAACACTTATCTAACTTTTTTCTTCAACTTGAAGTTCACCATTGCTGGATCATCAAGAAGAGAACTCTTCCTGATGATCCAGCAATGGTGAAACTTTAAGTTGAAGAAAAAAGTTAATTAAGAGTTTTATATATATATATATATATATATATATATATAAAATATATATATATATATATATAAAACACTATATATATATATATATATATATATATATATATATATATATATATATATATATATATATATATAAAATGTAAAGTAAATATAAAAAAAATGACAAATATAAAAGTGAAACTATACAAAATATAAAAAAATATAAGCTTATAATAAATAATATTTATTAACACTATCAGAAAAAAAAAACAGAAAAAAAAGATAAATACATAACACCAGACAACAACAACAAAAAAATCCCCTTATAATTATTTTTACTTATATAAACAAAGCTTGATGAACAGATTTCAAATCCAGAAACAGAATTATTCTATCATGTGCAGTTTTTTAATCATAAGATTGCTTGTTAATGTATATTTAATGTTGCCTTTTTTTCTTTTCAGATTGAAGTGGGTTAAACCAACCTATCATGTGTCCGATTGTTTTTCTGCAGCAGGATTCACTAAACCAATTTTAACCAACATGTAAGATACCTTTAACTATCCTAAGAAAATCTAAAGGTTTTGGGCTCCCACCTTCAGCAGTGGAATCTTTTACTGCCTGAAACCAATGTGAGTCATTTCAGAACTAGAAATGCAACACTGTCCACATTTTATGCCAAGGAAGATATTATATGTTTTCGAACAGATATTTATGGTCTGTTTGATTGAAGCCTTAGGAATGGGTTGTGAAATGTATCAACATTAATAAAAAACACATCGCTTTATCTTAGGCGGTTTATACTTGTTGACCAGTGTAATACATGTTTCATGAGCTTGGCTTTAAGCATTCAATTGTTGATAGGAGATTTTTTATAGATTCTATAAAGAGATCCCTTAAAGTTGTCTTACTACATTTAGGCAATTAAAGGAACTACAATTGCCTAAATATAGTAACAAGAATTAAAGGAATTAAAGGTATGTATGAATCCATGAATTTAACAGGAATTAAAGATATGTATGAATCCATGGCAGCAATACTCAAAGTAATAAATTACAACAAATATGCCTGGAATATTTATAGAGATCCTGAGATAGTTGCACTATTTCTGGGAATGCAGATAGGTTACACTAGGCACATGTGTTTTTTACGCCTCTGGGACCATTGAGATAATAAGGTTCACTATGAAGTAAAGGAACAGCCTCCTCGATTTGAGTTTGTTGCAGGCAAGAACAATTTACATCAACCCCTTGTTGACCCACTAAAAATCTATCTGCCACCTTTTCACATATGATTAATGTAGATTTTTGTAAAAAAATTTGAGTCCAAAGGCTTTTCAATTTCTTAAGGAGAGGTTTGGAGCAGTTTAGACACAAATTTAAGCTGGTGTTTTTACTGGCCCTTAAACATGCAAAGAAATACACTCTTAAGGGCAGGTTGCAGGCTTTAAATACTTTTGTTTTTGTCATGGAAAATTTTCTTGGAAACCATCAATTTTATCCATATATTGATGTAATGAACAAATGATTGAAGCCTTAGGAATGGGTTGTAAAATGTATCAACATTAATAAAAAAACACATGGTGTTATTTTAGGTGGTTTATACTTGTTGTTTGAGGTGTAATACATGTTTTATAAAAAGATTTATAAATATATAAAAATATTTTGATTAGCTAAAAGTCTTATTTTAAAAGTAAAAAAATATTTTAAGTGCAACAGAGGTTAAGATCAGTAGAGTCTATGGTCTGTCTATGGTCAATCATCTGGTTAACTAGGTAAGGGTTAACAAGATTATCTGCTTTTTCCATAAAACAGATGATTATTTTACTTTAAATGGTTGGCAGCTCTGAAGAACAATGGTTTTTAACTTATACAATCACTCTCATGTCTAAAATTATTTTTTAAATATTGTCTAAAATTTGAGGTGTAATATTTCTAAAGCATTTTAGTAACACTTTTTAAAAAATGGGGTTAGTGGCTCAGGGGTATTAGGACTAGAATTGGATCCAGTTACCTCAGCATAATGGGGGAACCAAGTTCCCCCATTCATATGAATATTAATGTTTTTTTAATGTATTACTTAAAAAGCTTTGATAAAATATTCCTTGTAAGTTAATTTACTCCACATAGTGTGTACTATTTAAGTAGAAACTAATAAATATTAATGTTATTTTGTTCTAGCCTTAACCTTTTCAAATATAGTTTTTTACCAGACAAGTTAAGTATGGTAAGATCACACAACAACAAAAACGCAGAGAGAAAAGTCAGCATTGAAGAAGTTAGAAATGGCAATAATAACACAAAAAAACCAGCTACATTCTACAACATTCCTACATCTACATTTACACATTGTATTCATACAACAATGACAACCCTAAAAAATTGTTTAAAATTTTGTTTATGATAAGCTACTATTAATTTATTTCATTGATGCGTATTTTATGAAATAAGCTATATCCTTATTTTTTGTGCATCTTTAGTTTCATTTCACAGTGAAATGATTAAAGTTTTCATTTTATTATTATTCTGTTCTTAGTTTAAAACATTCTTCTTTAAATAGTTAAAAAAAAAAAAAATCTTTTAAAATTTTGCCAACATTTGTGAAGTCATTGCAATTAATGAATGTAATTAATCTAATGTAACAAATCTAACATAACTAACCATAACATAATTAACCTGCTTAGCAATCAATGAACGTAATTAACCTGCTTAGCAATCAATGAACGTAACTAATCTGTTTAGCAATCAATGAACATAGTTAACCTGCTTAGCAATCAATGAACATAATTGCTTAGCAATCAATGAACGTAATTGCTTAGCAATCAATGAACGTAATTGCTTAGCAATCAATGAACGTAATTGCTTAGCAATCAATGAACGTAATTGCTTAGCAATCAATGAATGTAATTGCTTAGCAATCAATGAGCATAATTGCTTAGCAATCAATGAACGTAACTGCTTAGCAATCAATGAACATAATTAACCTGCAATTAGCAATTTAAATAACTATAGTTATCATTAACGCATTTTTTAATGAGTTATAAAAAAGCGATTAGCATTAGTAATTTTATAAAAAAGTCTTTGTGCATTGTTAAGTATTAAGAGGTAATAAGTTACAAAAACTTTTACAATTAAAATTTTTAGTTGATAATTTTATCAAAATTTATTTATATTATCTAAAAAATTAAAATTTAAAGTTAATTAAAAGTTAAATGTTTAAAAATATTAAAAATCTAAAATTAATTTAATGTTATCTTGATAAACTTCCTTTTTTTAATCAAAACTTTTTTAAATCAAAACTCTTATTAAAAAACGCACATGAACTATTTCAGAATAACATTATTTCAACCAGTTGCAATTGTGGGTTTAGTTATTTACCATAAAACTATATTGTGAATTTTTGTTAAAAAAAAATGATGATTTGAATAAAAATTATGTCAATAGTAATACTTTTATAGTCAATGTATTTTTTTTTATTTACAACGTTATTTTTACAATGTTATAAGAAAAAATTAGAACTGAAAAAATAACTTTTAATTGACCGATCAATAAAAACTGTTGACATCAAATCTGTGTTAGCCTATCTTCGATTTTTTATTTTGTGCGCTGGTTTATAAGCCATTTATATGCAGCTTTATCAACAGAATCATGCTTTTCAAAACTGTTGTGTCGCTTTACTCCAAATTGACCAGACTTATACTTGCTGATTATGTCTTCTTTATGCTTAACAAAGAAAGTTAAAATGTTTTGATTAACTCAAAACCTTTTAACAACATTCTTTTTATAAAGACTTTTTTGTGAATCTTTAAGAGCAAGATATTTTTGTATAATTGTCAGGACTGTCTTCTTTTGTTTAGATGCCATGTTGAGATTTCTACTGCACTACGCTACAACATGTTTGATTTTTTGTTAAATTTTGAAATACAATGTATCTTTAATTGAAGAAAGAAAAGGGGAGCAAAAAATCATTTTGACAAAATTTGAAATAACTAGAGGTTCGAATAACTGATGGATATTTGCACAAATTTATTAAGGAAAACTAACAAGGAATGAAAATTACTTCGAATATACAGGATATTTAAATAAGTGCCAGTTCAGATAACCTAAAGTTTATTGTAAATATAAATTAACTATATATCCTTGTCTGTCAGGTAATATCTCCTATGTGTCAAATATACATAACTTTATTAAGTGCTCATACATGCATATCTTTTAGTGCAGCATGTGCTGAAACACTGCAAATACTGGTATTAGAAGTGTGTTTCAATTCAAAAAGACTACTAATTCTAATATTGGTATTAGAAGTTTCAATTAAGAGATAAAAACCCAGTGATAACTCTTATAGAGATTTTATTCTAAGAAAATATTAAAATTTTCAGAAACTAATGTTTCTTGAAATAAGACTCATCTTTTGCCTTTTGATTGTTTTTTTGAGTTTTTAAAGGTTAATCATAAGTTAATCAGTTTAATTTTCTATAAAAAATTTGTTTCCTAAACTGTTTTTAAACAGATTTAAAAGAATATCAGATTTAAAAAGGATTTTAAAAGGATAATAATTGTTTTTTATACAGACTAAAAAGAATATTACCTGACAAACAACAATATCCTACAAACTCCAAATTAGAACTATTATTAAACAGTAGTCTTAAGCTAAAGTTTAAATATTTTAGAATGATAAACCAACTTATAATGTTTATATTATGTTATTATTTGACTAAAGTGTTATAGAAACTAAATATAAAATATTGTTATAAGTTTGCAACAATTTGATTTACTTAAATGTTAAATGTTATATAAGAAAATAAAACTCATCGACAATGCCACTGATGTTTATATAGTAACCAAAAAAGAGTTGATGATAAATTGGAAAAACATACTAACCAGGTTTCTTTTTTTTCTTCTTTTTATTTTTTTTATTTGATTCTTCAACATCTACAAATAGAAAATTTATAAGCATTTTTTAAACAACTTTTAACATGACTTAAAACCTGCAACTGTTTTACAAGATTATCATCTGCTTTAATATTATTCAATACTATTGATTTAAACTAAAAAATAAATAATCATTTAAAATAGAAACTTAATAATAATCAATAAAAAAAAGTAAAAAAAAATGATTAGAAGAGTTATGACTCTCTAGTGGAGGAGGGCGGGGGAGGGGTAGTAGTAGAGGGAGAATTTACTTTATTGCACAATATAACTTAACTTTTAATCTAAGATATTATGAAATATATAAAAACTAAAATAATACACTAAATTGTAAATTTCTACAACTCATTGCAATATGTCCGAAATACTATTAATTACTAAATTGTTTCTCCGCGCAGCTGCCTTGTTTGTCAAGGTTTGCGTTTCGGAGTTATTGAGTTGAGATAGGGTTATAACCACAATTAGGTAGCCTCCTCGTCTGTAGGGGCCTTCTAGGCCTTGGGAGGTGAATTTAAAAAAAAAAAAAATTTTATTACTGTTAAAGAAAAGTAGCTGTGGTGCAGTAGTTAGAGTTCTGGATCAGATCCAAGAGTTTCAAAGTTAGATGCTGGCTCTAACAAGATAAGTGACATTAATAGAGGAAGAGGCATGAACTTCCAGATTAAAAGCTCTTTCGTGGTGCTCTGTGATAAGACTGCTAGGTCTTCTTAGAGCACCTTAAAAACTAATTTAAAAAAAAAAAGTAAAAAAAAATTGATGTTTTATTTTTGCTGATACATGTAGTCCAAGAATAGTCATCATGAGGGATGTACCAGAACTCCATTCCGGCCGGAATTTGTAACTTTTAGGTTTTTCCTGTTCCGGACGGAATTATAGGTAAGAACTATAGGTAAAAAAATACAAACTTCTAAACAAACACAATTTTATTTGCAATAATCAATGCAGGGATTTCTGAAATGCAGGGATTTCTGAAAATTTAGGAGTACTGTGGTGCAAAGAATTGCTATGCAGTTTTGGTCAAAAAACTAGCTATTTTTTCATCAAAAATGTTACCTGCCTCTGAGAATAGTCTCATTTTTAATGTTACTTAATTATAAATAGTTAAAAATTATAAATAGTTAAAATTTAGAATTATAATGAACAGTAAATATTTCAATTTTAACCTAAATGGAAAAATATAAAACAAAGAAATAATTTTAAATATAAATATGATGCAGGTTAAAACTTTTAATAAATAAAATTATAAGAAATAAATAAAAACAACATATTAGATATAAATGAAACAAGAATCAAATTAATGAAATAGGTTATATATATTATAGGTTATAAATATAAATTATATAGCCACAATGATGAGGTGCAGGCTTTCACTATCACTCTTGAAGGTAAAAAATAACATAAATATAATTCTTGTTCTGGCCGAAATTCAAAACTTCCATTCCTGTACAGACTTAGTAACCATAACCATTGATTGATAGTTTTAAAGAGCACAATTTTTTTTTTACTTTTGTATTTCTATTTGGCATAATAACATATAATAGTACCTATTTTGATCAGGAAGGTGTGTGATCGAACGCCATTATATGGCCACAAAAAAATTATTTTGTTTTGACAACATGAAAAACTGTTGTTTGCATTGTTAACCTGTTTTGAATTGGAGTCGCTGTTGTTATTTGATTAATTACTACTCATCAGTTTATTTAATATTGTTTATTTAAACACTCTCTTTCAAACCTCAGCACACCTACACTTTTTTATGTCAGTGTGTTGGATGACAAAACATTGATTGCACAGTTGTGGTGAGCATTTTTCAACTCCTTTTTGAATTTCCATTTGAATAGCTGGAACAACAACAATATCAAAGGTATTATTGCAGACAACTTTGACTTTGTTGTTTGAGTTGACTTTAATGCTGATGCTATATGTTGTTTGTGCAAATCTAGAAGGCAGTGGTTGAGATGTTGGATTACACATCTATAAAATTGTTACTGGTATGCTTGTGGCTTGAGCAGTTGTTTATTCATTACTGCAAGCACAATTTTCTTTTTGGTGCAAAAATTAGACATAACTAATTAATAAAAGCTGCATTTATAACAAAGTTATCAATTAGCATATTTTATTTAACCCCTTATTTTGATCATTTGTATTTTACTGGAATCAGCAAATTTAATTTTGAAAAAAGACTCTTGACCAGATTCTTGATATATTTCTAATTCAATGAGTTTTACTTTTTAGGGATTTATAAAGGGTTTTTGAATACTGCCAGGGGAAAATTAAGCGATCATGAATAGTGATGGGCTAAAGCAATTGAACGATCTTGAAAGTATATTATTTGAAGCAATTTTTATCATTAATTTTTATATTCCTGGGTAAAAGTTTTTGTGAAAATAAGTTTTATCATGTTTAAAAATGATTTTAATACAAATTAACCTGGTCAGGAGAATATTACTTTCCCTTATTTGTCTTTCAGATTTGGCAAAGTTGATTTTAAAGTTAATGCGTGTACTTTTTGGACCACAAGTATTATCAAGAAATGTTTGCCTATTTAGTTTGTTTATTTGTATATGCTAAAGTTAATTAAAGTAACAAGCTAATGTCAACCTTATTGTACTTTTTTAAATTTTGGCAACAAGTATTTTTATCCTGTATTTTATATTTACCTGGATTAACATCTGTTTTATTCAAATAATATTTATAACATAATAGTTATAAGAATCTTATAAAGTAACTAAGCTAATTTTATTGCAGTAAATTTGTTCTTTTTTCTGCAATCTGTTAAATTTGAGTAAATTCACCTTTCTTGACTGTTTAACACTAACAGCAAAACAGCTGTTTTTAGAAAAATCAAAAAAAGCAAACAGCTGTTTTTTAATTAACTGTTTTTATTGTTTTCATTATTTTTTTTAACAAAAATTAAAATGAAACAAAAAAATAAGAAACTAGAACTTGTTTGTTTGAAACTAGAACGTGTTTGTTGCAATGATTGAATCTTATTTCAATATGGCAATGAGTTTCAACTGCATAAATTTCATTAAATATATTCTTGCATGATTAAATGAGAATTTCGAGAATATTTGTACCCAATGAAAAGTTTAGCAAATAAATGCTGTTAATTAAACTTTCATAAGGTTAACTCTTTTGCTACCAGCCGTTTTAACAAAAATCTTTAAGCTGCAACCACACATTTTTTTGAATAAAATTTGGATGGCATAACATAAACAATCAATAATTAAAATTCGAATAGTAAAATCTCTTTAAAAGCATAACAAACTATATATCAATAGAAAGCTAAACAAATGAACTTTTTAATTAAAGTTTTTAACATGCATCATTGAATAATAAGAAATGCAAAGTGCTTAAAACTATAAATAAATAGTAACTAAAACATTAAGTCCAAAACAAAACTCATTTAAAGTATAAAAAGAATAGGAGGATTCTGATGATGAAGAAGAATGAGATAATAGTTTTAGAGAGATCAAATCATGAACAGAAACACTTAAGGGTGAATGTGGAGAAACTAATCACTGACATAATTCGAGTAGAGAAGGTAAATGATTTAGGTTGTCTGGAAAACAGGTTAGAAAGTTGACTATTTGAGTTAGAGGCTAAGAAAGACAAAAGTTGTGGGACTTAATTCCTGCAGAGTCACTGACACTCGAGCCAAGCCATTCAGTGTGATGAGCATTAAAATCACTAACAACAACGAAATTGGCTGATGGATAGAGAGAGAGGCGTGATCAATTTGATCAGAAATAACATGGAAAAGAGTGCAGTCTTGAGATAAAGGAGAGCAATATAAAACAAAGAAAAAGGCGATTGAGTGAAGGGGTGCTAAATGAAAGCACATAAAAGAATAATCAGTGCATTCAAACCTAGTTTCTCTACAAATGGGTGAATTCTTATAAATGTTAATGCCCAGGCCAAGCATGTGACAGTTGGAGTCTTTACAAATTAAAGGAAGATAACCATCAACACTAAGATCATAAGATGAGACAGCCAAACACAAATTAGCCTCACAAAGAGCGAGTAGGTCTGGTAAACTTAGCAAGAGATAAGACATGGATGGTGTCCCTGTTCATACAAAAGTACGAACAGGGACACCATTCCATGCACAACATGGCACTGTTAGTACTCCGATATTTTACAGCTGTTGATGGAATCAGCTGCTATGAAAGCTACCACAGAGTTCAGGAGACCTGATTACCAGTCGGCCACAGAACCATAAAACTGAGTTTTAGAGCTATACCCTCATTAGGAGATAATAGAATGAGTTGCCTAGTCAGAAAAACAGAGACACAAGCAAAACTGATGCATTGAGTCAAGAAAATGTAGCATTCAACATCCTAAACTAGAAACAATGTATTATTAATACATCAGCTTAATAAATTACATTTGTTTAAAAAGATTATTTAATGCCTGGACAAGCAAGGTGCGCGACTGCTTGCCTGGCAAGGCCTGGTAATGTATAAGTGTACTATAATTTTGTTTTTTAGGATATTTTATTTTCTTATAATTATTATTTTTGTCTATTTTGTCAGCATATGTAGCATAATCGCTGAGAACTTGAGAAACAGTCAGTTCCTGCTATATAGCAATAAAATATTTGTTTTTTTGTTTTTTTTATTCAATTTCTTTTAGACTTGAATTTCCCTTTAGAGCCTGAGTTTATTTCTATTGCATGCGTAGTGCCTATAATCTATTACTTTTTTTTATTATACACTTTACTATAGTCAGGGTCGGGGCCAATACATATTTGTATTTGTATTTGGTAAAAATAAACAAAATTTATTCATATTGTATTTGATAAAAAAAATTCGTGAATATTTGTATTTGCGGTTTAATAAACCAGGTTAGGTATTTTTTGGGAAAATACCAGGAGGTTCATTGTTTTTTTCAAGGGTTAATTGTTTTAAGACTTATCATTATTCTTTTATATAATAGACTATTTTATCAGAGTTGTCTTAAAAAAATCTTTATATTTTTTCTAAACCTAATTTACATACATTTGTATTCGTACTTAGAAAATGCCAACTGCATATATTTTGATATTTGTTTGTATTCGTAATGGGAAAATACAGATTGCATGTATTGTATTTGAATTTGTATTTGGAAATCTAGGACTAACATACTTGTATTTGTGATTGATCAAATATATTTGACCCCAACCCTGAGTGTTTTTACTTTGTTCTGAACATCTATTCAAAACATCTTTTTAATATTTTTATCTTTCCTCTCTTCCTAATTTTTTCCTTATTTCACTTGAGTTTGATAATTAAATCTGGTCCTTTGATGCCCTTTTTTTTATTTTTTAAATTTGTTATACTCGCCATAATCAAATAGTTATAATAACATATATATCAGGCCTTGTTACGAGATTTCGCTGAGCAACGAAAACATGTAACGCATTTTTAAGTAACTCAACTCGGCAAATATATTTTGTATTGTTAGAAGTTATATTACCTCACTAGCGTCTTTTCAAGTACCGCATTGTAATTAAAGTTATTTTATTAACGCATTAAAAATCATACAAAAAGTTGTTTTTTTCCTCACTATAACAAAAGTTACAAATAAAATCTAAGTTCCTATTTGAAAAATCATTTTTATTATTTTTTTCAAATATGAACTTAATTTTATTTTGAAAATAATATTTTTTTCATATAGAGTAAAATAATATTTGATTATTTTCTTATAATTTTACAGTTGGTTTTTGGTTATTTTATTAACTGTTAATAAATTTTTTCTTATTTATTTTGTGAACTCTTTTTAATAATGTTTTTAAACAATATAGAGTTTTTCTTTATTACATATCAGTTATCATTTACATATTCGTGATCGTAATTAATTTTCATAAATTAAACGAACATCATTAAAACTTTACGTTATTGAATTAACAATAAACAAAATATCATATTAATAAAATAATTACATCAAAATAAATCGTGCATTTTTTAAACTATTATGACAAAAAATAATTTTTATATTTAAAAGGAATTTATATATTTAACTCTTTAAGATAAAACTTATAACACTTTTTTTTTTTTAACTAATTTTTAACAACAAAAAATAAAAATTATTAAACAAACTGTTTCTTTAACAAAAAATCTATTAGTTTACAATGGTTAAATGGTTTTACTTATGACTTTATTTCTTCTTAATAAACGTCACGTTAATGACATCAAAAGATAATTTAAAATATTTTAAAAGATAAAAGTTTTTGCATAGCGCAAAACTGCTGAACGCGTAGGTAAATCACCTTTTCGCAGGCAAAATGCAAGCTGCATAACGCTTCTTAACAAGGCCTGATATATATATATATATATATATATATATATATATATATATATATATATATATATATATATATATATATATATATATATATATATATTGTTATTTCACCTCCCCAAGGCCCAAAGGCCACTACAGATGAGGAGGCTACTTAATTGTGGTTACAACCCTCTCTCAACTTTATAACTCCGAAACACGAACCTTGACGAAAAAGGCCGCTGCGCGATGAAACAAGTTGAGCGCGGTACTACCAGGGACGTGGTGGGGATCGAACTCGGAACCTCTCGCTTATGAAGCGAGCGCACTACCACTACACCACTACCGCATATAAATATATATATATATATATATATATATATATATATATATATATATATATATATATATATATATATATATATATATATAAGGGTAAAAATTGTATATATATATATAAGGGTAAAAATTGTTCAAATTGTAAAACCACTATAAAACTGTCTTCAGTTTTGAGTTACTGAGTTTTTAATTTTCAGATAAATGGACTTAAAAGACTTCATCTTATAGTATTAATTACGCACATGGTCATAGTTAATACTATAAGATGAAATACTGAAAACGTTTTTTAAAAATACACAAGTAAATTGTTTATTTTAGGTAAGTGCAAACAGTGCACATAAACAAAACAAAAAAAACAATTTGCTTGTTTTTTATTAATAATTTTTTAAATGTATGTTTCATGATATGTAACTTTTATGAATCTATAAAAAATTTGTGTTACTTGTTCACATTTTCCAAATTTATTTTAATTTACCAATGAATTTCCTTTTTACATAATTTTTATTTTGGTAATTTTTAACTACTTCTAAGCTTTTATCAGCATTATAAACTTAATAATGTTAATACAACTTAATGTTGGTAAAAGCTTGAACAATACAACTGAAAATACCTAGCTTTGTAATAAAGCTAGTTATTTTCAGATGCTTTTACTGTTATTTTACCATCTTTATGCAAAATAAGTAAAACCTATAAAAATCCATATTAAATAATAAAAATACCTATAAAACCTATAAAAATCCATATAAAATAACAAAAATAACCTGTACTAGTTAATAATAAATAGTTATGTCTCAGAAGAGTTTTAAACTTGTAAGTGCTGCAAGAGGTTATTAGTTACCAAGAGCAAAAAAAAAATATTAGTGTGATAAATGTTTCATTTGTCAAGAGCAATCATTAATGAATAAAATTATTAATTCTTTTAAACCAAAAAAACAGCAGAGACACTGGATATAAGAAATTATTTAGGAACCTATAGAAATTCAAAGTAATAGGTTTGATTATATAACAATATATTTGTTTTCAATACACCTTTTTTGTCATTTGTTTTTGACAGAGGGTTTAAGTTTTCAAAACCAAATCAGAAGGGGAAGGCACACTGCAAATTTCTTAAACAGTATTTCATTCAAAGACAATCGTAGATAAACAGAAAACAAAAAACACTTCTGCTTTTTTCAAACTTTTGATATAATTAAAAAAGTTTTAGCAAAAACACACGCAAAAATCATGTTTATCCACCAGCAATATCTGAATTTGGTAAACTCTAAAATACTAATAAATTAGAGTACCTTAAATGCCTTGAAGAGTATTTGGCACCCACATTGACTTCTCCTGAAAGTATCACTGCAGAGGCGTTAGATAGGAGCAATTGTTTATATACTTCATCTAGTAAATTCAAAGACATTCAAGGACTAATCTGAAATTGAATTTCGAGAAAAATAATTAATCATATCAACAAAACATAAAGTAATAAAAAGAGTTGACATAGTGTTTGACTGTTATTTTCAATGCAGATTAAATACCCAGGGCGAGTCGTTGGAATGGGGTGAAAGTATGTGTTTCTAATTCAACTCCCATTTGGAAAAACTGGTCACAGCTCTTACTAATGGATGCAAACAAAATTATTTTTTAAAATACATGCAACAAACTTTGTACAAGTACCGGCATTTGACTTACTTTTAGTAACAACATTAATTAAAACGTTAGATGATGTTTTGTCTTAATTTGTTACATATTAAAAACACTGTTGACAGTGGGCACCAAGTTGCCTGTATTTAAATAATTAACACAGATGTTGTTACGATCTCAATTTCCGTTTTTAAACAATAAACTGGATAGAATTTGGAGTTCCAAAACTTAAACAACTGCCTTCAATTCACTATTATTTACAAAAGACAGGTGGAAAAGAAGAAGCTGTTTCATTATGATTTGCATTCACTGGCTGTGATACCATGTCTTCATTTGCAGGACTGGGAAAAAACTTCCATGAAATCTCTAGGACAATGGAGATGAAGAAACGGTTAGAGCATTTTGCAGGTAACTTTTGCATATATAGTATGAAAAAGTAATTTTAGATTTGTTAGCTGCTAAAAAAATTTTTAAATTATTTTATTTTAATATATAATATATGAAATTTAAAATATATAACATATGAAATAAAACTTAAATAAAAAGCAGAAGTGTTTTTCGTTTTTTGTTTATCTACGATCGTCTTTGAATGAAATGCTGCTTAAGAAATTTGCAATGTGCCTTCCCCTTCTGATATGTTTTTTAAAACTTTTTCCTGTTGATAAATATATAAATTTATTTGCATTTAAAACATTTCCATACCTGCATCATCTTTATTAACATCTTCACAATTGCCAACAACCTGATTACAATCATGATTTTCTTTCAGTCCATTATTTTCAACCAAACCATTAACAGCAACTAAATTGAAAACATAGAAAAATTATAACACAAACAATCTATATAATAATACTGAACTTTATAGTAGTAGTAGTGCCTTTTCAAGACTGTTTGACACAGAACTTTGGGCAGTCATTGCAACCGAGGTAACGGCAAGAAAGAGTTGCTTTGATTTATAAGAAAACATGAACAAAAGTGTATGCAAATATCTAATATACATAAACTTCAATAGCATTTATTTCCATTAAAAACAATTATTTAATTTTAATATTTTGTAAGTGAATGTGCCAGTGTGGCAGAGTGGTTAGCACACAGAGCTTCTAAACAAACAAGCCAAGGTTCAAGTCCTACCACCAGCGACATTATTTTTTTTATTTTTCAAAATTTTTCAAAATACAATATACTTATAAAGTTTTGTAGAGATTATATACAAACATGTAACAATATTATACACTTTACCAAACAAAAAGACTTAAAAAAAAGCTAAAAATTGTAAAAACATCAAAAAAATTTGTTGCATATGTGTCATGATTGAGATACTTATGTTAGTTCAGTTTTACATTTAAAGTTTTTTTTACAATTAAGTTGAATTTGTGGAAGGAAAATGAGTATAAACAACATGTTTATATATAGAATATAAAATCTATAGAACTATAAAATTGTTATAGCATTTTAAATAAAATAAAAAAAAAAAAAAAAAAGCAAGCTGGTAATTTTAAACTTGCCACGCAGCGACCTCAACTTTTTTTTAAAACAATAAGGAGGTTTAAAAAGTATGTTTTTAATGAGAACATAATTGAAAATTCTGATTTTATATTTAAAACAAACCATTTTATTAAATTTATTATTTTTGAAAAATAATTAAAAGTTAAAATTATTTAATATTGATATAATAAGGAAATTTAGAGCCTGTATATATATAATATGTATTGGAGAGTAGGGCACCATGATACACTTCTGGTTTTTGCTACGTAACAATTTTTAAACATGCTTTTTTTTTATGTGATTAGTTTAATACTTTTTTACTTGAAAAACTAACAATTTAATTATTATGACTAAAACAATACATTTAATAGTCCAAATCATATTTGAGAAATTCATATAATATATTGATTAAAATGTCAATCGAGAGCCTCATTATCGAATGGATCTGTATTGATTGGATCTCTTAATATTATATTTATATAATTTTTTTTAAATTGACTGTAAATATCAAAAGAAATGATCTTTGTAATTGTTTATGACAAAATGAAGTACTATTCTACAGTTTTAGGACTCTCCCCCTCCCCTTCCCTCAACAAATACTATATCAAGTTACCCCATACTTGCTAATAGAAAACAATCGGTTGTTTTTTAGTATCAGCTTCTTTTTTTAATTGTTTAGTTTATTGGAGTAAAGAGATTATGGATTATAGTTTACAAAATATTATTTACTAATAGACTCATTGAATAACATACCTTAAAACTTAGCGACATTAAAAGCAAATATTTTACTGTCATTAAAAAAACACAAAATTCTTAAACTTATTGATATTAAATGGTGAACTTTTTTTTGTAAAAACATAGCTCTAGCAGTAACTATTTCACCATATGAAAATGATTGTCACAACTATTAAGGTCCCTTTACAATTACAATGCTTCATGGTGCCTCATGTATCGTGATGCCCCACTCTCCCCAACATATTATTTTTATATTGCCATACAGCTTATGTAACAAATAAAAGTTTTAAACTATTTTCTAGTTAGAATTAATGAGTTTGACTGTTTTTATGGTTCAAATTAGATTTACATTGAGAAACTTTATATTTTTTCAGGTTAATCTGCAGTTAAGCGGCGTAAAATAGTTTTATTTTTTCGCCTATTGCAAGACTTGCTGAAAGTGGTGACTTTTTAATAAAAAAAACAACAAAAGAATATTTAATGGCTTGAGTACATACATTGACCACTTTACAACCTGCTGCTACAACGGAGTGCTGCTACAACGGAGTGCTGCTACATCGACATCTTATAGCCTACTGCTACAAGGAAGTGCTGCTACATCCACTGAGGGTTTGGCATGGGGCAGCAATTTTTTTTCTTTTATTGTTTCAATTATTATTCCTAATGTCAAGAGCGCAACAAACAAGAAAATAAAATTATTTTATGCCACTTAACTGCAGATGTACCATTTCTCATATTTGCTTAAAGAAGAACTTAGACTCATTAGTAAAAAATTTAAAAGGTAAAAAAACTGTTACTTCATCATATAATTTACATTTAAAAAGTTTAAATTATATAAATATAATATTATTAAAAATCTAGCTTGTGAAAACTTGAAAAAAATTAAATCAAAAAACAGAAAACAAAAACCTTTATTTTTCTTTTTCTTTTTTTTTTTTTTATTCAGCTGATCCTGAACTGGTTTATCATCTGTATTTTGAATGACTGTTTGATTCTCTCGAAGTGTTACAACTTCAGAATTTCTGATAATATCGTCAACTGCCATGATAAGCTTTTAACAGTTCTTTATTTGGCAACTCTAAACTTCTAATATAGTTTAATATACTTAACGATGATTCAATACTTTAACTCAAAATACTATTTTGATTGGCACTTTATTTTAGTAGTATTTAAAGGGCAATTTTTAAATTAAATAAGAAATTAATTTTAAATAAAAAAAACAAAAGGAATCAAATTACACAGCTTACAAATATATTTGATAAACTTTTACTAATATTTGAATTTTTCTTTTTGTATTAAATATAATAACTTAGCTATAATTTGAATTTATTACTTTTAACAACTATTACTATTGAAACTTTCTTTAAATAATATTTATTTAAAAGCCATTATAAAATTAAATAAGAAATGAATGTTTATTAAAAAAAACAAAATTAATCAAATTTTTTGGCTTACAAATATATTTTGGTAATTTTTTTTATACATTTAAATTATATTTTGCATTAAATATTTGCATTAAAATTATATTTTGCATTAAATACACTTAACTATTATTGGCATTTACTATTCATTATAAAAATCTACATACTATATTTAGATTGAATAAAACATTTTAAAACAAAATTTATATAAATATATACTTATAAGATATATATATATAATATATATATATATACTACATTTATATATATATATATATATATATATATATATATATATATATATATATATATATATATATATATATATATATATATATATATATATATATATATATATATATATATATATATATATATATATATATATATATATATTATATTATACATATGCGTGTGTAAGTGTGTGTGTGTGGCTATGTGTGTCAGGGGCGAATGCACGTTTATTTTAAGCTTGAGCAAACTAACTTCCAGACATGAAGCTAACTTAAGTTGTTTATTCTTTTTTTTATAATATACGATGCTTGGCAAAAAAATGTGTTATAGAGGCCTGTGAACTAATAATAATAAATCTCAAAATTTTAGAAAGGGAGAGGGGAGAAAAGCTTTCACGTTAAAGGTAAAAATACGTGGAGTGAGGGGGGGGGGACGTTGTTCAGAGTTTAATCCTTGAAATCTTTATCAAAGCGTCTGTATTTAACATAAGTAGAAATTACATTTTCGGGGTTTGGTCTTTTTTTGGTCATAGTTTTTTCTGAAATCACTAACACCAAATAATTGTTTAACCTTGGGGCAAACGTCAAAAAAAGCGTCATACGCCAGAGACGTAACTACTCCGCTCTGCAAATTAAAAAAATCAGGGAAGGAGGAAGAAGTGGGTTAAAGTAAACGTTATTCTTTTCTTTTTCTTTTTCTTTTTTTTTGCGACTACATAGAGAAATTCATATTTTGGTTTACATATTATATTAATTACGTTTATATATTACATTACATTACATTTATATATTACATTACATTACGTTTATATATTACATTAGTAGATTATTTATACTAACCTATGAAATGTTTTAATTAGTTTTAACTTGCTGAAGCTACGTTCTGCACTTGCAACAGTAACTGGTAAAGTAAGAATGATTCGTAACGCAATAACTAGATTGGGATAAGTTTCTTGCAGCTCTTCTTTGTAGATGTAGTTTAGGAAGTCATATGCAGATTTTAGGAGAGCATTTTTTTCCTCCTTTATAACTATGACAAAACGTTTTAACTCCGATTCTAAATCCTCTGAATCTATATCAGCAAGCTTTATTTGCAAATTTTTGTAATAAGCAGACAGAGAATTTTCATTACAAGCTTTGATAAGACTCTCAGATCGGTAAAGAAAGTCATAAAGCTTTGTGACAATGCTGATCTGTTCAAAACGCTCTTTTACTGATGCAATTGACATATCAATTAGTGGCAAAAAAAAATCTGCTTTATACTGATGTTTAGGTTGCCAAGTGTGATCAGCACACTCGTATGAATAAATCGATTTTTTTTTTCGTGAACGCACCATCGAAAAAACCTTTTCAATGCCCAATACTTCTGCGATTTCTGATGCCTTAACACGTGCGTCAGAAAATCCATTTTCGCGATACTCATAAAGAAACGCTTTTGTTGCATTTATTTCACTAGCTAATATGTCGAGAGAGGTTGCAGAAGACTGAAGCAGCTTACTTGATTTGTTAATTTAAAATAAAACGTCATACCAAATAATGATTGATAATAAGAATGGCCATGTTCTAATATATTCTGTCAGCGATCGTACTTCTGTGGAAGTTGCCCTATCTCTTTTTTCTAAGGCATGTTCTTCCAATTTTTCAAGTGCTTCTAAGATTTCTTTTAAATAGAAGCGAAGTGGCTTAACACAGTTTATTCTACTTTCCCATCTGGTATCTGATTGTGGCTTGACTGAAATTGCCACGCATGATTTTAAAATTTCCCATCGAGGAGGAGACGATGAAAAGAGCGTGTATAACCTTGAAAGAACACCAAAAAAAGAAATTGCACTGATGGATGATAGTGCACCATCAACAATAACAAGATTGAGTGAACGGGTAGCACATGGAACATATAAGGCCTTAGGATTCATTTCCAGAAACCTTGCTTGAACACCTTTTCCTTTTCCTTTCATATTAGCACCATTATCGTAAGATTGACCTCGGCAGTCTAAAATATTTAGATCCCAATTTTTTGCCTGATTTAAAAATGCATTGAAAAGCCCATTTCCAGTGGTATTGTTTACTGTGAGATATCCAAAGAAATTTTCGGAAATGTCGATACCTACTCCAGGAGTGCATGTTACTGATCGCAGAATAATGCTCATATGTTCTTTGTGCGAAACGTCTGGCGTACAATCTAAAATAATAGAATAGTATTTGGCCTTTTTTACCTTAGAAAGGTTTTTGGATTCAATCTCCCTGGCTAAAAGTCTAATCAACTCGTTCTGTGTGTCATTGCTCAAGTAGTGCTCCTTGGTTTCTTTGTCCTGAATTCTTTGCATAAGCTCATTGAGAACGGTATCATACTTAGCCAGTAATTCAAACACCCCAAGAAAGTTTCCATTGCTCTTTGAACCAATGGCTGTGTCTGAAACACGGAATGCAAGATTTCTTGCAGAAAGAAATAAGGTAATGTCTAGTATCCTTTCTAACACAGCCCTCCAAAATATCCGTTCTTTATGAAGCAACTTTTGTTGTTTCTCGTCTATGGTAGCTTGATTTGCAATGCCTGCTTTACCAAAATTGAGGAAAAAGAAATTAATTAAGAAAAAAAAAGTAACAAAGCAATAAATTAAAGAAAATATCAGTTAACCTTTTCGTAAAGTCATATATTGTTCAAAGCACTTGAAATGTGCACTGCATGTTTCGTGTTCTTTAAGTTTTTTTGACAAGCCTTCCCAAGTGTTCATCCCTTGCCGGAATGGTGAAGAAGTTATCCCAAAAAGTTTGCAACAAAAACAAAACACTTTATTGCTGTTCAAAGAATATATGAGCCATGTGCGTTCAAATATTTCTCCATTCTTCATCTTCCGGTTATAATAGTTCAGTGAAAATCGTCTTCTTTCTAAATTGTATGGAAAATCAATTTCGATCTTTTTGAAACCACGTTTAACAATGTCACACCTCTGTGCGTCAGAAACATTATCTGGCCACTCAGAAGGATCATCACTGAGAAAAATAGGCGGAATTGTTATAGCATTTGACGTAGACTCACATATCAACCTATCTGACTCTACTCTAGTATTCAAATAATGACAATCAGAATTATTTGTAGTTTCTGTTGGTATCGAAACACTTCTAGTCTGAACTAATGGTTTCAAAAAATGTGTTAGCTTGGGGTGATTTGCGATTTCCTCCCTGGCTGCAGCTTTTTCTCTTCTCTTAGTGGCACCACTTTTCACTTTTTTCATACCAATAATTATATCGTGATCTACTATCGAAATATAATTATAAATTTTTGGAAACCTTCATTGTTTTATTTTTTTTATATATAAAAAACTAACAATGCATAATAATAATAATAATAATGATAATAATAATAATAATATTAATAATAATAATAATAATAATAATAATAATAATAATAATAATAATAATAATAGTAATAATAATAATAATAATAATAATAATAATAATAATAATAATAATAGTAATAATAATAATAATAATAATAATAATAATAATAATAATAATAGTAATAATAATAATAATAATAATAATAATAATAATAATAATAACAAAAAAATCAGTTCAATGATAATGGCCTTATAACCATTTGAACTTTAAAATAAATTAATGCAAAGCGTAACAGTTTTCTAATCCTATACATTTGTTTCTTTAAAAACAATGCG
This sequence comes from Hydra vulgaris, assembly GCF_038396675.1. NCBI lineage: Eukaryota > Metazoa > Cnidaria > Hydrozoa > Anthoathecata > Hydridae > Hydra > Hydra vulgaris. The sequence goes on from NC_088933.1 coordinate 35,338,678, forward strand.
TATGATTTAATTGAAACAAATAATAAACTTTTTATTTCATAGTATTAAAGCAAGAGTAATAACATATAGCATAGTAATAAAATAAATTATTACCAAGAATTGCTTAATTTTGGTAATATCGTGTTTAAAAGGCCATGTTTTTTATTAATAGTAACAGTAACTATATATATATATATATTCAAATATTCTTATTATAAAAAATACAAAAAAAATAATTTCAAATAACAAAAAAGGCCCCTAAAAATGCTGGGCCCCCCCCAGTTGGGGGGTGTGGGGGAGCCTAGCCACGGCTCTGGGTAGCATGCTTGGTATTTTGTTTTTTTGCTGGTTGGAATGAAACAGCATGTATTTTATTTTTTCTTGATTTAAAGATAATTTATTTACTTCAAACCAAATGTTTAGACTCTCAAGGTCATCATTTGCAGATTTAAAGAGATTTTCAATTGATGCTGATGAATAAAATAAATTTGTGTCATCAGCAAACATTATTGCATCGAGTTTTTTTAATGATTGTGGAAGATCGTTAATATAAATTAAAAATAAAAGAGGACCAAAAATGGAACCTTGGGAACTCCGCATTTTATTTTTAGTAATTTAGAATATTTATTATTGTTTGAAATAACACATTGTTGTCTATTGCACAGATACCTTTTAAACCAATCTAGGCTAGTATTTTTTATTCCGTATTTTTCCATTTTTTTTAGTAAGATATCTTGATTAATTGTGTCAAATGCTTTGGATAGGTCTATAAAAGTTCCTAATACAAATTGCTTTTTATTAAAAGAATCACTTATGCTATTAACTAAATCTAAAATTGCATGTTCTGTTGAGTGCTGTGCTTGAAAGCCGAATTGTTTTTTAATTAAGAACTTGTTTTGAATTAGGTATTCATATCATCTATTGTAGATTATTCTTTCAAGTATTTTAGAAAAGGTAGGAAGTATTGAGATTGGTCTGTAATTGTTTATTAGAAATGTTTCACCGGTTTTAAAAATAGGTACAATTTTAACTACTTTTAATTTATCTGGTACAGTTCCTGTTATAATTGATGATTTAAATTTTTCGAAAATAGGTTTGCGTATCTCCGAAAAGACATTGACGACAATATTACTGCAAATGTCATCTATACCTGGAGACTTGTTTGTTTTAAAAGAGTTTATTGCATTTTCGAGTTCATCAATTTATAGTTCTTTAAATATTAATTCGTTGTTGACACTAGTTAGATAAGTTTCAAATGAGTTGTTTGGACAATTGACTTTTGAAGCTAAATTTGGGCCTATGTTGACAAAAAAACTATTAAATTTGTCTGAAATTGCATTATTATTGTCATACTCTTTATTATCTATGACAATTTGAGCAAGTAATCTATTTATTTTGCAAGTTTTTATCTCAATTATTTCTTTCATGATATCCTGAGTTTTCTTAATATCACCATTTGTGTTTTTTATTTTATTTGAGTGATAGTTTTTCTTTGAATTTTTTTAAATTTTTTCAAACAAGTTTTTATTCTGTTTGTAAACATTTAGGTTTGCCTCATTTCTATTTTTTAAGTATTTAATATAAAGTTTTTTTGAGGATTTTTTAATACCTTTGGTGATCCATGGACATTTTAAGTGTTTTTCTTTTATTAATTTTACTTTAATTGGGAAGTGCATATTATAGTTTTTTACGAAAATTTTTTCGAAGTAATTATTAGCACAGTTAGTGTGCCCAAGATTGCACTCATGGTATACCTTATCCCACTCTTCTGCCGACAGTAAGTCTTTAAATTGTTGAATAGCAAATTTGTTGATTTTTCTTTTATAAGTTTTAATTTTACAACTATTATTAGATTTTATATCTTGTGTCAAGGAGAAGAAAATAGGAAAATGATCAGATATATCTGCCTTTATTATTCCTGCCTTTAGAGAAGTATCAAATAATGAATTAGTTAATATATTGTCTATTGCATTACTATTGTATTACTTTTCTTAATGCAAAAACCATTGAAAATTTAGTTAATTTTCGTAATGTTGTTTGAGCAGTTATGCTTATTCGATCTTAAATTATGGCTTTATTTAAAAAACAAATAATATCATACTCTGACTATTAATTTTGACCAGGATTCAGTGAGCACAGAAAATTGTAAAATAAAAAAATATGGTTACAAAGTTTGACACGCTACTTTTGGTTTGAATTAGTAACTAATATATATATATATATAAATATATATATATATATATATATATATATATAAATATATATATATATATATATATATATATATATATATATATATATATATATATATATATATATATAAATATATATATATATATATAAATATATATATATATATATATAAATATATATATATATATATAAATATATATATATATATATATAAATATATATATATATATAAATATATATATATATATATATATATATATAAATATATATATATATATATATATATATATATATATATAAATATATATATATATATATAAAATATATATATATATATATAAATATATATATATATATATAAATATATATATATATATATATAAATATATATATATATATAAATATATATATATATATATATATATATATATATATATATATATATATATATATATATATATATATATATATATATATATATATATATATATATATATATATATATATATATATATATATATATATATATATATAAATATATATATATATATATCATGGCCGTAGACAACTTATTTAATCTGGGGGGGCTAGAACGAATAGGGGCGCAAATAAAACTCTTCGGAACTCTGTAGTAATGCCTATACTGTATGTATTAAACTAACTTTTTTTAAATGCGATATCTTGTAGGTTTTTGAAGTTTATTACCTAGAAATATTTTCAATAATATGAAGTAAAGCTCGGCCTTAAAATTTACAAATTTACGAATATGTACATGATTCGCAAATTTTTATATAGATCAGGAACAGATTTTGGCTACTTTTACAAACTTCAAGTTTTATATAGTATAAGAATTTTATAAAACATTACAGCAGTTTCTAGATTTTTTTCAAAATTGTCCAAATTCAGTTTTTCTACCTTCACTTTGGCTACAAAAATCATTGGCTATATCTATTATGTTAAGTTTATCAGTTTTATGTGTGTGTATATTTAACAGCATACACCAGTTTAACCGTGCTTGGTTCATGGTGCTTCTTAACCAAATTTTGATTCTTCTTAGTGTGCTGAAAGTTCTCTCGCTAGTGGCGTTGTTGCTGGTATCAAAGGAAACGTTTTATCAACTTCCTGATTTCTGATAATGATTCCTTATCAACTTCATTTGCTTCTCTGTTATACACAAAAAATCATGTGTTATATTAGTACACAAATACGCATTTTAGTGCATATGTTAGTCAATTTGAGATACACTGACATTCGTGGTTATTAAATAAATAACAATAAGGTTTATAGGAAATCCATTCATATCTTACCTGACAAATTTAAGGACTTTTTGTAGAGTGTCTAATGGTTGAGTTGTGTAACCTTTTGCCAACTTTTTGATAAATTGTCTACCATGCATAAAATAGTCTTGCTCAATTCAATTACAAACAAGAAAGGAAATTTTTCCATCTGTGCTGCAACTCCACCTATTCGAAAAACGATCTCACTGTCTTTTGTCTCAGATTTAGCTTCTTCCCAAGCAACTTGTAGAGCTTCATAGTTTTCAGATATGAAATAAAATGATTCTGCTCTTACCGTCCAGCGTGTAGGGCAGAGTATACGAATACCGGGTGTCCCAGGGAGAATATTTTCTTTTATCTTTTTGAAAAGGCATTCACGTTTGGGAGATTTTTTTATCAACTTTGTAATTTCATGAACAGTGTTTAGAGCATTTTTCATGATGCTGATAGCTTTAAGTGTATCTTGTACTGCTAAGTTCAAAGCGTGATCATAACAATGGGAATATGCTTTGGGTTCGAGGTCACATACTCTCTTTGCAACCCCAGACTTGCAATCTCTCATGACGCTGACACCATCATAACATTGGCCGCGACAATTATTAATTGAAAGATTCATCCACATAAGAACATCTTTAATAGTTGCAGTAATACTTTCAGCCAATGTGTTTTCCATACTATAAAGTCCGACAAACACTTCATGCTCTTCCGAGTCATCTTCATCTACATATTCCAAGCAAATCACCATTTGCTTGCATAGTTTAGATGAAGATGACTCGGAGACCCATTATCTGCAGACTTTCATTTTGGATAGCTGCATTCGTAAATTCTTTGCTTCTGAGATTAAGTAACTGAGAAAAGTTCGAATTAAATTCTTTATAATCTTTGTCTGTATTGTAATCACCACGCAGAGCAATACCTTGTCTGGGGAGAAATTGAATATTCGTGATTATTATTATTAATATTAATATTGCTCTATTTTCCATTTTTTCCTCTGCATGAGTTTTGCTAAGAAGTTCACCTATATCTTTAGTTGTTAAAGGAATAGTTATAACCTTCTCGATGGGTTCTCGATGAGATAGAGTATTTTGGTGTTTCTGAAACTTTTGTAAACCCTTTTTCCGATTAGAAAATCCAGTTTTTGTGAAAACATCCTCGCTGGATTTTGAAAATGATAAATTATGCATCTCCATTAGCATACAATAATAGCATAAAACTGTATTGTTACATTCGTTGTAGTGCAACCATGGAAACAGTTTGTACCATTGCTGATAAAATGATCGCTTCTAACTACCACATGTACGTTTTGGAACTAACACAGGTTGATGCGGACTATTACTTAGATGGTTTTTTTTGGTAGACTGTAACGTTGGAGTCAGAGTTAACATCATTGTTAGCTAAGTTAGTAATCGAAGAAGAAAAGTTAAAGAAAGAACTAGAAGATGATGCCGAAGGAACAGTGGATACAGAGCCAGCATAAGAAGAAGTAGTAGCAGCAGTATCAGGGTTAGCAAGAGATGCAGTAGTAAAAGTGCTGTTAAAACCCATAGAATGCAAAGTATTATCTAAAATAAATGCTGTATTAGCTGTAGTTTCAGGGCTAGAGGTAGAGGCAAAGTTAGGAGAAATTGATGAGACGACAATTCTTGCATAGAGAGAAGAAATAGTGCGGTTGGCATCTGCCCCTTTCAACATTTCCATCAGTCGTTTATAACGCTTCACTTCCGCACCAGACAATTATCGTTTTAAAGGCATACCACTGAAGTAAATCATATAATAGATTGTTACATAATGTTACTATTATTATCACAAAATTATTTAAATCTAATTTGCAAACTGTAATTATTAGATACCCAGTCGGCAAATTTAGTTGTAAATGCGCATTAGAAACTCGTTTAAATACGTATCGATGTGGTATGTATGTTAGCCATTTTATCGTGTCGAACACGCATTAGAAATACGCATTAGATGCGTATAAAGACAGGTATACAATACGACGCCTAGAGTATTAGACTCGCATTTAAAACTCTTGTAAACACGTATAAAACACGATAACCAGAGAATATTCAATACGATATTTTCCTGGTATTAAATACGCATTTAAAACTTTCCAGAATACGCATTATTTACGAATATATGTTAGCCAATTTATCGTGTCAAACGCGCATTAAAAATAGACATCAGATGCGTATAAAGACAGGTATACTATACGACGCCTACTGAGTATCAAACTCGCATTTAAACGCGTATAAAACACGATAACCAGAGAATAATTAATACAATTTTATTAACTAATATGAATTCATAACATAATTATAATGACTAGCAGTAAGCAACCCGTAATACGGGTTATGAGTTATTAAACCATTAATAACAAAAAAAACACATTAATAACTTGATATATTATCTAAAATATCAAATACAAATTTATCTATAAATATTTTAACTTTGACTCCGTATCAACAACGTCATTGCTTATAGGTAACGACATTACCATCAGTTGAGTTCTTTTTAAAATCTGTCACAACACAAGTACCAGAAAAGGAAAGTCAAGTAAAGCCTGCAAATATCTAAAAAAAGACATGAAAAAAAAATTACAATTTTTAATTACAAAATTACTATTTGCATTTTATTGTTAGTAGAATTAGGATAATAATAACACAAAATATATGAACCTGTCGCTTCGAAAAGGGCACAAGTCCATTTACTAGAACTTTTCAAAATCAACAAAAATATGATTTTTATTAAAATGTCTAGGTTGCTAAAGAAATTAAACATAGAAGTAGATAAATAAAGAACGTATATAACTTATGTATTTTTTATTTTTTATAAAAAAAACATAAATCATACAGAAATTTTTAATTCAAACTTATAAACTAACTGCTAAAACTTTTGGACTTATGTCCTTTTCGAAATGACAGGTTCATATATTCTGTCTACAAAATAATTAAAAAAGATTATAAAAAGGCTAGAAAACACAATATACACATTGTTACTATAGTAATGCTGGCAAATAACACCACAACTTAATAAGATACTTTATTAACTTAAATACTTGGACTAAAAAGATTTTATTTATTACGATATTTGAACAATCAAGGGACAATTATAGTTAAACAATTTGAGCAACTATATCATAAAATAGCAAGCAACTCGTAAAAAATTTCTTATAAATGGTCATTATCATTTGTGGTATTAAGAAATACGTAAGAGCTCAGTAATTACATAAGTTTTATTAAATCTCCCTCTCATCTAAGAGAGAGAGAGAGAGAGAAAGTGTTTCCAATGCAGCATGTTAACAAATGTAAAAAAGCACGGAATAAATAGTAGTCTCTGGTTTTATTATGTTACCAGTAAACAAAATTACTTTTACCTTGATTAAAAGCTAATTTCCAGCATTTCTTAATTAAGCTCCAGCTTCTCTCTAACTGTTGACTAATGATTAATTGAGTAAATTTCACATCATACTAAATTTACAAAATTAAAACCATGTTTCAACAGTTAGCTAACTAATCAAAAGATGACAAAGGGAAGACAAATTAAAAAAAAATGAAAAAAAGAACATAATTATAATATTATAAAAAAAAAAAAAAATTATTTAGATTTAAAAGTGTTTATTGTTACTATAAATAGTTAAACTCATACTTTGCTTTGTTCTGAAGTGTCTAAAGTAAAATCAAATTAACAGACATTAACACTGCTTGACACTGAATTCTGTCAAGTAAGTTTTGTGCACGCCAAGTTGCATTTCTTACATTTCAACAACGATTAACTTCATCCTGCCTAGATCTATTTTTTTCATTTGACAACTATTTTCAAGTTGCCTATTAGCATTTTACATTAATAACTTTGTTGAGCCTAATACTATCTATTTCAATTTCACTATTATCATTAAACGTATTACCAGTAATCTTACTATTGTTACAATTGAATAAATGAATGTAAAAGAATCTTACAAATTGTGATCTTTTCTAATCAAAGACTTTATTTAAACTTAAGACTTATTGAAATCCATATCTTTTTATATGTCGTTTATCAAAAATATTAAACAATATCTATTTACATCAATTATTTTTAATTCAACAAAGAATCTACAATGCACAAAATTATTTTTACCGTAATGAACAAAAATAATAAATGCACAATCTTGTATAAAAAATTGAAGCAATGTCAGTCTGAATATTTTACTCTAAAGTAATTATTTATATATATATATATATATATATACATATATATATATATATATATATATATATATATATATATATATATATATATATAAAAATATAAATATACTAAAATATAGGCAGACTTATGTTTATATACTTTCGTGTCAACAAATTACAGTCAGTTTTCCATGTTAAATACACAAAATAAATATCTAATATAAAATAAATCTAATGTAAAATAAAACAAAATAGTAAACTTACTCAAACCAGTATCACTTACACCGTGTGAAGTAACTAAAAAACACTTCAGTTCTTTTTAATCACTCTAAAAAATAACTTTCAGCTCTTTCCAATAGCACTAAAATTAAAACAAAACTTGCTTAGCTGAGTTGCCTAGTTTATAGGAATCTGAAAACAGATAAGTAAAAAACCAAGAACAAACAAACATTTATTTGTTAGAACTACTATATTTAAACAAATTAAGTTGAACAAAGAATAACGCCAATTCTCCTTAAAAGCTAAAAAAAATTTTCAGCTCAAATTTGCTTGCAGACCTTGCTTGTAAAATAAAATGTGAATAAGAAACACATATATACATTTTATATCGCATAAATCCATCATATGATAAATCTGAAATGTAATGGACAAATACAAAGAAAAATATCATATATGAATAGAAAATCAATATATCTGATAGAGATAAGATTTCATGATAAGAGATTAGTAGTTGTTAAATATTATTATTTCATGTTAGCTTTTAGAAAACAAATCATGTTGGTATTTCATGGTTCTAAAAATTCAAATTGAGATATAAACAAAATGTATATACGACAAAACGATTTTTCTTGAGTGGCTTTTAGTGAATGATTAAAAGCAGTGAGTTTCAATAATAAAACCACTTATAATTTTTAAGAATAGACACCAACATAAAGGTAAGCCAAATGTAACAACATTAGTAACATAAATAACAACTTTACGCAAAATCTTGCTCAACATGTTTGCCAAGTCACACACTTTGAAAGCATGGAAACAAAATAATATAAACATATATAATAACTATAAAACACAATACATTTATTTAACTTTATATAACATATATAAACACCTCATATAATGTTTATATACACAATAGATACATTTTATACTATTTTAATGACACATTTATAAAACAATTACATAACACATATTTCCACATACATATATTTATCAAAAACTTTTTAACTTTGAACATAATATAAACATATATGCAAACTATAAACATATATAACTTGAATTGCGCGAACAAAAAATTTAAAAATAACCAGAAAAAATCTAAAAAGATTCATATATATATTCATATATAAAAACATATATCTCGTAATAAAATATCAAATTATAATCATATTTAATTTAAATCAAATACTTATTGAATAAAGAGCAAAAAACAGATAGAAGAACTGCAATCCTTGTAACAAAATTTAACGTTTAGCAACAATAAAATGTCTGTGTTGGCTCGAAATTTTAATTTATTTTTCTAAAATTTTTAAAAAAGTACAAAAAAAGGTAATAACATAACAGAAATGTTAATAAAATAATATTCGACATAATAAAATAAGTAAGGTATGAAATGATAGGATTTATAATATATTTGAATTATATTAATTTAGGACTTGATAAAACTAAATAAATTTAAAAGTAGAAATAAATATTTTGATGATAAAGTTTTAGTAACTTTTTTAGTACAAAAAAGTACTGTAACTGTAATGGAGATATGCGATACTGCTTTAGCAGAACGATATCTCTTCATAAAACTTTTCATGTATTCCTGACTGTTCCTTTTCATTCCAGACAAACTTTTTGCTAAATTTCTCAAGAGAAAACTTTTTAATTTAAATTTTGCTTTCACAATTTCAGTTTAAGCATGCGCTTTAATGCGAAGATTTTCGTTTTTCCGTTATATGTTGATATTTGATCAAAATCGGGTACGATATCGTATCCCATTTTGATCAAATATTAAATAATACGTATTTAAATAAATGGTATTGAACTCGAATTCGAAACTTATAACTAAATGCGTATTTTTCTGGTATCAACGGCGGAATGTTATACGTGATCAATACTCCGAGTATTTACAATACTAGATTTGCCGACTGGGATACAACGTTCTTTTTATTTTATTTTAATTGTAACGTAATATATACAGTTATTTACTAAAGTTTGCATATTTGCGGCATTTTTTTTTTTATTATTAATTTAATTGCGAAATATTTTTTTATAGTTGTATCGCAATTAAAGAAATTAGTTATAGATATTTAAATAACGAAAGTTGTATAAATGTTTTTAAATTGCTTATAAAAATATTATCAGAGGCGCAACAAATCGAAAAGTGTGTGGGGGAGGAGGAAAGGGGGGGAAGCTTATAGCCCCCCAAAGCCCCCATATTTATATATATATATATATATATATATATATATATATATATATATATATATATATATATATATATATATATATATATATATATATATATATATATATATATATTAGGGTGATTCAAATTGTAATAGAAAAAAAAAAAATGTCACAAAAAACATTCTCCTCAAGGTTGCCTGTGTTCCTTTATCACCTAGGATCATGTGTACCAAAAATTAGACTAAAAGAAGCAATTTTAGGGGTTGCCATGTTTTATAAGATGAATTAACCATTGGTAAAATTTTGTGATTTTCTCAAATTTCGCAAATTTGTTTTTTCATTGTTTATTTATTTATAATTTAGAAATTGATAATATGGCAACCACTAGATCTTCTGCTGAGGTGTGGCTTGTTGGTAAACCTACACAAACTCTGTCGACTGCCAGACTTCCTTCAAGAGGGGATGTTCTTCGGAGGTTGCTCTTCCATCATATAGAAGAGAAACAAGAAGTGAAAAAAAGTATTCGGGCAACAATTGAAGCAGTTCTTGTTATATGGGAGAGAGGAAAAATTCCAACTCAAAGAATTGACAATGCGGAAAGAAAGTTAAAAAAACTTTATGACGAATATCTGCTGCTGAAAAAACACCGAGGATCAAAATTGGACAGCTGTCAAATGAAAGAAGGAATTTTCCACGCTGACCTTGAAGAACTTTTTGATATTTCAACCAAGAATGCATCAGAAGTTATGAAAAACGATGAAGATAAAGCATTTTTACGTCAGCAGCAAGAAGATCCATTAAGTTGTAGTATGGCAGGAATTGATCGGAATTTAACAGCTAGGGAGGCACGGAAACGAGTCCGAGAAACTAAAATGGAATTGAGGCGTCAAAGAAGTCAAGCGGAACTGATGGAAAAAACAGAACTCATTTCTTCTTCATCAGCAGTTGACATTGTGAGTGAAAGTAGCTCTAGTTCCTCGGATGATGATGAATATCAGACTCCTTCCGCTTCCAGCACACTGAGCACAAGTGGTTCAACGAAAAAGAAGATGAAAGTTCTAACAAATAATGTTGTATCATCTCTTGATCGTGTTAATATTTCTGATCGCCGTGCACTCTTCGTGGTTGGAACAGTGTCTCAGGCTCTTGGTCACTCGGTAAAAGATTTATCATTGTCGTACAGCACAATCCGCAGAAAAAGGCGATCTGTTCGTGAAGCGGTGACTACAGCTGACAAGGTTGATTTCTCTCCTGATGATCCACTTCTTCTGCATTGGGATGGAAAGCTCTTACCTGATATCACTGGTGGTCAAAAAAAAGTGGATAGAATTGCCATCCTTGTGACTGGTGGTGGGGTGGAAAAATTGCTGGGCGTTCCAAAGATTGATCGAGGTACAGGTGAGCAACAGGCTGATGCTTGCATGAAGGCTCTTAAAGACTGGAAATTGAAAGAATTTGTTCGGGGACTGGTTTTTGACACTACTTCATCTAACACTGGGTTGAACAATGGTGCCTGCACAATAATGGAGCAGAATCTTGACCGTAATCTTATATGGATAGCATGCAGGCACCATATGTTTGAAGTCATGCTTTCCACCATTTTCACGACTGCATTTGGAACCAGTGGAGGACCTGAAGTTGGAATTTTTAACCGTTTCCAGAAACAATGGCTAGCAATCAACAAGGAGGTGTTCACTATAGGGAATAAAGAATTTTACAACTGCGATTTTTTTCTCAAACTCCGTGAAGAAATGGTAGTATATTATAGTGAAGCAATTAAAGGTCAACAACCCAGGGATGATTACTTAGAACTCTTGAATTTGTGCCTTATTTTCCTTGGAGGATCAACTACAACATCGGAGTTCAAAGTGAAGTTTCGGGCTCCAGGTGCAACACACAATCCACGTTGGATGGCAAAAGCTATATATTGTATAAAGATATATTTGTTTCAGGATCAATTTGTTATTACTGCAAAGGAAAAGAAAGGAATAACAGATATAAGTCTTTTTGTGGCATTTGTATACGGACAGTTTTGGAATGAAGCTCCGTTAGCTGAACGAGCACCATTCAATGATGCCAAGCTTCTTCAACGGATTCAAGAATATCCAAATCGTACAATTGCAATTAATGCAGCAAAAGTTTTGCATCGCCTTCTCTGGTATTTTTCTGAACATCTAATAGGATTGGCTTTCTTCGATTCCCGTGTCGACAACAACACCAAGAGAGACATGGCAAACAACCTGAAACAACAGCCAAGGCAGAAATCTCTCAAAAGACTTGATGCTGCCACATTCGATTGTCACAGCCCATTGTCTTCGTCACACAAAGCACCGCAGAACTTTTCGATCTAATTTTGAAAAATGGAAAAGAAAAAGCTGAATCATTTTTAATGAAAGAATCTTCAGAGTGGGATATGGATTCAACATATCTTGAAATGAAGCACAAGGTTCGTCAAATGAAAGTCGTCAACGATTGCGCGGAACGAGGCATAGCACTTATAACATCCTTTAACTCAAGCGTTACGAAAGATGAAAACCAAAAGCAGTTTCTTCTTAGATTGGTTGATCTTCACCGGAAGAAACACCTTCGCTTCCAACAAGGCTGCAAGCAACCACTAATTAAAATTGGAAGTTACAGGAAGAGAAAAGGTGTAGATTGTTGAGCAAGATAACGATTGACAGACGATTTAAAGAATTGCTAATTATTTGAATTGGGAAAGCAAGATGAAGGTAGCGAATTCAAAAGAACTGGTGTTCGAGGAAAAAAACTAGACGAATTAGAGTTTTTGTAGCACTTAGGAACAGTCACAGAAAAAAGATGAGACATAATTGAGTGACGAGTAAAATGACATTGAATTATTGTAGATGGCACAAAGATGCTAGCTTTTTAGACCATTATAGTAGTTGTGGATAAGAGTAAGAGAAGCAACATAACGATGATGTGATAATGGTTGGAGGTTAGCTGCTAGAGAAAGTCTAACTATGTTTACAATGCGTTTTTGCACCTTGTCGAAAAGAGAAAGGGCATCATTAGAAATCCGAATAGAATCCGAAAGAAAAAAGTGTAGAGCTCAATAAAGAGATGCAAACTTATCAGATGCTAATTTTGCAACAGATTTGATATATGGTTTCCAAAAAAGATCGGAAGTAAGAGTTAATCCTAGAAGATGAAGAGTGGATGACTCATTGAGTATATTACTGTTTATAAATATAGGAAGATCTAAATTATTGCGATAACAATTGGTTGAAAAAAATTGAGTTTTATCTAAATTAAAGTTCACCAGCCACTGTAAGCCCCATGTTGTAGCAGAAGTAAGATCCTTTTCAATCTCAAATGTCCCCTCCAAGCAATCAGAGAGTGTTGGTTTCTTATCACGACAAAAATAAATGGTAGTATCATCAGCAAATAATGCCACCTTGTGATTGTGATGTGAGAATATCTGGAAGATCGTTAATGTAAATTAAAAAGAGTATAGGGTCAAGGATTGAACCTGAAGTTACAGAATAAGAAGAAGAGTGCTGTCCATCGAGGATAACATTTATACTACGATTGAAAGGAAAGATAATCTTAAAGATGTTACCAGATACACGATAAGAAAAATGATAATGACCAGCATGCCAAACTTTATCAAAAACTTTAGAAATATCAAGACCTTAACCTCTCCACCTTTATCTAATGCATGATAAAACCTATTGGTTATTACTGTTAGCAAATCAGCTGTAGAACGAGAAGATCGAAATCCATATTGATGGTCAGAAAGTAAGTTATTAGATTCAAGATGAGAAAATTAATGTTTGTTAATTAAAGATTCAAAAACCTTGCTTATAATAGGAAGAAGACTAATGGGACGGTAGTTAAACGAATCAGTTCGTTCGAAATAACAGATGCCGCTTTCCAGCAGGCTTGAAAAGACTCTGATAAGCACTTGCTGAATAGTTTTAAGAGTATAAATGACAGCTCCGGAGAACACTTCTGGTAGACCATAATATGTATGTTGTCCGGGCCACAAGCTTTAGAAGAGTTTAAGCAGGAAATTACTTTAGATACAGAAGCTGGAGTGATACTAATCTCATAATTGACCTGTTTGTTGGCAATATCAGGTAGAACGCAACTAGTTGAATTAAGAGATGGTATTGATTAAAAGATCATAGAAAACAATTCAGCTTTGTTTTTAGGTGAGTTGATAAAGTCTGAACCATACAAGAGAGGTGGAATTAAAGATTTGCCCTTATTATTGATACTATTAAAGTTTTTTCAGATGTCACGAGAGCCTAATTTTTGAGATGAGATACGAGAATATAATATTCTTTTTTTTTTTTTTGTTCTTTATTACAATATATATTAAAATTTAAATAAATAAAACTTTGTTACAATAATAAAAGTTAACAAGTCAAGATATCGTTAAGAAAATAAAAATTAAAAATAAATATAAAGAACGCGGATTACTCAAAGAAGACCATCAGGTCTTGTCACAGAGAAACCGCTAATTGCTTGTGGATAAAAAAACAAACAAAAAAATGAATAAAAAAGAATATACATTAAATATATACATACACTAATACAGATAAGGGATTTTCAAAAAATTTTAAAATTTAAAAGTAGATTAATATTTTATCAGTTAAAAAATGAGTTTTTTAAGGCTTTCTTTAAAAGAATCAAAATTACATTCTTGAGAAAAATTTTTAGAAGTATTTATAACTATACTATTCCATAAAAATGGTCCGCGAAATGAAATAAAAAATTTTCCAAAATTAATTTGAGAAAATGGTTGTCGAATTAAATTATCGTTTCTTAAAATATATTTGTTTCTATCTCTTTTTAAATACAAGTTACGAAAAGAGACGGGTGATAGGTGGGTCTTGCATTTATACATAAAACAAAGAATATTAAAACATTTAACTCATATATATTGAGTGCTTTCATATCATATAAAGAGGCTTGGCGTGAGCAAAACGGTCCTTGAAATTTATAAGGCGTGCTACATGTTTCTGTTGCCGATAGAGAGGTTTAAGTTTACTTTTATAAGTGCTACCCCAAGCAATGTTTGCATAATTAATAATGCAATGATTTTTTTTTTTTTTTTTTTTTTTTTAGATTATTCACCTCCCCAAGGCCCGAGGGGGGCCACTACAGTCGAGGAGGCTACTAATTTTTTTTTTTTTTTTTTTTAGTTGTTATTCGTGGTACAACCCTCTCTCAACTCTTTAACTCCGAAACACGAACCTTTCCGAGCAAGGCCGCTGCGCGGAGAAACTAACTTGAGCGCGGTACTTCCAGGGACGTGGTGAGAGTCGAACTCCGAACCTCTCGCTTATGAAGCGAGCGCTCTTACCACTACATTTAACGAATAATATAACTGAATTAAGGTATGTTTATCTAGAAAGTTTCTTATTTTGTATAAAATGCCTATACTCTTTGAAATTATATCGATATACACACCTAAAAATCTTGTCACTAGAACTCTTTTAATAATTATGTTATCGATAAAAAGAAAGGGTAAGTTGCTAGGCAGCTAGTGCTTTTTACCATAAGGATGAAAAAAAATCCATTTAGTTTTATCAATATTTAATGATAGTTTGTTTAATCTAAACCATTCGGAAATTTCGGCTAGTTTAATGTTCATGTTGCTAAAAAGTGTAAAAATGTTTTTATGAGAAAGAAATAAGTTAGAATCATCAGCAAACATAACTATCATTAAGTTAGAAGCTTTTGGTAGATCATTAATATAAATTAGAAATAGGAGGGGTTCTAATATGGATCCTTGAGGAACTCCACATGAAATATTTAACAAGTTAGATGATAATATTCTTGTTAGCTTAAATCCACGAAGTAATGTAAGAAGCACATTTTTCGACAGGAAAACGATAGATTTCTACCCAAGGTCCATCACGAAAAAATCACGGAAAGAATCTGAGTCAGCTTTAAGGTAGTTATAAGAGGTACGATAATAGGGGGATTCAGATGATGAAAAAAATGAGATACTAGTTTTGGAGATCAAACTGTGATCAGAAGCATCTAAGAGTAAATGTAGAGAAACTGAGCACTGGCTAGGATCAGAAACAAAGCATAAGTCGAGTAGAGAAGGTAAATGATTCGGGTTGTCTAAAAATCAATTTGGAAATTTGACTATTTGAATTAGGGATTGAGAAAGGCAAAAGTTGTGGGCTTTAATGCCTGCAGATTTAATGACACTAGAGCCAAGCCATTTAGTGTGATGAGCATTAAAGTCACACACAACAACAATATAGGCTGATGGATAAAGTGCGAGGGCTTGGTCAATATGATCAGAAATAATATCAAAGAGTGTATTCTTGAGATGAAGGAGAGCATTATAGAACAAAGAAAAAGGCGATAGAGTGAAGTGGTGCTAAACGAAAGCACATGAAAGAATATTCTGTGGATTCAACCGTAGTTTCACGACAAATGGGTGAATTCTTACGAATGTAAATGCCCAGGCCAAGCATATGACTATTGGAGTCTTTACGAATTGGAAGAAGATAACCATCAACACATACATCACAAGATGAGACAGTTGTCAAAGTCAAATTAGTCTCACAAATAGCAAGTAGGTCTGGTGAACTTTGAAAGAGATAACACTCAACAGAAGAAAAGTTACTTTGGAGACCACGAATATAAGTGAATGAAAGGATTAGAGAACTTGGTGATAATGATGGTTTTTTGTGTTTATAGTTTTTGGTACTTTATTCATTTTTAAATTTGTTAAATAACTTGACTCAAAGCATAGATAGTACTCAGAACACTGTTGAATAGCCCAAGAAATTGCCACATCACTATTAATAAACCCTAAGTCGTAACAAAGGGCTCCTAATGTGGTCTTTGCTATGCACACTAAAAGTAAAAACAGGGACACCATCCATGCGCAACATAGCTCTGTTATTATTTTGATATTTTTCAGATGTTAATGGAATCAGTCTCTCTGACAGCTACCATAGATTTCGGGAAACTTGAGTACCAGTCGGCCTCAGAACCATAAAACTGAGTTTTAGAGCTGTACCCTCATTAGGAAATAATAGAATGAGTTGCTTAGTCATAAAAACAGAGACACAAGCAAAACCCATGCGTTGAGTCAAGAAGATCCAGCATTAAATATCCAAAACTGGAAACAATTTATTACAAATACATCTGCACCAGCCTAATAAATGAAGAAGGGGTGCGAGGCTCGTTAACAGATAGGATATGTTAACCTTTTAAGTCTTTGCCTAGGAGGCTTTCTAGACAGTAGCCGGATGTATTTAACATCTAACCAAGATGAGTATTTTTATCGAGACGCCATCACTAGTCTTTACTCAACGAAGAGTCCGAGCTGCGTGTCCTACAAGGCAGCAGGACATGAAGGGATGTATGCATGTATATATATATATATATATATATATATTTATATATACATATATATATATATATATATGTATATATATATATATATATATATATATATATATATATATATATATATGTATATTTTTGTTTATATCCTGATTAGAACCTTTTGTTATATCCTGATAGAAGTTTTTATCCCACCAAGTGACAATAGTTGGGATTTTGATAAGCAGTTACTGCTGCAAATGCTGCAAAGTATAGTTTACACTGTACATATGCAGAATAACAAAATACTTTCGTTAAATGTATTTTTTTAATTTATAATTAAAAGTTGTTAAAAAGTAATTATATACAATCCGTAAGTTACTAACAAGATATATAGGTAGCAAGGGTGAGAAGAAAACCATTTTTTTTATCGATAAGCCCCTTGATAAACTCTGTAAAAATAAAGTTTAATTAAAAAAAAAAAATTCCGTTAACTATTTAAAATAAACAAATGTAAAAGTGGTAAAATAATAAATAAAACATTCATAATTAAAAAATAGCATAAGCGCTATTGGCTTAAGCATATTCTTCTAGAGCACAGAAATATTTAATTTTTGTTTATTAAACTCAATTTTTTTTTTTAAACTTCACAACACAAAAGAAAAGTCTAAACACAAAAAAAAAAACAGAATAACAACGCATATGAAACAAAGACAATAATATTAATAACAAATATAAATTTAAAAATAAATTTAAAAATAAATTTAAAAGTTAAAAAAACAAATTTAAAAGACAAAAATAAATTTAAAAAGTTACCAAGTGCATTTAACTCAATTTTTCCTAAAATTACAATACTTTTCATTTATGTGATAGATCAATCATAAGGGTATATTGCAATTTCAGAAATAGTTTTTGTGTAAATTCTTCTTTAGTAATAATAAGTTTACCCTTAAACCATTAAACATTGTAAAAGTTTTAAGTTTAGTTGTAAGTATTTTATTCCATGCCTATGGTCTTCTCAATAAAAACTCAGTCGCCGCAAAATAACTTTTGGATTGTATATACGTGTTACTTGAATATCTAGTTAAGTATTTATTCTGATTTGTTTTAAATAACGGATTAAATGCTTTTGGAATAATACTTTTATCAAATTTTGAAAAATTAAAATTAAAAGATGATAAATACTTATTGGGAAGATATTTAGTATACTTGACTTGGTAAATAAAGGTTGGCAGAGTGCTTAGCGGCTTTCATTGGATATATTTCTGTATATGTATGAGTGTGTGTACTTATGTGTGTGTTCATGTATTTATTGTGTGTGTGCATGTATGATATGCATGAGTATGTTTGTGTATGTATGTAATATGTATGTATGTGTTTTATTTGTATTTGTCTATGTGTTTACTTGTGTTCATGCAAATGTTTTATATGCACATATGATGTTATGTATGTGCATACACATAAGTGACTAGTATGTTCTTGAAAACTAACCTACTCGCCTAAAAACGGCTGAATTTGTTCAAAGTTGCTACATGTGGGTTAAAGAAGAACTTTTACAAATTACCAAGTGGAAAATATTCATCATATGACAATAAAAATCTTTTTAAAAATTCGACAAGACAATCTGGATATACTTAACAATTTTCTTCAAAGACAATCATGATATACTTAAAAAAAAAATTATAAAAAAAAATAAATAATAATGATAGACTTAATCTATTTAATAATGTATTTCCAGAAGTGTTTTACAATGGTTAAAAAAAATATCAGTTTTGAAGAAAAATAAAAAATTGTGAATTGTGATATACTGAAAAGAAGATGCAGGAAAAAAAAAATTCAAAGAATAATGATTTTAGTGAAGCCTATCATATTTCAAATTAATTTAAGGAAAACTTCAAATACTATTTTTATTACCAAGAAACTTTTTGTATGAGTTTACCTAAAATTTTATTGACGCGTCAAACTTTAGCAGTTCTCATGACAAGACCTCTTTGTGTTTGACAAGTCTTGACAAGTCTTCTTTGAGTTTCCACGTTCTTTATTTTTATTTAATTTCTTTCATTATTTTAACATAACTTTTAATTGCAAACTTTTTAACTTTCTATATATTTGTATAAAAATTTTAATGTAATGAAGAACAAAAAAGTAAAAAATAAAATTTCTGATGTTTTTGTTTGTTTAAAAGACAAATTTTATTCTACAGCATTCGAGAGATTTAATATTCAAGGTGTTGAGTCTTCAGGAATAATCTTCATAAGGAGAATGACATCTTTTACAATCATTTCTAGTAAAATATTTCTGAACCTTTTCTATGCAACGTATACCTTCTAAAAGCTAGGGATTCCACACTGAGGTACAAGATTCTAATATAGGTCAAACTTAAACTTGTTTAGGTAATCATATTTGGAAGTCCTTACTAATTTTTTAAAAGTAATTAAGTACGAGAATGTGCCTTGCCTGCAATATACGCAAAACAGTGATTGAAAAACGTCATATCTTATGAAACAATTATACCAATATCTTGAATATTCCACCAACTGGTTCAGTTGCTGTATCAATGCTCATTGAGTATGAATGTAATGGTAAAGTTGCATAGCGTAGATGAAAACATTTTTTTGGTTGCGATATTAAGTTGCTAAATATTTGACCATTCTGAAATTTATTTCAAGGTATTGACAAGGTGCGCGTTGTTACCATCACATGCAAAACATGACGAGGTTTAAATTCGCATCTGCATCCGAACCTCTCTGTATATAAATATTATACTTTATATTTTTATTTATACTAATTTATTTCCCATTTGTTAAAATTGTAATAAAGAAATTACACTTATACAAAACCTGGCACGAGCAAAAAGATGTCAAATTGTGAGCTCCGTTACACTTCTTGTTAAACATTTTATTTAAAATTTAAAAATTTTAAATAATAAATAAAATAGCAAACACACACTAAAAAATTTAGCAATATATTTAAAAAAATAATATTTCCACGTTATAATTTAAGAAATAAAACACAACGAAAGAGAGATAACTAAAAGCCATAAATCCGCAAAATATTGAGTTACGTTTTATTATAAATAATGAATATAATCTAATATACCACAGTCCGTGTTGAGTAAATGTCTTTCTGATTCAGCTTTAAAATTAAACGAAGTGCATTTTAAGGAGAAGTTTTGATTTTTATTAAAAATATAAGGAAAATGTTTCCCAAAATATAAGGTCTGCGATATTGAATTTGGTTAGATTTTTTTTTAAGATGAGATATAGGAACGACAAAAACATTCTCTAGAAATTTGGTGAGATGTTTATGATAAACTTCATTATTTAAAATTGAGATTACCCTGGAAGCATGTGTTTTTTTTTCTATAGATTTTTTATTTTAAGTAGTAGATCCTGAGGCAAAATAATATAAGAAGAATAGCTGTGTATAAAGGAAAAAAATAATCTTTTAATGCTATTTAATTCAGAACAGATTTTATTTTATATGACATGTAAGTTTTTAAGAGAACTTGCTTTCGACATATTTAATATAAAAATTCCATGACAACTGAAAATTTAACATAAGGAAGGCTTTTATAACATTTCCCTATAGCATTTTAAATTTGCGTAACGCCATAATCGGTTACAATTGATAACAAAGTTACATTCTCTATTTTTTAATTAAATATTAAATAAACTTGATAATGCAGTAAACGTTTGTTTATTATTGCCCTATTGCTAGTTATCATCTTTTATTTTATTTTTAACTTTTATTTTATTGATAAAAAGATTGGATAATTTGAAAAAGGCTATTATCGGCTTCATAGTATATATTTAGTTTTCTTTACATTTAATAAAAAATATGAGTAATAATAAAAAAAATGATATACCACAATAAAAGTATATGAGTAATCATATACCACTCGACTATTATATTTAATTCTTAAGTAAATATTATGAAAGTTTTTTAATATCATTGAAGATAAAATGGGCTATAATGAGTTAATAATTTATATATCAGTCTATACACAATGTTGGAATCTTTATTGGAAGAAAAAAATTTCAGGTACATTTTTATAATTTTAGATGGTTTAAAAGCACTTACTGAATTTATATCAACAATAAATTTTGTGCAAATATGTTTTTCTATTTTTATTATTTAGTAAAAAAACTTATTAAGTAAAAAAAAGTTATTTCGACGAAAAAAAAAAAGGTAAGGAATTTTAATAAATTTGTAAAAATGTTTTAGCAAATAACTAGTCTATTAATTATTTTGTTTTTTATTAAAAACTAAAATACAAATTTTTGAATATAACTTTTTTTGTTTTTGCTATGTTGTATTACAATGTATATAATTGCAAGTAAAGTAATTATACTTGATGCAAAAAAAAAAAAAAATAAAACATTTGCTATCCCAGCAGACCGTGGGACGTCTATATGATGTATTTCCGTCGTCATTAGTCCGTAGAACGTCCTTAAGACGTCCATCTGACTTTCTGTGCCGCCGCACAGTGTAGAATTGCTTCAATACTGAACATTTAACAAAAATGAAAAAAAACGTTATGAAACATTTTTTGGTGGTAATGTATAAAAGAGTCTCTGGTCCGTTTTAAACTACGAGTTTTCTTTTGGTAGGACTGACCTTTAACCCTGTAGAACCCATAATCTAGCTTAATTCTTTTGTTTAAAAATTAGCTCGCTTGCGCGAGTTATTAGTCAATTTTTATGCAAGATGTAAGGTACAATTATGAGTACTATAAACAAGTAGCAAAAGCCTACTTTGATATTGAAGACTGCGGATATTAGACAAGGATATTATGAATATTATAAATGGATTGCAAGAGATACCAGGATGTAAAAGTTATAAGCGCTGAAGAAATCACATTCACTGGAAGATCTAAAATGATGTTCGAGATCAACAAGATCATTGATTGCATTAAAAGCGAGTTAGAAAGAAGGAATTTAGTTTTTTTTGTTTGAACATTTGTCTAGTAAAAAAAAGAAAATACAGATTTTCAAGGAAGTTATTATAGCTTTGAGTTGGATAAATCACATTTGAATGAGAAAGTAACAAATTGTAATATTTAAATGTGGTGGATCAGGTAAAGATCAATCATTTTTCAGAACTAAAATAGTTTAGAGTCTTATAGTAACATCAACATAAGGTTTATGTCATCATTTTGTGTCATAGTGAAATGCATTTTGAACATTTTGCGATTTACAGAAGTTGCATCAATAACTTTTAAGGATTTTAGTTTACAAATTTTGATTGCTTTCTAAAGCAATCAAAATTTTTAAACTAAATTCCAAAATCTTTAAGCTAAATTGAAGAAACATTTGACAGTGGCACTAGTTGTAGTAAAGTCAGTTAGATTTGTAAAGTACATCATCAAATGCTGCAGCAAACTTTGAAACTAGAGAATTAAATTATCATAGGACATCTTATTTTAGTTAAAGCCAACCTTTTAACAATTATTGTTGCTTCTCTTAAAATAACTTCAAATATGATGAGCTAATATTTTTTTGCATTAAACTCATAATAAAGACTATATGTAACTTTTACGCAAGACTTTAAAAAAAATTCTTACTCTATCTTGTTTTGATTTTCTTTTTATTATAATTAAATTCTACTTGAATATGTACTTTAATGATGCAATATTTGCACCCGGCGCACACTGGGGCTGAATAGCTTTAACACTTTTCTATCAATAATATCATAATTGCTGTTCTAAGGAGCTATCATCTCCAGTTCTATCAAATAAAACTTATTTTCGCTTGACTCGTCATTCAGCAAATTCGCATCCTTATGCTATTTATTCCAAAAAGACGCAGCGGGAGATTTACACTGTTCTAATTTTCTTAAATTTCTAAGCAAACTTTTAAGAAGCTACCATCAATTCCATGCTTAGTTATATGATTTGAAATTACTTTTTGTATCAAAAATATTTTTTCAATGAAATTATTAAAAATTCAAAAATCATTAAAGAGACATCTGACTGGCACTGTATGATATTTTGAGAATATATTTGACAGTTACATCCACTCCAGTTAAGCAGTAAAGGTATTGCAATTATAACTTTTAAAAAATCAAAAGGTCCGTTAAGATCTAATGTTTTCTCACCTCTTTCATTTTTAAAAGAAGGTTTCTACGTCAGCCATAGATAACTGAAAGTATCTTTGCTTAGATGGTCTTCTGAATCATAATTTTCAATCAAACATTTTTTAATTCTCGGCAGTGCGGAATCAGTATTACAATAGGACATGCTTGAACCTTTTTGAAAGCTAACTAAACACTTTTTTGCCCGACTTTCATATTTAAAAGTTTTATTTGGCTCTTAATAAATAAATTTCCTTAATTGATTTATCCTCTTTCATAACCAGAAACTAAACAATTTAATTTTTTGATTTGGAAACGTTCAATAATTTTGATAAAAATAGAAAAACTGTCATTACTTTCTTGGATGTCTAAGAATTATTAGTGGAAATTTGTAAAAAACGCCTCCATATTTATACCTTAACACTGGGGCAAAAATTTTTTATTGAACTTTTTTTAACCCTAAAAACATTTAAAAGCCAATGTAAATCTCATAAGCTTTTTAAATAAAAGTATTAAGTAGGGTGAAGACCAATCTCTGTCCTTCAAAGAAGAATGCTCGATAAGGCGAAACGCTTTATTTCTTTTTCATTTTATTGCTACCAACTATACAATAAAATGAACTAGACAAGCATGTTTTCGTCTGAAACAATTGATAAAATTGAATGTAACCTTGGCTTACCACAAAAAAAACTAAACAAATCTTGAAACATTTAGAGCTCTAGCTGATTGGGAAAGTTGTAAAAAATCAATCGCAATCGTAATTAACTTTTCACAAACTTCACTTGCCTTCACATATCTTTACCTTCATATCCTTTTACATTACATACCCCATACTTGAATCAACATGCAACATTATCATGACCACACAAATGCTAAAAGTTTTAGTGCTTAAGCTAGTCTGGATGGTTGTAAAAGATCAATAGCAAAAAAAGGTAGGGCACATGCTCCCTGTACCCTTGTAGTCGCGGCCCAATGAACAGTTTTAACATTATCATCAGGATTACACAATTGCTGAAAGTTTCAAAGTTATAGCAAGTCTAGATAATAATAAAAAATCAGTAACACTAAATTTCAATAGTTCTGAGAACTTGAGAGCGCTGCTGCCTTCTCTTTGATGAGATGTATGTTAAACTAAGTGTTAGTTTCAGAATAAACACCTCATTGGATATAGTTGGGCATTCTCACTAAATTTGCAAAATCATCATTAGTGTTTATGATTAAACCAATGTTTGCTAAACCTTCCTTTATTAGTAGAATTGTACCAATATTCAAATTGTTATTACATTATTATTATTAATTATTCGTGAATTGATCATAAACATAACTAAATAAATAATTGATGAAGGAGGAGAATTATTGTGTCTCTTGTCAGATAACCATACAAAAATTTGAAGTGTTTATCAAAGTTTTCTGGTTACCAAGAGTTTACTTGGCGAGGTGTTAAAGAAAAAGAAAATCCAGTTATTATGCTACACAACCCAGTTCAAAAAGTTTACAAAAAAAACACAAACAGCTATTTAAAAAATTATTAATCAACTACTCTCTGGCAGTTAATCTCACATTGTTCAATTAGGTAACAGATAGAAACTGTGTGTTGCCAAAACTGCAAAACTTTCACACAAGTCAGTGTGCTTTAGTTTGTTTGATATACAAAATGTTGCAAACATGGTTGCTGTAATAATGAAAAAGCAGTTGCAGCCTTGCTTATTTTGAGAACACTGTCTTTTTTTTGGCAATGTTGTTTTATTATAAACCTTCAAAATGAAAAGAAGATAGGTAGTGATGTTTTATTTAATGATACTGTAGGCCTCCTTTCCAGACCCTCAGTGAATTTAATTTTATTATAATTTTATCCTTTCAAAAACATTGAAATGCGACTTTAATGATGTAAGATGTAAAGCGAATTAGGCGTTGAAATACATTTACACAAGCTTTAGTTAACGCCCTTCAAGGAATCAATAAAAAGTTGCTTTCAGAAGACACCAATATTTTTTTCCTGGTATTTTTCAAACAGATCATCTTGAAGGTGAATTCAGCATCTTCAGGTAAATTTATAATTGTTTTTCTTATAGTTTAGAAAATATTTGTGGGTTTGAAATCTAAAAACAAATGTTTCTCTTATTTATTTATTTAAAAGTATTTATTTTTAACATACATATATTTGACGATAATTTTCATTTGACATGGCTGTTTCACGAATGTTTCTCTCATTTATTTATTCAAAAGTATTCATTTTTAACATACATAAATTTAACAATAACTTTCATTTGACATTGCTGTTTAACTATTATCTATTAAGTAATAGTTAAAACTCGGTTAAACTCAATTTATTTGTTCTTATCTTTTTGCTCATCTGTATGCAACTGAGCGATGGAAATTATTTTATCTCAGTGAAATTAGTGTTTAAAAGTTTGCGCCTTCAGCAGTTAAAGTTATTCAGCAAACTTGTTAGGATGAAACTGACATTAATTGCTCATGCATAAATTCAGACTGTTACAATGGAATCTAATGGAAGACGATATTATTTATTTAGATGATTGCTTAATTATTGCAGAGAATGAATATATATATATATATATATATATATATATATATATATATATATATATATATATATATATATATTATTATTATTATTATTTTATTTTAAAAGCTTTACTTTAAAAGTTAATTTTTTGAGGGGTTTTCCCCCATAACAATTTTAAGTAATATACAACAAAAAAAGCATATTCCTCTGATGAGCCATTTTTATTTTTAAAAAACATAGTAATCTTCCTTGATATGAAATAGAAAGTAAAAAGAAAACGTCTATTTAACATTGAATAATTAGCGTTAGAGGTCGTCCATAAATTACGTCTCGTTTTAGTAGGGAGGGAGGGGGTTTGTGGTTTTGTGACGACTCATACGGGACTTGTTACTAAAGTGTAGCGATGTAACGAGGCTGGGGGAGAGGAGTCAAAAATGATAAAAATTTGCGTGACGTTTTTATGGATAATCCCTTAGTTAATCAAACTGTTGAAACTTCAACCTTGCTTAGAAGTTGACAAAGCAGGCAAACGACGTTGTGTCATGACACGACATCATTTGCTTGCTGGGTGACTGCGATGTAGTTGTATCAACTTTACACTGCAGATTGATCTTGCGATGTACATAACCAGCCATATAATAAAAGGCAGCATTCACCTGGTTATACATATATATATATATATATATATATATATATATATATATATATATATATATATATATATATATATATATATATATATATATATATATATTTTTTTTTTTTTTTTCTTGAATGTAGACATCATGCATGAGAGTATGTAAATTATTATTTTATAAACATCAATTAATACGAGTTTCTCTCGATACTAAATTTATTTTTTATTTTTATTAAAGAAATTTTCGCTGGATTGTTGTGACCAGCGTCTTCAGCTTTAAAGTTTTTTTTTGTTGTTTTTTTGTTGTTTTTTTATTTTTTGTATCTTATTTTTAAAACGGCAGTTTTATTTTATGTCAATGGGATGGCTTCATCTTTTTCTGACGTAAGTGAGCCATAAATGGCGTCCAAAATTTTGTTGACACATATTGACCCTCGTCTAAATTGATACCGTTTTGTTGAGGGGCACATCGGTGGTACTGTACTTCGAGTGCCTCACGAACTTTCCTATCAAACTTTTTAGCATCAACTTTTAAAGTTCTGCAACTGTCCCAGTTAGTTTGTTGTGAACAATGTCTCATGTGTGTAGCTAATGCAGATCGTTCTGTTTTATTTTCTTATTGTACTGTTTTTGTGTTGCTGCATGCGTGTTTTTATTTGCATTTTTGTTTCACCTATATACTTTTTGTTACAATGACATTTAATAAGGTAGTCTCATGGGTGGCTGTTCATTTGTAGTTTAGATTTATTTCTTGATGTTAATATTGCTTCTAGGTTCAGACTTGATTTAAAGACCGTTTTATATCCTGTCTTCCTAAACACCTTACGCAATTTGGGAGACAATATTGGTACCCAAGGTAATGAAATTGTTGGATACGTACTGGTGATGTTTTCATTGTTTTTAGTAGTCACTAGTGATTTTTTGTTCTTTCGTTTTATTTCTTTTATGATTTTTATGAGATTAGATTGTTTGTAGCCATTTTCGACAAATACTTGAATAAGGAATTTCAGTTCATTTTCTATATGTTTTTGACTGCATACATTAAATGCTCTATGTAGGAAGCCCTTGAATATTCCATTTAAAATTTGTGGGTCATGGTTTGATGTTGCCTTAACTTGAATGTTAGTAATTGCATTTTTTCTGTGTATTTTAAATTCACATTTACCACTTTTTTTATTTATTATGGATATGTCTAGAAAATTTAGTGTTTTTTTTGTCATTTTCAAATTCGATACTATATTGTATTTTTTGAAGCCATCCCATTGACATAAAATAAAACGGCCGTTTTAAAAATAAGATACAAAAAAACAAAAAAAACAAAAAAAAACAAAAAAAAAACTTTAAAGCTGAAATTTCTTTAATAAAAATAAAAATAAATTTAGTATCGAGAGAAACTCGTATTAATTGATGTTTATAAAACAATAATTTACATACTCTCATACATGATTTTTACATTCAAGAATTATTTTACAGCTAAATACGGAGCTGAAATATATAACAAAACAACAACATTACAAAAAATGAAGAAAAATATGGCAAAGTCAAAAAATCAATACATCTTTCTACAAAAATGCGTCGAACACAAACTCATCGCAAAGTCAATACAAATTAATTGTTCTATTAATAACAATAAAATTAAAGTCATTATTCAACGTTGCAGGTTTGAACTTCTTATTTCTCTGAAAAATGATTTACGAACACGGTTCTTTAAACAAATTAATACAGTTAAATTCATTGAAAAGGAACTCATGAAAATACTTGAAACGAAGGATTATGAAGCCGTAAAAAGAATCACTGAAAAAGCACGAGAAATTATGTTCATGAAATCAAGAGACAGATTAATCAAAAAGTTCAAACTTCTTCAAGATCAACGCATTAAGCAAACGTCTTATTCGACAATCTATACTAAAGAAGCTGTTTTAAATTTATGCGACACAGAAATTCCAGAACAGCAAAAAAATCTCCTTAAACTTGGACCAAAATTTGTACCTACAACAAAATCTCTTCCGTATCTTGACATCATCTCAATAACTGAGTCATCAGCTCTAAAACTTGAATACAAAAAAAAAGATGAAGCCGCGCAAACGCTGAGGAGAGAATTTTTTAGAGAATTAAAACTAAACAAAAATAATAAAAATGATAACCTGACTCGTGAACAAAGGAAAGCACTTACACAATTAAAAAAAGATAACAATATTGATATATACCCATTTGATAAAGGAATGAGCTTTGTAACGATCCCTCATGATAAAGCAATAAAAAAGATTCAAGAACAAATTGGGCCAACTAAAATTATCAATGAGGATCCGACACAAAGTTACACAATGAAAATCAAAGTCCAACTATCAAAATTAAATAAAAAAGGTCGGTTCACAAAAGATGAATATCAGCAAATTTATCCCAGTGACCCAATACCGCCTCGTATGTATCGTGTAGTAAAGGCACATAGCCTTAACAATCTTACCCAATGCGAATTGTAGTATCCACAATAGGCACACCAAACTACGGAATCTCAAATTACTTAGTAAAACTAATACAACCAATATTAAATGAAAACCCAACTCGATTAAAAAATTCACAACAATTCGTAGAAAAAGCAAAATCGTGGGACATATCCAGTGACGAAATTCAGGTATCATTGGACGTTATAAA
This sequence comes from Hydra vulgaris, assembly GCF_038396675.1. Taxonomy (NCBI): domain Eukaryota; kingdom Metazoa; phylum Cnidaria; class Hydrozoa; order Anthoathecata; family Hydridae; genus Hydra; species Hydra vulgaris. The sequence continues at coordinate 35,367,898 of NC_088933.1, forward strand.
CTTATACCCATCAATTCCTCTTAAAGAAGCTGCTGAAGTACTCATAAGGTTATTGGAGGTGAGCGATAATTTTAAAAAAGTGACAAAATTAAATATAAAAGAAATAAAAACTATGATAGAACTATGTTTATACCGACCATACTTGAAACAACGAAATACACGAACTTGAAAATTCAGGTCCGATAGGTCTTTCATTTATGGTAGTTTTAGCTGAATCTTTTCTTCAACATTTTGAAAAAAGAGTACTTAACACAGCGCTGAAAAACAACCAACTTATTGATTTAAAGTCATTTTATAGATACGTAGATGACAGTCATGCTAGAGTCCCTAACGTTGCCCATGCTGAGCAATTTAAGACAATACTCAATCAACAGCATCCAAAAATACAATATAGTATCGAATTTGAAAATGACAAAAAAAACACTAAATTTTCTAGACATATCCATAATAAATAAAAAAAGTGGTAAATGTGAATTTAAAATACACAGAAAAAATGCAATTACTAACATTCAAGTTAAGGCAACATCAAACCATGACCCACAAATTTTAAATGGAATATTCAAGGGCTTCCTACATAGAGCATTTAATGTATGCAGTCAAAAACATATAGAAAATGAACTGAAATTCCTTATTCAAGTATTTGTCGAAAATGGCTACAAACAATCTAATCTCATAAAAATCATAAAAGAAATAAAACGAAAGAACAAAAAATCACTAGTGACTACTAAAAACAATGAAAACATCACCAGTACGTATCCAACAATTTCATTACCTTGGGTACCAATATTGTCTCCCAAATTGCGTAAGGTGTTTAGGAAGGCAGGATATAAAACGGTCTTTAAATCAAGTCTGAACCTAGAAGCAATATTAACATCAAGAAATAAATCTAAACTACAAATGAACAGCCACCCATGAGACTACCTTATTAAATGTCATTGTAACAAAAAGTATATAGGTGAAACAAAAATGCAAATAAAAACACGCATGCAGCAACACAAAAACAGTACAATAAGAAAATAAAACAGAACGATCTGCATTAGCTACACACATGAGACATTGTTCACAACAAACTAACTGGGACAGTTGCAGAACTTTAAAAGTTGATGCTAAAAAGTTTGATAGGAAAGTTCGTGAGGCACTCGAAGTACAGTACCACCGATGTGCCCCTCAACAAAACGGTATCAATTTAGACGAGGGTCAATATGTGTCAACAAAATTTTGGACGCCATTTATGGCTCACTTACGTCAGAAAAAGATGAAGCCATCCCATTGACATAAAATAAAACTGCCGTTTTAAAAATAAGATACAAAAAATAAAAAAACAACAAAAAAACAACAAAAAAAAACTTTAAAGCTGAAGACGCTGGTCACAACAATCCAGCGAAAATTTCTTTAATAAAAATAAAAAATAAATTTAGTATCGAGAGAAACTCGTATTAATTGATGTTTATAAAATAATAATTTACATACTCTCATGCATGATGTCTACATTCAAGAAAAAAAAAAAAATATATATATATATATATATATATATATATATATATATATATATATATATATATATATATATATATATATATATATATATATATATATATATATGTATAACCAGGTGAATGCTGCCTTTTATTATATGGCTGGTTATGTACATCGCAAGATCAATCTGCAGTGTAAAGTTGATACAACTACATCGCAGTCACCCAGCAAGCAAATGATGTCGTGTCATGACACAACGTCGTTTGCCTGCTTTGTCAACTTCTAAGCAAGGTTGAGGTTTCAACAGTTTGATTAACTAAGGGATTATCCATAAAAACGTCACGCAAATTTTTATCATTTTTGACTCCTCTCCCCCAGCCTCGTTACATCGCTACACTTTAGTAACAAGTCCCGTATGAGTCGTCACAAAACCACAAACCCCCTCCCTCCCTACTAAAACGAGACGTAATTTATGGACGACCTCTAACGCTAATTATTCAATGTTAAATAGACGTTTTCTTTTTACTTTCTATTTCATATCAAGGAAGATTATTATGTTTTTTAAAAATAAAAATGGCTCATCAGAGGAATGTGCTTTTTTTGTTGTATATTACTTAAAATTGTTATGGCGGAAAACCCCTCAAAAAATTAACTTTTAAAGTAAAGCAATGACGAAGTTATTATATGTTCCAAATAAAAGTACACAAAATGTTAAGAAAATTTATTATAAAAAAAACCACTCCGTTGCCATAGCAACATGGTAACTAAGGAAAAATGTCAAATTAGTTTCCTCAACATGGCTAAGATTGCAGTTAATAAAAATGACACTTTTAGCTGATTTTTTTCCAACCTATAGTAGAAAATTAGATCTATGCAATAAGCAGACAGTTTTTGCAAAGAACTTTTCTGTCAGGTGCTAGGCCTGTTTAATTTTGGCAACATTTTAAGAACAAAAATGATAAACATTTTTTTTAATTTCTTAAATTTAAAAAACGTCTTTAAAAAGCTGTCTGTTCATTGCATACATCTTTATGAGAGGAATACTTCCTGAAAATTTCATTTAACTCAATCAAGCGGTTCTCAAGATACTTTTGCCGGTAGATTAAAAACACGCATTCTGAGAAAAACTACAAATAAGTTGAAATTGTTATGAAAAAAATTGAAAAAATAACAAAAATACAAAAATATTATTTAAAAATAGCATATTGATAATATTTTTTAATCATGAACACCAGCCCCCATACATATTTCCTTCTTTCTGTTTAAATTTGTCAAATTTTTTATGTTTGCGGCTTCTCAAAAGCTTCCTTTGTTTCTTGATGGTGTCTTGATTTTTATACTCCGACATACTAACTCTTCTCTGGTTCAAGTAATTGCATCCATAAATGGTATGCTGCTATGTTATCATATTAAGTCTTTCAAATATAAAGAGATACTAGACTTTAATCCAATATTAAAGGCTCCAATACCATTATAGAGTCCAAATTTCAGTTGCGTAAGGAAAGCATAATTTGACATTGGTATTTTGGACCATATCATTGCATTAAATTTTTAAAACCATCTAATTTTGGTTCTGTGTTTTTCCATGAAGTAAACAAATTAAGTAAGCATCTGATGTTAATTCTACAGAAATGGACTTTCACTTAAGTACAATTTCGATAGAAAGACGTAGTCCTGGTTTATACTCATTGGTTCCATTAGCTTTATCCCGATTGTATTTACACTAACTGTCTTAACCTGTGGGAACAATGCAGCTAATGCTAATAATTTTTACTTCAAGATGCTACATAAAATAAACTTGGTGAGGTTGCAGATCTCATATCTCAAGGTTGCCACAATTTTGACTAATGCAAATAACAAAATAATATTGCAATCGACCAATCTATCAATAATGTTGCGGTCACCCTATTGTGTGAACTATATCCCCTTTTTTGCCATGTTCCATAAACAAAAACTCCAGTATCTACTATCTCGTTAGGAGATTTGCTTTCCTTGAGTTATTGTATAGCTTCATTCATAGTTTCATAAGCAACAGTTTGTGCTACGATTGTCAATTTCTGAACAATAACATTGTAGCTTTTATTGCGTAATCCTTTCGGGATATTCATAAGAGTGGTAAACCGATGTGCACCAGCTTAGCCTTGACCAAGTGTTCTTATGGCATACACTAATCTTTTATTAATATCATCCACTGTTACATTTTTTGATGTGTCAAAGTCTAATTTAAAATCACAAACACAAGATAAATATAAGTTTGATACATATCCTTTTTAAAGACTTTCTATTCTTACTTAACGATAACTGTGATGGTTGCAAATATTCTGTACACCCAAGTTTATCAAATATAAAAGCAAGACTTTCTATACCAATAACCCTGTAGTCACTGACACATTTTGAGTTTCCACTTTGTACCATTATTTGCGATCGATCCCCACCACGTTTCGATCCCCACCACGGTTCCCCACAACGTCCCCACCAATCCCCACCAGTTCCCCACCACGGTTCGATCCCCACCACGTCCCTGGTAGTACCGCGCTCAACTTGTTTCTCGGCGCAGTGGCCTTATTTGTCAAGGTTCGTGTTTCGGAGTTATAGAGTTGAGAGAGGGTTATAACCACTATGAAGTAGCCTCCTCATCTGTAGTGGCCTTCTTGGCCTTGGGGAGGTGAATAACAAAAAAAAAAAAAAAAAAAATTGCATCACTTTTTTTTATGATTTATAAATATACTTTCACTTTCAATATTTACTTCCTACCATTTTACATCATTGCTACTAACATTATTTCCACCATTATTTAAAATTTTTCTTGCATTCTTAAATCATAAAAGGTACATATATTTTTCCGGAAACGTTTAGTAAAAAATTTAACTCTTTCACTATTATATTCTCTCTTAGACTTGTCCATTTTTCTTTAATTTTGTAGAAAACTTGTGTTAATTGTGTAGAAGGTTGAAAAAATGATTTACTTTAACACACATTTTAAATATGTAGTTTTAAAAAATATCTTTGCAGATAGTGTAAAGCATTTCTAACAAAACTGCAATAAAAAATCCGGAAAAATAGCTAGACAAGCTGTGTTTTATCGACATTTTTTCTGTAACTTGGGGCGTTCCTAGGTAAAATTATATTTAGGTGGTTGCACAAAAGTTTTTTAAATAAAAAATATTTTTTTTAATATTAATAAATATTTTTATTAATATTAAAAAAAGTAATTTTTTAATACGGTTTTCACTATTTGATTTCTTTATAAATTTACTTTTAAATTATCTAAAAAATAAAAATAAAAAATTCTTTTTCAGAGGTTTTCCCCCTTAATATTTACAAATTATTCATAAATATATATATATATATAAATATATATATGTATATATATATATATATATAAATATATAAGTATATACATATATACATACATACATATATATATATATATATATATATATATATATATATATATATATATATATATATGTATATATATATATATATATATATATATATATATATATATATATATATATATATATATATATATATATATATATTGATCAAATACTAAAATATAAATCATTAGAAAGCCCTCAAATACAGTATTTTAAAGATGAAAAAATTATGAAAATCGGATTAGTCTATAAAAACTTATGACGTTTTTAGTAGCAAATTTTCGATTATATAGATTTCTTGATAAAACTGTAGTCAAAAAAAAATTTCTTTTTTCATAAATTGTTATAACTCTGCCAATTCTTATACAAATATCTATAACTTATGTAACTATATTAAAACTTGTGTAACCCATTTGCAAGCCACAAAACTTGCTGTACCTAATTGCATGCCACAAAAATTGTGGTACTTATTTGCAAGCCGCAAAACTTGCTGAGGATAGACCTTATATTTTAACTCTAAATACAAAGAAATCATAAACAGTTATTTTTGTTAAGATTAAGTTTTGTTTTGCAAGATTTGTTAAGCACTATGAAACATATAAACCTTTTTTTTATGTAAACCCTTACATAAAAAAAGTTAAAAACTTCTATTAAGAACTTGTTAATTTAAAATAGAACATTTATATAAAATTTAAATAAGCATTAAAGTTTATCAAAAACAAAGAACAATCACAAAAGAAACATTTTTATTTATACATTTACCTGAAGAAGGTTGCGTTGCAGGAACTAAAAGTTAAAAAAAGATGTAAACAACAAAAATGAAATGAAATCGAGATTAAATCTATAGTATAATTTTAATTAGATGTACTGCTGATTAAGGTATAGTTTTTTAACTTACCAACCATAGCAGATGTAGACGCAGCTAAAAATAAAAAAAATTTTTATTAACAAAATAAATGAATTTTTTGGGCAAATCAAAACACTGCTGAAAACTAACTAGTTTTTAAACTTACTACTGTGGCTGATGTAGAAGAAACTAAAGGTAAAAAAGGATGTCAATCAATCAAAAATATTTTTGATTTAGGTATTAAATTTATTAGATTAAAAAGTAATGGCTCTTAAACTTACCAACCGCAGATGTTGATGAAACTAAAAGTAAAAAAAAACTGTAATCAACAAGAAAAAAAATTGAATTTGGTATTAAATCTATAGTATAGTCATAATGAAATAAATGACGTCGACATCCACAGCAGGTGTCAATAAAGCTTAATGTCAAAAAGGTGTAATTAACAGAAAAAACAACAACAATTAATTGATTAAAGATTTAGATTTTGCCATCTATACATAGATTTAAAAGAAGTAATTTTAAAACTTACTAACTGTGGAGGATGTAGATGCAACTAAAATCACGAAAAGATGCATTAAACAAATAAACAAACAAAAAAAAGTTGAAAATGGGATTATATCAATACACTGGTGAAAAATAATTGAATTTTAAACTTAACAACTCTATCAGATGCAGATGGAGCTAAAAATGAAAAGGATGTCATCAATAAAAAAAATATTGGCAATGAATCTTTCACAAGTTAAAAAATGATAGCTTTAAATTTACTAATCACAGTCGTTGAAGAAATTACTTGAGATAAAAAATATATGAATTGAACCAAAGCATACATCCTTAAATATCTACTTATATAAACATAACCGAAATTGCAATATATAAACTTACCAGTGAAAGGCTGAGTTAATTTGACTGAAATTAACAAAAAAATTGTATTCAAAATAAATAAAACACCTTAAATTTGACTACAGCAAGTAATAAGTAACAATAATCAAATAATTTCTGCATAAAGTTCAACAACTTTATTGACTAAGCATATAATGAAAGCATAATTACAAAAGTAAACACTAGGGTAGGTTGTGTAATGATTTAAACAACAACAAAAGATAAAGTATTCTACAACAAGTAAATGTTAAAAGACAATAGCGATAATATCTTTTGTATTAAAATAATTTTAAAGCATCAACATGTTTATTTTATTATTAATAACACCAAAAATTATGCCATTCATGTACTTACGGAATCTCAAACACTAATAAAACAACTTTGCTGCCGGACATTCTTTGTTGAATATACGGCGAATTTTTTAACAGCGTGAAATTTTGTGATTTAGATAGCTAGTTATAAGCTCAGTGAGTTGATGCATGTGATAAATCGGTCCTGTGTTTTTAAAACACTTAAAATTAAAGCAAAGTCCCTATTGCAAAGGAAGAAACTATGCTATCTCATTGGGATGACCTGTTCGACTTTATTAAAACCAACCACTGTCAGTTAAGTATGAACAAAAAACGTAATAGGGTTTAATTTTTAATTTGTCCACTACATTTGTCACAAAACAAACGTAATGTATAATACTTTGGTGGAACTAAGATTAAATAATCATTTAAAAAAGTCGCAACTTCATCAAACCCTTTTCTTCCTTGACATTTATGGGACATATATATATATATATATATATATATATATATATATATATATATATATATATATATATATATATATATATATATATATATATATGTATATGTATATATATATATATGAATTTTTTCTTCTTTAATGTTATGCATAGAAAAACATTGACTGATAGCTGTCTCATGTAATAAAGTTGTTAGACAGGTAATTTTGGCAAGCTTATTGTCTTCATATAGTCAAATGCCAATTATAGATCGTACTACTCTTTTGAGCCATCTTCTGGTGTTTCATGTTTTAAAGCATCGTAAAATTTTTTACTCCTGCGCTTATGAACATCTAAACCAGCCCGCGCTACTCCTTTAGCTACATCATTGAGATGTGGTGATTTCAATCTAAGACTTAATTCTTTGCACTTGCAACAAGTGTCAACTTGCGGGCCCCAAACTGAAAGTTAAAATTTCTTTTAAAATTGTTCCAGTAAAAAGACTTGCTCACTTTTAAATCTAATTTTTTTTCTATAAAAAAGTTTCAATATTGTCTTTATATTTAAACTTGCATTAAGATAATATACTTTTTTGCCTATGTAATGTTTTTCCTTAAGTGGAAAAAAAATTTAGGCAATAACATATTAAACTACTATGCAAAAAAGGTTTAATATGTAAAACCAGTAAATTATTTACTTTAAAGTCATTTTACTCATCATACCTGTTTAAAACAGGTATTAACATATCTAAGTATTACAGATTGTTTAAACTTATTTTGAAATATTTTATTCTACAAATTTTAGACATATAAACATATGATATATTTAAATCATTTTAAACTTATGTTTTCATGAAATTTAAATAATATTTCATAGTTTATAGTATAATATTTTTTATAGTTTTAGTATAATTTCATGTAAATACAAGTTTAAAATGATTTAATTATATCGTATGTACAAGTAAAAATACTATTTATATAAATGTATATGCATATATATAAATATATATATATATATATATATAAATATATGTATATATATATATATATATATATATATATATATATATATATATATATATATAAATATATGTATATATATATATATATATATATATATATATATATATAAATATATGTATATATATATATATATATATATATATATTTATTTATATATATTTATATATATATATAGACATATATATATATATATATATATATATACATATATATATATATATATATATATATATATATACATATATATATGTATATATATATATATATATATATATATATATATATATATATATATATATATATATATATATATATATATATATATATATGTGTGTTAGTTATGTGATATGTAATATAAAGGGCTTAAACACAGAATATTAAAGGAAATAAAAGTTATTAAAATCCAACATACCTACCAAAAGTTATGACGTTTAAAGTACCGATTTTTTGACTTATGGATACGTTGAGAAAATTGTGGTCAAAATATAATTATCGTTCAGTAAAATTGTCATAACTTGTCAATACTTATCTAAAAATCTATATCTTGGTATCAAAGCATAGGTGTACTATGTAACTAGTCAACAGACTTTCCAGGTCGTTCGAGGGTTCACTAAATAACAGCCTATAACATCCAATTAATGCAAATTTCATTCCTAAAAGTGCATATTTAAATAAAGTAGTAGTTTTTTTTTATATAAAAAGTTGTTATTATTTCATTTTACACCCCAAGGAACTATTAGTTAGAGTGGATGTGGTGGTGATGGTTTAATACACCCTAGTATAAAAAAAAGTTATTTTTATGAATATTTTTTTAATCAAAAATATTATAACAATTATAAAGATTGAATTTGCATTCTACTTGATTACAACACTTATCTGTAGTGCATAGGTCAACAAATAAGGGGAAGGGGGTTATGGTCTTTCTCCTCCGCGTTTGACTTTACCCCTAAAAAAATAAATATAAATACTTATACTGTTAGCTAAAGTTACTAAAACTAAAATTAAATGCGACTATGATACCTTTTGTTGTTTGGTATAACCAGATTGGGAGCTGCTCCATTTTAACTATCCAAAAATACATGTTTCTTTTAACTAAAGTCAAAATTTTATTTTTATATTCATATTTTTATCTTTATAATCATTTTTTATCAAAACTGTTATAACAAATTTAATTTATATTCTACTTGATTACGACATATACTAGTGGTATATGTTGTAATCAATGTACTTGATAGTGGTAAATGTTGTAATCAATGTACTTGATTACGACATATACCAGCGGTATATGTTGTAATCAAGTAGAATATAATTTAACAATCTATAATAAGTAGTTATTAATTTGTATTAGTTTGAATAACTTTAATACTAGAATTTAATACACCAGATGTAAAATGAAATCAAATATTATTCAACAATCTATAAAATTAATATTATTATTATTAGTATTAGTAATAAATTATCAATCTATTTAATTTTAATAATAGTATTAATAGTAATAATATTAATGATATAATTTATCATTAATAATATTATCACTAATAATACTATTATTAAAATTAAATAGATTGTTAATTTATTACTAATATTAATAATACTAATATTAATTTTATAGATTATTTAATAATATTTGCTTTCATTTTACTTCTGGTGTATCAAATTCTAATATTAAAATTATTAGAACAAATAAATTTATTATCAATACAAATTAATAAATTATTAATACAAATTAATAACTTGTTCTTATTATCAAACAGCATTATCATTATAATTATAACTTACAATTGTAATTTATAGTTTATTATAATAACAGACCATAAATCATATCATAGTTTACCATTAAATTGTGTAAAAGTAATAATGTATACATTATTAGTAATAATGTATACAGTATTACTGATAATTTGTAAAATGTACATATATAATGTAGATTATTTAATGTTATTAATATCAAATAATGTACATTATTATAATACGATATATTGTTAATTGTTATCATTAAAGATATTAAGATTCACGATAATGATTATTAAATAATTACTAATACATTATAACTATTAAAAGATATTTATCAAATTTAATAATTACAGTGTTTTATAATATTAAATACAACAATAATAATAGTTTTAAAATTTACAAAATATTTAATATGATTATATTAGGAGTTAAGTCAAAAACTGTCTTTGGCCTAAAATAGTCAATAAGATATGAGTATCCTTTACAGGGCCCCCAGAGGGGAGGGGGAATAACTGGGTACAATTTATCTAGGCACACGGACAAAGGGGGCACATGCGACCCTCAATAAAAGATCGTATCAAAATTTTTAATAATCATATATAGCACTACTCCTAGGAGAAATTTCAAAACAGAATCTAAAAGACTCTTATTAAAATTAAAACTTATTACAACACAATACTAATATTTATTATTCTAAATTTAATTCAAAATAGAGGAAAACAAAAAAAAACAACGTCATTATCACTAAATGAATATATATTGTTGATCAATAATATAGAAAATGCGTATGTATTAATATACATGTATGTTTATCTTACTATTATTTTAAATCAGTTGAAATATACTATAGTTTCACGTTCTTATAAAGACATTTTTAGGACTTGGCAAAATTTATATGTATTTTAAAACGGATTATGTATACATTTGCTTTTATATGAACACAGGCAATATATAAACGGGGTTCAGTGATAAGACAGTATATTCCTACTTCTTACTCCGGCGTAAATTTATATACATATATTTTTATATATAAATTTACAATAAATACATACTAGATATTTGTAGTATGTATTTATTGTTAATTTACCAAACGGCAAACTTTCAAACAGGCAAATTGTCAAATGGTAAAAAAAAAATAGAATACTATTTGCATGATTTTATGCACAGAAAAAAAGATAAAATAGAAGATTTTTCTTTTTCTCTGTGAGGTATTTTGTAAGATTTTTTAGAATTTTTTAACATTAAATAAAATTTAAATATAGGTTAAGTTAATTGGAAATTACACAATTTCTATTTTTTCTGCGTGGAAGGACTGATTGCAATGGCTTCATTTTAAATGTAGTTAAAATTCGAATTACATAACACTTATCCGAATAAAAAGTTTGTTTTAAAACATTATCAATGTTATGTTACATAAATCAGTCAAGTTACTCTTATTCCAACACTTTTCTTCTTTCAATACATTCATCGCAATTAATTTGATATTGCGAATTTGCATTTAGTTTTTTTTCTATTTAATTCCTTTGAGAATTAAATAATATATATCTATAAAAAAAATTCTATATATATCTATGTAAACAATTCTAAAAAATAAATCTATTTAAATAAATAATTTCGATTTCGAAACAAATGAAAAATTTGTTTATTTTATTTAAAAATATACAGCACACATCTTAGAGTAAAAACGCCTTTTCCAGTATTCGAAAGCATGATTTAGTATCCCAAGGCAGAAAAAAAGCTGTAGAAAAAAATTGTAAAAGAATACAAGAACACCCGTACACTGAAAGAATATGGCTTCAATAAATTTCAAAAAAAAAGGCACCTAAAAACTCAATATCTGACCAAATAATCAAGGTTAACAGCTTTATTTTTTTATTAACAATCTTATATACATAATTTCATTCTAAAACTGTAAAAATAATTCTTTTTTACACGGACCATGCTACCAACGGCATTGATGAACCCTTGAGTTTAAGAAAGCCATCTTCAGCTTCTCTGAAAATCTTCAACAGTCTCTGAAAAAGATGATGATAATTGGGTGAATTTGAGACGCATTCTTATATAGCGAAAAACCTGCAGATATTAGAACATATCATTTAATATCTGCAAATTGTAAAAACATATCGATTATTATCTGCAGATTCTAAAAACATGTAATTTAATATCTTCAGATATTAAAAACATATCGCGATTTTCAAATGCTTTTTTTAATTTAGGATCAAGAGGGGATGCTTTTTTTAATTATTTTTTAATTAATTAAATAAGAGGGAATGCTTTTTTTAACATAGGATCAAGAGGGGATTCAACTGGGTGTTCAAGCAGTTAGAAACGACCCCGCTTTGTGGAAAGGGCTTTATCCGTCAAACGTGATCTAGTCATACTAAATGGACCTTCCTAATATCCGGCACTTTTTCCTTGAGCTTCTACAAACAAAAAAATTCCTGTCTCCTTTTTTACAAAACTTCTCTCAAAGGAGAGAAGATTGTCAGAAACTGGCTTATCTGAAGTGAAATTGCAAAAGCTTTTGTTTGTTTTCCCTGCTCTATTTTTGGACAAAAGCGTAGTTTTTACCTTGGATTTTAGTCTTTCCTCTTAATGTGAAGTGGCGAATAAGAGATATTCGGAGAAAACTAGGAGAAAAGATTAAAAGCCAACAAAGCTAGGAGAAAAGATTTAAAGCCAACAGTGTTATGTTTAATACAGAAATCACTACATTGTCTAGAAATCAGCCTTTGAAGCCTCAAAAAATCAGACCGGGGTCAATTCAGTACTTGAAAAGTCAATAAGAAACGAAGCCTCTAAGTGGGATGAAATTTTACGCTGCGTCCTGGATGTCACTCTCCATTTAGCTTCGAGAAAACTAAGTTTTCGAGGTGTGTTAGCAGTTTATGTAAAAAAGCAATTTTAATGTTGCTTGGAATATTAATCTAGATGAAGTCTTTACTTCAATATTATGCTCATATTTGTGTAGGTTCATCAAACATGCCAGACCAGTAAAATAAGTAAAAGATAGTAAGTTTTTGGCAACCCTTGAGCTGTTGGAGAGTCATAATAAGACAATTCTGTTCCATCTAGAAGAAGTTTCTCGACACCAAAAACAAGGAACAAGAATGCAAGCGCACTATTTGAGCTGGAGAACTCAAAATAAATTCATTATGGCACGTGATGAAACAATTTTCACTGTTATTATCGAAGAGATCAACACAGCCATTCGTTTTTCCATTATTGTTGATGAAACTCAGGACATGTCGTATACGGAACAAATTACGTTTGTTCTTCAATTTTCGCTGTTATTATCGAAGAGATCAACACAGCCATTCGTTTTTCCATTACTGTTGATGAAAATCAGGACATGTCGTATACGGAACAAATTGCGTTTGTTCTTCAATTAGTCTGCCTAGGACCTGACAACCAATGGAAAGTAATAGAGCGTTGTATAAAGGTAGAAAATCTGGAGAAAAAAAGGTTCGGACATTTACGATTTTATATGTTTCAAATCAAAGTCGAATTGATATAAAGAACTGTAGAGGCTAAAACATCGATAACGTGGCTAAAATGTCCGTGTATTCAAAGGGGTGCAGGCCATCATTCTTGAGAAAAATCTTCAAGCTTTGTTCATGCTTTGCAATGCGCATAGTCTCAATCTAGCTGGCGTGCATTCTTTAGAATCCACTACTATAGCCAAGAAAAATTTTGGTAACATCCAATTGTTGTACAACATTTTTAGAAGTAGCCCCATGCGCTAGACTTTTACTGAGGCAACTGAGCAGTCCTTTCACCAAACGCTTTAAATAAGATAGAGTGCGCGCTTAGAGGCTATCCGGTCATTGTCAAAACAACCAAAAGAAAAACTGAAGTCCTTGAAACTTCTTGAAGAACTTGATTTAGAAGATCATCAACTGACTTTAGTAAAGGCACTCAAAAAGTGGTTTAATCATTTGAGTTCATTGCCTTCACTTCTTTCTGGTTCGAGTCTCTCCTATGTCAACAATATCTGCCTCTTTCTCGATCAGAAAGCATTTCTTTGGATGACAAGACAAAGATTTTAAAGACTCTAATCGATGATCTTGACCAAATACGTTCTTCTTGACTCAAATCCTCCAAGAAGTGAAGCTGGTTGCATCTAGGTTGACTTTATTTGGGTTTCAAAATGGTTTTGATAAGAAAAGGATAAGGGAATAGAAAACACTGCTCGGTGAGTAGATGAAAACAGCCAACTTACACAAAGACATATCAAAAGGTTTTGAAGTGAACGTAATTAAAGTTGCTTTTGACAAGCTGCTCCAGCAGATAAGATACTGAATGGATCCAGCTCAAAAGAGGATGGAAATGTTTTCGTTCATACTGTGTTTTTCATCTATTTCTAGTGATAAAGAAAAACTTAATCAGAAAAAAAAAAAGCTTAGTCCTTTCAAATCTGTACGTAAATGATGTAAAAGAAGAGCAGTTGATTGAAGAAATCCGTCATCTAGATGTTCTGAAACAATCAAATACTTTTAGATAAATAGAATCTCTTTCTTCTATCAAGTTGCTCAACAGTTTCTACAAGAAAGGTCTTCAGTAAATATTTCCTCCGATCTGCATTTTGTTTCTCATTTTTAATACAATCCCGGTTTCAGTGGCAGAAGGAGTGCTTCTCTCATCAAACCCAAGTTGCAATCAACAATGACGGTAGAACGCCTTAGTAACCTTATGGTGATTCCATAAAAAACGAGACTTTATTGTATGAAAATGTTATTTCTAGGTTTGCAAAAAAGGAAGCTCGTAAAGTGAAATTAGTGTATTCTGACTAGTCTTCATCTAAAAATATTCAAATCATGTATAAATCAAAGTATCTTCTTACTACAACTTGCTTAACAAAATATTTATTTCTCTTATATTCACTACTGCATCAATTACTCTAAGATAATCTGGGTGAATACTAATCCAAAAAAAGTTAAATGCAATTTACAAAATACAAAAACATGCATGTCGTTTAATATTAAACTCAAAAAGATACACCAGTGCCAAACCTCTACTAAAAGTATTTGGAGTGCTTAATGTCTTCGAAACAAGTATTCTTTACATGCTACTTTTTATGTTTAATTTAAAGAACTAAACACATTTCCGAAATCAATTTATTTATATTGGAAAGTGTTTCCAATTTTAATACCAAACTAGGTACTCAACTAATAACTTTCTCATACCTAAAACTTTATTAAAACAAGCTGACTTCTCGATATCTTGCCGAGGGCCACAATTGTGGAATTCACAACACCTTTTTAATTTTGCTTATAAACAATTTCTAACTTACTTTTAAAGCCTTTATTTAACCTTAGTTATTTAAAATCTTATATATTGACGTAATATGTTTTTATTTTGTTTTTTCAGTATGTGTTTTTCTTCAACATGTGCAGATTTCAAAGTTTTGATTGACGTAAAAAAAAAAAGGTTTATTCATGTGTATTATATACAAGATTAAATATATATTTGTAACAATGGGCTTGGATGATAAGAACAGCCAGCTTCCACTGCCAGCACCAGTTGGAACTTTATTGTTACGTCGTAAAAGATTGTAAAGCTTATTTTGAAGAGCAAAATAAATAAATAAAATATACATTTAGCATCTTACCTAGCATCGTATATCAAATCCAATCAAACATCACATATCTATTAGCAAGGGCAAAAAAAAAGTGTAGAAATTCCAAAGTTTGAAATTGAGTTGGATGAACCGACAGATATTACAAAATTAGCTCAAATACTAGTTTATGTTCAATACCGTTACGCGTTTAGTATATATGAAGATTTACTCTTTCGTCTGTCAATGAAAAATTAAACAACAGGTGAAGACAAGTTATTGAGTTTTTTAAGAAGAAGGACTAGGCTGGAATTGTTTTGATGAATGTTCTGACGATACTGCAGCGACAAAGGGGCACCACATGGAATTTCTTGCAAAAGTTAAATCAACGACAAATGACATTATCATGTTTACCAATATTATCATTCATCCAGATGCGTTTTAAACTAAAAAATATCACCATATCTTCATTTGGTCTTGAATGATGCTAACAGATTAAAAATTTCCTAAAATGTTGTGCTCGTATTAGTCGCTTGTTTGCAAATTTATGTAAGGATACAGGAGCGAATTATGAACAGGTTTTACTACTTACATTAGTTAAGTGATTGTCAAAGGGACAATCTTTAAAACGGCTAATTGGATTGAAAGATAAAGTAATGAAAGTTTTATTAGAAACAAAGTCCGGTTTTTAAATTTCACAATAGTCTTTTTGTCTTCCACAATAAAATTTTTATAGTATGTTATAACATAATAGCAAGGTGTAATAGACTACTACTGAAATTAATAGTAGTTCATTAAACTTTGACAACATAAACAATGTTTAGTTTTTCACGGTAATTAAAATTAAATTATAACTCGTAAATCATTATTTATCATGGCGAGTTTTAAATATTTTTATAAGCTTTCGCTTTTGATGATAAAATTTTTTTTTTTTTTTCTCCTTTTATTTAGCCGTACAAAAATTTAAAAGTTCCGTGTTTTATAATATATAAAATTTTATAATATATAAAAATGGCAATGACGAGAAGAAGACAGATTTGCCTTATCACCAAGTCCCTTGTTTTTTCTAGACATTTATATAAATACATTGTAACTAAAATTAAAAATTAAAAATGAGAGAAAAAAGCAAAATGTTTCAAAGAAGTTAATATAAAATGCAAAATAGTTAAAGTTGTTTTTAATACAAGTTAAAGAGGTAGTTTTCTCTCAATAACAAGAAGATTAACTTACAGTCATGCAATGCTATATATATTCAAATTTCAAAGTTATTTATTAAAGTAAAATTTTAATACATCATTCAAGAAAACCAAAACCAACAGGATAAAAAGAAAACATGAAAAATGAAAACATAAAGGTTAATTTATAATCAGATATATATATATATATATATATATATATATATATATATATATATATATATATAAATATAAATATATATATATATATATATATATATATATATATATATATATATATATATAAATATATGTATATATACTCATACAAACACACACTTATATACATATACACACACATACACACATATACACACCCTGCACATATACACACACACATATATATATATATATACATATACTCACACATACACATACATACTTTTTTTTATTTAAAAGTAATAGTTTTAGCTTTTGTTTAAACTGTTCAAGAGTTGTAAGTGTTTTAATATCATTACTAATTATCTTATTCCATACATTAGGTCCTCTAACAGTTGGTCCTCAACCAAGTTCTCTAGAGAACTTGGTTGACTCATATATAGTTTTGGGTTGTACAAAGTTGTTACTTGAATATTTAGTCATGTATTTGTGTTGAATTTTATTAAATAATGGTTTGAAGATATTTGGTATTGTATTATTATTAGTTTTATACATAAAAATTAGCAGATGATATATATTTATTTGGTACAAGTTTGATATTTCTAGATTGTTGAACAATGGTCCAGAATGTGAGAAGCAGTGTGCATTTGATAATAATCTAATTGCATGTTTTTGTTTGCTAAATAGCTTTTTTGTCTTTGACTTATTGGTGCTGCACCAGGCAATGTTTGCATAATTCAGATAGGAATGAATAAATAAGTAATATATGTATTTCAAACATGATTGATCTAAGTATGATTTTGCTTTATAGAGTAATCCGATATTTTTAGAAATTTTTTTTTCAATCATGTTTATGTGGTCTTTCTAACTTATGTTTTCATCTAGAACTACATCTAGAAATTTCATTGAACATTCTCTTTTTACAATGTATTCTTCAATTATAAGTTTTGGAAGTGCAAGAGGGATTTTGTCTTTTTTATGGAGGCGATGAAAAATAGTATACTTAGTTTTAGTTAAATTAATTGTAAGTTTATTCATATTTAACCATTCGGTTAGTTTTAGAAGTTCAATGTTGACCGTTTTAAATAATGTTGATACATCACTGTGAGAATAAAATAAATTTGTGTCATCAGCAAATAAAATAGAATCTAGAATATTAGAAGCTTTGCTTAAATCATTAATATAGATTAAAAATAAAAGTGGTCCTAATATAGATCCTTGAGGAACGCCGCAAGTAATTGACATATTGTTAGTTTTTTCATTCCCGAATGAAATATATTGTTTTCTATTAGATAAGTAGCTTTTAAACCAAGCTATCTTTATATTTTTGATTCCGTAGTTTTCTAATTTTTTAATTAAAATACTATGATCAACAGTGTCGAACGCCTTACTAAGATCTATGAAAACACCTAAAGTGAACTTGTTTTTGTCAAAACCTTGAAGAATAATCTGAATGAGATGAAGAATTGCATGATCAGTAGAGTGCCCTGTTTTGAAGCCAAATTGTTTGTTGTAGAGAATATTATTTTTTTTCTAAAAATGAGTATAATTTGTTATACATAATGCGTTCTAGTATTTTCGAGAAGCATGGAAGAATGGAAATAGGTCTATAGTTAAAAATATTAGTATCATCCCCAGACTTAAAAACTGGTATTACCTTTGCAATTTTAAGTTTTATTAGGAAAGACTCCTTGTTTTAACGAAAGATTTAGTATATGCAAAAGAACTTTTTTAATATAGAAAATACATTTAACTACAACATTACTACTAACATTATCAAATCCTTGTGCTTTGTTTAATTTTAATGAACTCACAGCATCTAATAATTCTTTTTCAGTTAACTCAGCATTTTCCATAATTGAATTGCTAGAAGTCAAGTATTTCTCCTTGTTAATTTTGATGCTAAATTTAAAGCTTTAATTTTTGATGCTAAATTTAAACCTGCATTGACAAACACCTCATTAAATGTTTTAGTAATTATAGATTCTTTAGTAATATCTTGATGATGATAGTTTAGTTTTTTTGGAAGACCGTTTAGCTTAAGTGTTTTTTTTCCAATTACTTCTTTGATGACTTGCCACGTTTTTTGAGTATCGCCTTTAAATTTTATTATTCCATTTGAATAGTATAATTTCTTTGAAAGCTTAATAACTGATTCAAAGTGACTCTTATATTTTTTATACCTTAATTCATTTTCATAAGTTCTTTTTTTCAGAAACGCTTCATACAATCGTTTTTTTTTTTTTAACGATTTTATTATTCCTGGTGTAATCCAAGGGTTTATAAATGTTTTAATTATAATAATTTTTGTTACCACTGGGAAAGCTTTATCATAGTATTTTTTGAATATTCGAAGGAAACTGTTATAAGCAGTATCTGTGGTTTGAATTTGTAGAAGTTCATTCCAGATTTCAGAATATCATTATATATTCGATTTGTAATAATAACTTTTTTTTGAGGGGTGTGTTCGACAACTTTATGCGCGATTATAAATATTGGGAAATGATCCGATATATCAGACATTATTATTCCAGTTTTTATTTTATTTTTTGTATATTCATTAATTAATATTTGATCAATTGAGGTTGCGCTATTCCTGGTAATTCGTGTTGGTTTATTCATTGTTGGAATGAACCCATTTTGAAATATGATGTTCATTAAATTTTTTACATTTTTATTTGTGTCGAAATCAAGCGCATTATAATTAAAATCCCCAACAAAAAAGACACGTTTGTCACATAAAATTTTGTTTTTGATTAAATTTTTAAAGTGTTTTTCAAAAAATTTGTTATTGCCAGATGGGGGTCTGTACACAACATGTACAATGATGTTTTTAGTGATTTTATTTATAACTTCAATCGTTAATGATTCGCAATCATTACTAATTGCACTAAATTCGGTTAGCGGTTTTAAATTTAAAGAGTTGTGGATAAAATACATACTCCTCCACCTGTTGTCTCAGAATTTCTGACTTGATGAATAACTTTATAGTTTTGTAGTTAAAAATTTGAATCTTTTTCAACTTGTTTATCTCGACAGCAGATCTCTGTGAGACAAATAATTTTAAAATTAATTTCAACACTATATAAAAAATCTTTAAATTTATCAGAATTTTTTTGAAAGCTCCTAATATTCAGGTGTAAAATAGAGAACTCATTAATATCTATATCAGCAGAAAGATTAGAAATATCGGAATTATAATAAGAAGGGCATATGTTGCTAATTATTTCATCAGTGTTAAAAAAATTACCGTCTGGATATGAATGATTCTCTAAAAGTATATTTTTATTTGTCTGGAATGCCCTAAAGCTTAATTCACAAAAATTTATACCTTCCATAATAACAAGAAAGGTTAGACTAACAAAATATTTAAAGTATAAAATAAAATAATTAAAGTTTATGAGGTAATTTCCTGAATTCTTTTACTATTAATTTATAGAAATTACAACCGAAAACATACCATTTTTCCTATGTATCTTTATCTGTTCGAATAGCTTTTCCTGATAGATGCAGTTTCCGATGAATTTTCCTCATTGATATATATTCTCGATCCTTTTAGTTTACTCGCACTTTTTAAAACTTTTACTTTATCTTTGTAATTTAACAGTTTCATTACTATTGATCTTGGTCTACCTGCTTCAATTTTTCCTGACCTGTGTGCTCGCTCAATCACAATTCCTTTTAAATTAAGTTTTTTTTCAAAAATATTTAATACCTTTAGTTCGGTGTCATCCCAACTCTCATTTTCATTTTCCGATAAACCCTCTATTTGAAGATTATTCCTTCTTTGTCTATCCTCAAGCTGCCTTAGTTTATTATCTTCCGAATCTCTGCTCTCTGATTTTGATATGATTTTTTTTCTAATTCGAGATTTTTTTTTCTTGCATATCTTGTGTAAAGTTCAGACTTTCTTCTATATCTTTTTGCACAATTTCATTTTTGTTTAATCTTTTAACGTAATTTTTTTGTTCCTCTTTAATATGTTTTCCTTTTGGAGTGTTGCACACAAATCTTTGACAATGTTTATTTCTTTTAACAGACCATCAATTCTATCGTTTTTTAACTTCAGATTTCCGCTTATTAGTTATTGAATATCACTTTGTTGCTTAATAAACATTTCGTTGAATATATCTCGTACAAGCTTTATTGAAATAATTTGTTCCTCGTTTGATAATTTATCCATGATGTATTACTTTATTATATTTATGTTCTTTTTTTCCGTTAATAATTCTTATTTTTAAGGATATATAAATACTAAAACTTAAAAATACTACGATTTATTTTCTTTTAATTACCAAGCTAAAAATCAAGTAGTTTGTTTCACATTGATGAACTCTATTGGTTAAGAATTGCTGACAAAGATTGCAGTTTTTAACAATTTCTCTTCAGTTATTTTGGTTTTCAAATTGTGTTATTTGTCAGAGAATCTTAATAAACTGAATATGTCCCTACAAGGTAAGAACATAAACATTTAAATTTAGTATGATTGACTTTTTGCGTTTATTAAAAAGAAAAATTTTTGAAAATCAAGTGTCAAAAGTGGCAAGTTTTTCAAGTAATTATGATTTTGTTTTTTAAAATAATGTTTTCTTAAGTATATTAAGTGTATTGTTGAAGTATATTATGTTCTTAAAAGTATTGTTTTTTTAAAAATAATTTTTTCCTAAGTAATCTTTTATTTAACTCTAAAAACTTATATGGTTGTGATTTACTTAAAAGACTAACACCTCGAGTAATACTTAATGGTATTCCTACATTTGCATAAGAGAGTATCACTGCCCCGTGAAGAGACGCATTCTTGCCTGTTATTAATAATGAAGCTATATTCTCAGCTACTTTTTCATCAGAAGTTAGCTAAAACTCTCAGGTTTTCACAAAATTAAGCCATACCAATGAGTAAGTAGCAATATAAACATTAACGTTCTGGCTTTGCTTTTTGCTTCAGCAAAAGGGTGCTTTTCAATTATCTTTAGCTGACCTACTTGACATATAAGGAAGTCACAGCATCTACCTCCAGAAGTCATTTTGACAATTTTAGTATGAAATTCAAACAATGAAGGCAATGTCACTTAAAACACTGCATTTTTTTTTCTAAAAGAAAATTTGACAGGGAACACACATACCTTTAGGAGTTCTAGTACCAGCAAAATAAAAAATCAGTTTAAAACAATCAAAATCATGGTGAATTTTTTATGAGCTTTTTTGAGCCAAAAAACACAGACAATTCTTCCATTTTTCTCATACAAGCAAGAGTAGAAGTTTTATTGTTTTTTTTTAGAATCAACTGAATCTGGTTGATTAAATATTGTGATTTGCGTTTTTGTTAACTTTTTTATTTTTAAGAGTTGAAAATTTAAAGATAGAAAAGTAAAAAAATTTATTTTAAAAAACTTTTCTTCACAATCAACCATATCTCGATACCTCAGTATTTTTATTAATAGTTTGGCTGAAATTAAATAAATTGTAAGTGAATGTTGATCGCGATTCTAACCGTTAAATTCGGACCCGTTAGAAACTAATTTCTTATCGTTAGAAAATACTGAAAACCTCAACCATTTTTTATTATATCACATGTTATATATTTTACTTAGTTTTGAAACTTTGAATAAAAAACCACTTTTTAAGACGTTTTTTCACTATTTTAAAAAAAACTTTTTAAAAAGTGAGTTTTTATTCACAGTTTCAAAATTAGGTAATATGTATAACAAGTTATGTAACAAAAAAAGTTTAATATGTGAACCTTCATGTACATAAGTCACTATTTTATTTATACTTCTTTGTAGCAATAGTTTTTAATAGCTTTACTTAAAAAAAGGGGAAAAAGCAGACTTAAAAAGCTTTTTATCTCACTTTTATTCACGTGATGGATATCAAAATGAAGTTATTAATATAAGGCCTTGTTAAATTGTGCTTCAAAACAATTATCTAAATGTTTTAACAAATAACATAAAAATAAATTTTCCTGAAAAACGCGTGCAATGCAAAAATTTTACAATAAATAAAATTTGGCTCCAATTGTTCTTCACAAATCACTAGCATTTGCATCTACTTAAATAGTTTAAATAAACTTTTCAACATAACAGTATTTTTTTCTAAAATTGCAATTTAAAATCAAGTTTAGTAATTGATATGCAAATATAGATGTATAACATCGAAACATATGATTTAATAAATAAAATAAAAAAAGCTTTTTATAAACACAATAAAAGCTGTATTGAAAATTGTATTGGTATTAAATTGTTACTTGCTTTATAACTTTAGACCTTAAGCTGCTGATTTGCAATAGAATACAAAAAATAATTAGCCTGTAAACTGGTACTTAATTTGTACACAAAAAAAATTATTCAAAACTATCACAATTAACATAAGTAATTACAATATACCGGTAATGCAATGATATATTAGATTTAAAAGTCCAGCTATAATAATTTAAATTAACCACAAGTTAATTACTGTCAAAAATGAGATCACCTACAATTATATAAGTTATTAAACTTTCCTTAAACATTTTAATATCCTCTCTATCTTTTTCATCAATTTTTCAATAAGAAACTCTGATGATTTTAGCTGACTTTATTTCAACAATTCTACTAAAGTATTTAATTATTTCATTGCCTAGCTCCCAGTTGTGTGCTATTAAATGATTAAATAAGCTAAACCTATTGTCATTGAAAATGGTGTCGTCAACTCTATTATATTTGGAAATGTCTTTACGAATTACTTTTCCTATTTTTTCCCATCAGAATTTTTTTTTTCTATTGCTTACTGAGTGTCTAGTTAAAATATCCTTATCTAACTATATGCCATTCTGTAATTTCTTACTTACTTCTAAAATAGTTGCCGCCATTTTAACTGCAAAAGTATCGAGTTTATTCTGGACTTCATTGGGCTTTTTTCCTAACCATTTTAAAGTTTGGTGTACTTTTGCTTTATACTTAGAGTAAATGATCCCTATTACTGCGTTGGGGGCACGGCGAATTAAAGAATCCCACACCCAAAGGACCTTTCTGACTGAATATTATTTGATGGAGAACAACTTTTTTTCAATCATTTCAGCAGATGGAGCAGAAAAGTCACCAGTTAAAATCTTTTCCATCTGTCTCTCAAATATAATTTGAATTTCTTTGAGCAATATTTTCAAAATTTGAAACAATTTCTCCTTTTGGGTGCTGACATCTGAAAATTTCAAAATTTAAAAAAACTTCATCTTTTGGGTGCTAACACTGGGTGCTTACATCATTTTTCTCCACATATAAATACTGTCCAAAGATGCACAATTCTTTGCCTGTGGTTTTTATAGTCCCCTCTGGAAGACAGAACTTTAAAAAACCACAGTCAAAAAATTTTTGGTTAAAATAACGTCTTTTAGTTTTACGGAGAACACTTTCTTTAATATTTAATACTGAGCATTCAAAACTGAACGCATACCATTTTAAGGTTTGATACTCCTGAAGCATTTTTGTAGACCATCTTCCTCTATGGGTTAGTGATGAACTTGCCAATTAGCCCCATTACTTAAAGTTGGCTTTGATATTCCTTTTTTCTTATGTCTTGCAACAAGCGTTTGCAACTTTTATTTGAATTATTGTTTCAAAAAAAGGAACAATAGATTGTTTGTAAGAATAACAATAATTGTTTTTATACAGAGCTTCTATCATGCTATAAGCATGTTCAGTATGCTCTAGTAAATTTTTACATCAACTAAACCTAAAAATTTTACAGAAATATAAGAAGAAAATATAAAAATTAGCTGGACACCATTAAAATAAATAATCATAAAAAATTTCACATACCTTTTAAGAAATGTCTGGAGAAGTATCTGGTGTCTAATATCACTCCTGCCATGTGAAACTGTACAGAAAGACGGTTACCCACACACAGCAAGAATATCCTTGTACCAATGCTGCTTCAAGAAACTCTCAAATTTAGCGAAGTCTCTTTTATAGCTTTACCTAATTTAAATTTAAAGACATAAAAACAGTAATTTTACATCTTTAAAGTAACATCTGGGAGGTTTTAAACTATAAAGCTGCTATAAGTGCTGATATATATATATATATATATATATATATATATATATATATATATATATATATATATATATATATTGAACTTATCGAAAATTAATATCTTTATATCTGTTTTGGCTTACCTCAGTTTAGATATATATTTTATCACTGAAACAGCCACTCAATCAGTACTCTTTGCTGACTTTATTCTTTGTTGTTTACCATAGTTAGCAAGGGCTACTTGAACCTCTTTGGTTAAGTTGTTAAGTGGGTGCACATTACCATTTATCTTTAAAAGCTAAACATTTATTTTTGTTGCAGTATTTTCAATGCAATTGTTTACACAGGTGCCCCGTCTAAAAGACTATATTTCAGTTTTTTTTAATTTTTTGCGGAACTATTGATGGCACTTTTTCTAAATTGTTATATGAATCACTAAATGATTTACTATATCAATATATGAATCGATATATGAATCACTAAATCACTATATGCCATTTCTTTTATCCGATGTATTATATGATAGGCATAATCAAATCCTTCTCCTACTACAAGTCAAAGTGGAATTTTATAATTGATTATATGAAACTCATGGAGGTACTTGTCAACAACAGTTGTTGCATTATGTGCCAGTGTTTTGACATTGCAACTTAATACAGCATCAGGTGTTTGTACTAAAAACAGAACACCTGGTTTCAGTGCCAATCTTGATTTGTTGATTTGTGCGGTGTCTACGAATCAATTTCATAAAAAAAATTTGAAAAGTGTTGCATAAGTACAGAAAAACCTGACACTGGAACTTTGCTTAGAATTGCTCAATACACATTTCCTTAAAGGGATGTCATATTTGTTTAATATTTTTGTCTCTTTTGATTTACCTAATATTTCTTTCTCTCCAATTTTACTCAACAAGAAATGATTTTTTTAGTTTTTATGATGAAATTTAAATTCAAAATTTCTTCTTGCGTTTTTCGCAAATCATCATTCTGGCTTTTTTCTGATTTCCTCACTTTTTGCTGAAGTTTTGTTGTACTCATTATGAGTATTATAATTTCATCAGTTGCAAACGACATATTTTTTACTTTTTCTTGTCTGTATTTAACTTTCCATAAATCTTTTGAACATTTTTGTCTTGAAAGTTGCTTGTGTATAATTTTATTTTTCTTCTTTAAAGGATCAATTGAGACATACATTATTTTTGGCTTGCTGATTTTTTCCTTGAATAAATGTATAGCATTTTTGTAGTTTGACACTGAGGGCATTTTTTTCTTAATGTTGAACTCGTTGAAATAATACTTAATGTAGGCGATGAAAATATACTACTTTGGCTAGAACAAGAAGACACATCCAGTGATTTAGATTCGTCTATGTTGGTTGAAATAGAATATGAGTGTGTTGTTTCTTTCACATAAGCTGTATTTAATGAGGTTGTTGAACTTGATATTGTATTACCATTAGTTTCAATAGTAATGTCTTCTTCTTTCCGTTTAGATTTGTACGGTAGATTTCCATAATCAACAATATTCATCCAGGTTTTTGTAATATTTAATATCAAGCAATTGATATTAGTTAACACATCCTTATTATACATTCTTAAGCGGCTTAATATATTAGTACCTTTAGGATACAATAATCTCAGATTTTGTTGGGTGGCACAAGGTTTAGTAATACTACTTTCATTTTCTAGAAAAACTGTATAAATGAAACCATTTAACAACAGTTCTGTTGGATCTGTAAAGATGTTGATCAATATAATATGAAGGAGTAAAAAGATTCTATCTATTGACCAGCCTCTTACCCCTTTTTCAACTATTAGGCCGGTGCAGACGTATTTTTAGTACATTGTTTTTAGTTTAGGTTGTTAAATGCTGGATCTTCTTGACTCAATGCATGGGTTTTGATTGTGTGTCTGTTTTTATGACCAGGCAACTCATTCTATTATCTCCTAATGAGGGTACAGCACTAAAACTCAGTTTTATGGTTCTGAGGCCTGGTAGTTAGGTTTCTTGAACTCTGTGGTAGCTCTCAGAGAGGTTGATTTCATCAACAACTGAAAAATATCAAAGAACTATCAGTGCCATGTTACGCATGGATGGTGTCCCTGTTTGTCCTTTTGGTGTGCATTGCGGAAGCCACATTAGGAAGCCCTTTGTTACGGCTTAGGGTCTATTATTAGTTACGAGGCAATTGGTTGGGCTATTAAGAAGTGTTTTGAGTACTATCTATGCTTTGAATCAAGTTTTTTAACAAAATTAAAAATAAATAAAGTACCAAAAACTATAAAACACAAAAAACCATCATCATCAATAAGTTCTCTAAACCTATCATTCACTAATATTTGTGGTCTTCAAAACAACTTTTCTTTTGTTAAGTCTTATCTCTCGCATAATTCACCAGACCTATTTGCTCTTTGTGAGACTAATTTGATTTCAGCTGTCTTATCTTTCAATCTTAGTGTTGATGGATATCTTCGTATAATTCGTAAAGACACAAATAGTTACATGAATGGCCTGGATATTTACATTCGTAAGAATTCACCCATTTGTCGGGAAACTAGGTTTGAATCCATAGGCTATTCTTTTATGTGCTTTCATTTAGCACTACTTCACTCTATCGCCTTTCTCTTTGTTCTATATTGCTCTCCTTTATCTCAAGACTGCACTCTTTTTGATGTTATTTCTAATTATATTGAGCAAGCCCTCTCTCTTTATCCATCAGCTAATATAGTTATTGTCAATGACTTTAGTGCTCACCACTCTGAATGGCTTGGCTCTAGTGTCAGTGATTCTGCAGGCATTAATGCCCACAATTTTTGCCTTGCCTAATCCCTACCTCAATTAGCCAACTTTCCAACTCGCTTTCCGGACATCCCAAGTCATTTACCTTCTCTACTCGACTTTTGTCTTGTTTCTGATCCAAGTCAGTGCTCAGTTTCTCCACATTTACCTTTAGGTACTTCTGATCACAGTTTGATTGCTTTAAAGCTAATATTTTATTCTTCTTCATCACCTGAATCCCCATTTTATCGCACCTCCTACAACTACTTTTAAGCTGACTGGGATTCTTTCCGTGATTTTCGTCGTGATAGCCCTTGAGTAGAAATCTTTCGTCATCCTGTCGACAAATGTGCTTTTTTACATAACTTTGTGGATTTAGGCTGGCATAGAGTTTTTTGTCTCCATTCAAAAAATTTTAGGTCAAGCCTCACTCTCCTCCATAGTTTTACTCATATTGTGCTGCTGCGATTGCCAATCGAAACCGTTACTTTCATATCTGTCAGCAAAACAGTTATCCTGAAAACAGACGTCTGTTTATTACTGCTAGAAACCATTGTAAAAAGGTTTTTTTCGAACGCCAAAGCCCGCTATTATCAGGTCATGAAGTCTCGTATCTCATTTCAAAATTTAGATTCTCGTGACTTCTGGAGAATATTTAATAGTATAAATAATAAGGGCGAATCTTTAATTCCACCTCTCTTGTATGGTTCAGACTTTGCCACCTCACCTAAAGACAAAGCTACTTGTTTGCTAAAAACTTTTCATCAATATCATCTCTGGATTCCACTAGTTGCGCTCTGCCTGATAAAACCGTCAAACAGGTTGATCGATTGGTTTACATTCAAACCACTCCAACTTTTGTATCTAAAGTGATTTCCTGCTTTGACTCTTCTACAGCTTGTGACCCGGACAACATACCTGTTACTGTCTTGCAGAAGTGTTCTCCGGAGCTGTCGTCTATACTCCCAAAACTGTTGAATACAAGTGCTTATCATAGTCTTGCTATCGAGCCAGCTGGAAAGCAGCATCTGTTATCCCATCTTCAAAATTTTTAGAGAGCAATCTGATTTGTCTAACTACTTTCCCATTAGTCTTCTTCCTATCATAAGTAAGGTTTTTGAATCTTTACTTAACAAACACTTAATTTCTCATCTTAAATCTGATTTAAAACTTACTTTCTGACCATAGGTATGAATTTCGATCTTCTCGTTCTACAGCTGATTTGCTAACATTAATAACCGATAGGTTTTATCGTGCATTAGATAAAGGTTGAGGGGTTAAGGCCATCGCTCTTGACATTTCAAAAGCTTTTGATAATGTTTATCATGCCGATTTTCTCCATAAGCTTTCTCCTTATAGTGTATTTGGCAACATCTCTAAGATTATTTAATCCTTTCTTTCAAATTGTAGTATAAAAGTTGTCCTCGATGGACAACACTCTTCTTCTTTTATGTAACTTCAGGAGTTTCTCAAGGTTCAATCTTCGGCCCTATACTCCTTTTTGATTTACATCAACGATCTTCCAGATATTCTCACATCTAAGGAGGCATTGATCGCAAACCTAGATTTGAAAGCCAACTCTCTCTGATTGCTTGCAGGGGACTTTTGAGCTTGAAAAGGATCTCAATTCTGCTACAGCTTCGGGCTTACAGTGGCTGGTAAAATTTAATTCAGATAAAACTTATTTTTTTTCAACCAATCGTTATCGCATTATTTTTAGATGTTCCTGTATTTATGAACAGTAATACACTCGATAAGTCATCTACCCTTCATCTTCTGAGATTAACTTTTACTTCTGATATTTCTTGGAAACCATATATCAAATCCGTTGCAGAATTAGCACCTGCCAAGGTTCAATCTCTTTATTGAGCTACACACTTTATTGTCTATCTCTATAAATATTAAATACGGCCTTGTATGGAATACCGTTGCTATATCTGGACCGCATCTTCTAATGATGGCCTCTCTTGTTTAGGCAAGGTGCAAAAACGCATTGTAAACATAGTAAGACCTGCTCTTGCGGCCTACCTTCAACTATTATCCTATTGTCATAATGTTTCTTCTCTTTCTCTTATCTACAAATACTATAATATGCACTGCTCTAAAGAGCTAGTGTTTCTTGTGCCACCTATTAAAATTCATTCTCTTGTTACTTGTCATTCAGTTAAGTGTCATCCTTTTTCTTTGACTGTTCCTAAGTGCTCCGAAAACTCTTTTTTTTCAAGTTTTTTTCCTGTATCATCAGTTCTTTGGAATTCGCTTCCTCCATCTTGCTTTCCTGATTCATATAATTTGCAATCCTTTAAGTCGTCTCACAATCGTTATCTTGCTCTACAATCTTCATCTTTTCTCTTCCAATAACTTTCAACTCTAATTAGTGGTTGCTTGCAGTCTTGTTGGAAGCAAAGATGTTAAGAAAACAAACAAAAAAAAACAAACGTAAAAGCAAACTTGTTTTACCAAATTGTTCTATTTAACAACACTTTGCTAACAAAGAGAAACGCAAATGCAACTTTGTTTTACCAAAACTGTTCTATTTAACAACACTTATATCATTTACAGATTTTTTGTAGACTATTCCTTGCAAATTAAATTTTCTTTTGGAAATCTTTGATTTGAATTTTATCTAGTATCTCTACATATAATTTGAACGTTTTGTTGTTGGTATTGCATCTCTAAAGACTTTTTTTCTTAATACAAATTTATTTGACTTATTTCTCTAAATACTATTTCCGTTAGATCATTAACATTAGGGTAGGGAACCTAAAATGATTATTGCAACACTTTTATCTTTTCCAGAGCCCTGTACCTTGGAAAGTACCTTATATTAAAATTTTAGGCTTTCAAGTGGGACGAATAAGCGCGCCGCAGGGCCTCATTGAGCTGGCCCGAGAAAAAAAGAAGTTTAAAAACATCACTAAGCTGTAAAATTTAATCCACCATTTTTAATTCTCGATTTAAAGAGTGAAGAATTTACTGCTGCAAAAAGTAAGAAGTTTGTTGACTCAATAATACAGTAATATTAGGAAACTTTATAACATTAAATGTAAATTCTTCGGAAGATATTAAAATTCGGAAGATATTAAAAATGGCAGCCGGTTGTGTTTGAAATGGCGATTTTGTTTAAATTTATTTGTGATCGTATTTATCATATTAAATGTTTTTTGGATTCGATGCTAAATTATTTAAACTGATGATCGATAATTGAAGCTTTTGAACTAATTTACCTTAATCATTTTTATTCGTTTCATCAAAATTCGATATTTCAATAACTTTCATTCAAAATAAAAGTTTGAATAAATTATACTTAATCTTCTTCTGGTGTAAATTACCTTGATGATTTAGTTTTAACAGCGGGTAAATAAAATCAGACGAATTAACTGAAAAATATATACTGTTTAGTTGGATAAAAGCACTTCTAATAAATATCCGTTTATAAATTTTATTCAACTTTACTCGTATGGTGTAAATTACTTTTATCTGGCATCATACTTGAAGCTACTTTAACCACTTATTACTAACTGACTTTTTACTTCTTGCATTTGATGCAAATAAATAATACTCTTCGTTTTGCTGAAGATCTGAAGTTAAAGAATATATCAAGACATTTTTTTTTTAAGATTCTGTAAGAACATATAATTTATTTTTTACTCTATTTAAAATATTCTTAAAGTATTTATAATTATATTATATTACTAGTTACATATACAGTCTATTAATGGGATAAGATAAATAATATATTTCATAATTAAATTTTAATATATTGAGATAATTAATACATTAATTATCTGCTTCACATTATAAAAATAA
Organism: Hydra vulgaris; assembly: GCF_038396675.1. Lineage (NCBI taxonomy): Eukaryota > Metazoa > Cnidaria > Hydrozoa > Anthoathecata > Hydridae > Hydra > Hydra vulgaris. The sequence goes on from NC_088933.1 coordinate 35,399,459, forward strand.
ATCATATTTTAGAACTTTTATTGTTTTTTAATTACTTTATTTTATTGTTATCCTAATATATATTATATTATAAAAATTTTATAATTCATTTTATAGTATTTTATAGTGTTTTATTGTATTGATATTGCTATACATCTTAAGTAGAGAATTCCTATATAATACAGGACTTTAATTTACACACTAATATCAATATTCATTCCTTTGATCCTGTAGCATCTACCATATCATCTTTAATATTATCTATATTAAATATTAAAATTTTATTTAATATTAAATAATCCCTATAGTTTAATATTTAGTTTGTTTATCTATAGCTGCTAATAAACCTCACATATCCCATATATTTACTATATCATCAAAACTAACTTTATATATCTTTAAAACTAACTTTACATATCTTCAAAACTAGCTTTACTCTCTATCAAAATATATTTTATAGTTTCTTAATTATTTGAGAAATCTTTAGCATTTTTTAAAATACTAATAAATTATCTTCAGTATCCATTATAAACTGAATATACTCAAAAAGTAAACAACACTTAAATTATTGAATATTTAATACTTTAAATGCTATAAAATGGGCATAAAGTTTCCCTGTGATATCTGTTTCAAATCAGTTTCAAGTAATCATAAAGCCATACAATGTGATTCTTGAAACCAATGGATCCATATTAAATGTAATGGGATGACTTATAAATGTTACAATTATCTTGTGTAAGAAACAGGCAATTGGTACTGTTACATATGTTTGCAAAACACTCTACCATTCTTAAATCTTTCTGATAATGAACTCATGCTTACAGTAAATGGCGCAAATAATTTCCAACACATCTCACTATTTGAAACACCTTCTAATCAGAAAAATCTTTTTAAAAATCCCAACAAGCTTAAAATAAATTGTAAATACTATGATACAACTGAATACAATCATGCCATTAATAAAGATTCTAAAACTTTTGTTCACGTTAATATATCATCGTTAACATTCTATATTAATGACCTTAGATGTCTGCTGGCCCTTATGAAAAACAAACCAAATATAATTGCAATATCTGAGACCCGTTTAAAACAAAATCAAATTCTTAGAACTGATATTTCATTAAGTGGCTACACTGTTGAACATACCGAATGTTACTCCAACAGAGGAGGGACACTTCTATATATAAAATCAGACTTGAAGTACAAGTTGAGATCTGACCTTCAAATTTTAAAACTAAAAGAACTTGAATCAACCTTCATTGAAATCTTATACCCGAATGAAAAAAATATCATAGTGGGATGTATTTACCGTCATCCTTGTATGTGCACAGTTGAGTTTAACAATCAATTCATACAAACTTTACATGATAAGTTATCCTTTGAAAATAAAAATATAATGATCTTAGGAGACTTTAATATTAATCTTTTGAACTACGACTCTTGTAATACTGTATCCAGCTTTCTTGATTCCATGTGCTCTTTTTCTCTATTCCCATTTATTACCCAACCAACTCGAATTACACCCCATTCCAAAACACTAATAGATAATATATTTTTAAACTTTTATGACCCTAATTTTGTATCTGGTAATCTTACAGTATCTCTTGCTGACCATCTTATGCAGTTCATAGCTTTTCCTAGCAAGAATATTAAACAACCACAAAGAAAAATATATCGTCGCTGTTTTAAACACTTTAATGAAAATCTATTTCTCAAAGACCTAAAAGATGTTGAATGGCTACCACTAAGTCATCAAGTCACTTATAGTATCAATAATTTTTCATTAAAATTTCTAGAGCTGGTAAACAAAATACTTGATTATCATGCCCCTTTTAAATTGTCTTCTAAGAATACTAATAAAACCATATCAAAACCATAGATTACTGTTGGCATCATTAAATCGATACATATTAAAAATAAACTTCACAAAAAGTTTATAAAATGTAAAAATGAGAAATCAAAGGAAGAATACTTTCTAAAATTCAAATATTATCGAAATCAAATAAGCAACTTGTTGAGGTATTCAAAAAAATCATACTACTCAAAATATTTCAATGAAAATTTAAACAATCTTAGAAACACCTGGAGAGGAATAAATAGGATTATTGCTATAAAGCCAAACAGCCACAACACAATTGAAAGTTTAACTATAAATAACCAAATTATAACTGATAATGCCCTAATCACTAACTCATTTAATGACAATTTTTCCACAATTGCAGAAAATCTTTCTAAAACAATCATCTCTCCAAGGCATAACTTTAACCACTACCTTTAAAATAAAAATCCTAACTCCTTTTATATAACCCCTGTTACACCACAAGAAATAAATGATTATATATCTAGTATGAACCCTAGAAAAAGCACTGGGCCTAATAGCATTCCTACGCAAATATTGATCTTAGCATCGAAAGATTTAAGCTACCCTTTGAGTATTATGATGAATAAATCATTCGAAACTGGAGTGTTTCCTGACTTGTTTAAAATTGCTGAAGTTGTACCTATTTTTAAAAGTGGATCCAAACTAGATCATTGTAACTATCGACCTATATCTTTACTTTCAAATATTGGCAAACTAATTGAAAGATTCATGTTTAACAGACTAGAAAACTTTTTAAATCAATCTAATATTCTCTATAGCCTTCAATTTGGCTTCCGCAAAAAGCACTGTACAAATCAAGCACTCATTGATATAACTGAGACAATACGTGAAGCCCTGGATCAAAAACAGTTTGCTGCTGGAGTGTTTGTTGATTTGCAGAAGGCATTTGATACTGTTGATCATGAGATTTTGCTGTCTAAATTAAATCATTACGGTGTCAGAGGAGTTGCTCTCAAATAGTTCAAGTCATACCTGTATATGCGCTCTCAGTTTGTAAGCATTGGAAACACTTCCTCCAATACTAGGTTTACATGTGTTGGTGTTCCACAAGGTTCAATCTTAGGTCCTCTACTCTTCCTCGTAAACGATCTGCACACATGTGTAAAATTCTCCAAAACATATCATTTTGCTGATGATACCAATCTTCTTATTGTTAGTAAATCTCTTAAAAAACTAAATTAAAATCTTAATCATGACCTTGCATGTTTGGTACAATGGCTACGGTCAAACAAAATTTCCTTAAATACCAAGAAGTCTGAAATAGTTATCTTTAAATCTCAAGGCAACAAAATTACAAAAAAACTTAATTTCAGAATAAGCGGTAAAAAAATTAATACCGTAGACAAGTAAAAGCAATATCTTGCAAACTAAGTCGAGCTAATGGAATGCTTACCAAAGTAAGGCATTTTGTCAACTACGAAACATTGATAAATATTTGGCATGCTCTATTTAATTCCCACCTAAGGTATGGCTGCCAAATATGGGGGCAAAGTTCATCTACTCAAATTAAAAATCTTATAAAACTTCAAAGTAAATCTATGCGAATAGTTCATTTCCAGCCAAGTAATTTTAATCCAGACTTATTGTATAGGTTATCAAATATCTTGAAGTTAGATGAACTCATCTTCTTGCTAAACTGTGTTTTTGTGTGGGATATCATCCATAATACCATGCCTATTGCATTCAACAACTATTTTAAATTCACAAGTGATATCCATAATTACGAACTTAGATCAACATCTTGTTATAAACTAGCTCTACCTTCAAAAAAAACTAGCAAATATGGTATTCAATCTACTAAATACCAATCAATTCACTCTTGGAACTCTCTGCCACTTTCAATAAATATAAATCTCCCAAACATTACTAGAAATGCTTTCATTGCCAATATCAAAAAATTTATCCTTCATAAAAACACTCAATAAAATTCCTACACAGCATTTTCACTATCTTATATCTTTAATTAATCCTGTCTATCTTTCTAAAATATAACAGCTTTTAGTTTTCCCTTATTTTAAACCTATTCAGTTATCTCTTTTACTACTCCTTACCCTTCTGTTCCATATATGTACATATTTGTATGAACCTGAGTGTGCATTGTGTGTATGTACATGTATATGTATAATGTGTTTACTTATTTATTTATAGGTGTTTATTTACATATATGCAAATGTGTGATTATGTATATGTATGTATATGTATGTATGTTTGTATATGTATATATGTGTGTATACATATGTATGTATGTATGTATGTATGTATGTATGTATGTATGTATGTATGAATGTATGTATGTATGTATGTATGTATGTATGTATGTATGTATGTATGTATGTATGTATGTATGTATGTATGTATGTATGTATGTATGTATGTATGTATGTATGTATGTATGTATGTATGTATGTATGTATGTATGTATGTATGTATGTATGTATGTATGTATGTATGTATGTATGTATGTATGTATGTATGTATGTATTTAGGTATGTATGTATGTATGTATGTATGTATGTATGTATGTATGTATGTATGTATGTATGTATGTATGTATGTATGTATGTATGTATGTATGTATGTATGTATGTATGTATGTATGTATGTATGTAGGTATGTATGTATGTATGTATGTTTGTATGTATGTTTATGTAAGTGTGTGTATGTGTATATATATATATGTGTGTGTAAGTGTATATGTGTGTGTATATGTGTATGTGTGTATGTATGTATGTGTGTATATATGTGTATGTGTGTGTGTATATGTGTATATGTGTATATGTATATATATATATATATGTATATATATGTATATATATATATATGTGTATATATGTATGTATATATATATATATATATATATATATATATATATATATTCAATGTATGTGTGTGTCTTAAATAAATTTAGGTATAGCTTATGTGGTATTATTTATAGCACTTCCCCAAATGACCACTTCTATGCACATATTGTTATTGTTAAGCATTATTATTATCTCTATAATTGACATTATTATTATCTCTATAATTGACATTATTATTTTTATTATTGCTACTGTTGCAAATTACTAATGTTATTATTATAATTATAATTATTATTGTTATTACTACTGTTACTATTACAACTATTACTACCTTATTATCATTATTAATTTTATTATTATTATTAATTTACTATTAAGTTTATATACTTTTACAAATTTACGGTTAATATTTGTAGGTCGTCACGTTTTTGTCAGTTACATAACTGTTTGTGACTGATCCTAGCTTTGTATTAATTTTATTTTATAAAGTGAAGTAAATGATTGATTGATTGATTGATATAGGCCTTAGGGTAAGAACATTTGTTTTTTAAGAAAAAAATTCAAAACATCTAAAGTTTTACTTTTTCAGAAAGTTACATTCCCATTTGTTCAAAAAATTTTTTTTATTTAATTAAAACTTGTTTTTTATTTAAAAAAACATGTGCGCATGCTCAGAGTAAAAAACAGCGTGTTTAGATGAGTATACAATACAAATAGATAAAAGATCTTAGATGAGTATACAATACAAATAGTTAAAAGATATTCAATGATTATACAATACAAGTAGATAAAAGTTCAAATTGTTAGATGAGCAAAAACTTTACTTGTTTTGTGTTAAAATCGAGCAGATACCTTTATAAGTACCTATATTAATTTTAATGCTATTTAGAATAATTTAGTTTAGTTATGTTACTAAAAGAGATAAAAAGTATCACATCTATAATATGTTTCGCTTTATCCTGTGTGTATTTTGCAATTAATTTATACTCATCGGGAAACAATTTTAATTTTTTAAGTATAAAACGGCCAAATCATATATTATCAACTGATATGAAGTCGAATTTATCAACAAACAAGAGTTTAATTTGTAAAAGCTTTGCGTATGATATTTCAGAATGGACATTAGAGTTTATCACATTAAACGAAACATTTTCAGAAGAAAACAAAACTCTAAATGAACTCAAATGCGAAATCGAATTAATGAAGTTGTTAAAAAGTAAGTTAATTTTGTAAAGTATGTTAATTTTAGCCATAGATGTTACGAATTAATTGATAAAAGGTTTAGTAAAAAATTTTCAAGTGTCTTCAGTCCCCAATGCAGCATTTTTTTTAATTTGAGAGACAAAGTCCTAACATTTATGTGTTTATAATTATGTGAAATAAGGATGTTTTACAAAAACTTGAGATGATTAAAGCCTGGAAACAAAAAATCTCTAAAATTTAAACTACAACTCTCCCTAATGTGAGAGCTACAAATTAATAAAATATATAGTTTTTTAATTCTTAACTAGATCTATATTCATCAATAAATTTTAAAATTCTTACAAAAGTCTTTAAAAATGACATTTTATTGTTATAAATTTTGCCAGCAAAGAGATTATTGTATGGATTTTAACATTTATCGGTAAATAACAGTTTATTTAAAAATAGTTTGGGCAGGTATTAGTTATGGTAATAGTAATAAAAAATGTTGTAACGACTATTTTCGAGAAGCATAAAGTTTAAAAGTCTGCTTTAACAGCCGTTAACGAACTCCAGTCTAGCTTTAAAAAAATATACTGTCTTTAAAAATACTACTTTTTCTGATAATGCATTCTAATTAGATATTGCTCTGTTTTTAAAACAAATTATATCTCAAAGTTGTTTATGCTTATTTCTTTTCAAATTTTATTGAATAACCTCATTGGCTTTAGAAAGAAGCTTATGAAGCTCCTTACACCATATTATCTAGGTCATTGATATTAACTCTTATTTTTCTAACCAGCGATGTGATTTACCATTTAAGTGTAAAGATGAGAAAAGCTTTTTTTGATTAGGCGTAAGATTCTTTATGCTCCACGAGTAGCTAGTTGAACCTTATTATTCCATCTCATATTGGATGAAATTTTTAAACCTAAGTCTTTTTCATTTGCTGTTGTTTTTAGAGGAAATTTTTGATTTTCATGTTTCATAATGTAGTTGTAATTAATATTTTTTCTTCCGATGTTAATAACACTGAATTTACTTATCTTAAAATCCGTTATTCATACATTTTACATTTAACAAATCAATCTCATTTTGCATATTAACTAGATCGTTGTATTCTTTTATAGCAGATATAATTTTAGTATGATTTGCATATAGTTTTGTAATTGAAAAGTTACATTTGGGAAAATCATCGTAGTAATACAAAAACGAGATGGTACACGACTAAAAATCTCACACAAATCTTATACGATTTCACCCATTATCACTCTTTGTTTTCTGTTTTTTAAAAAAAAGGTCATTTCAATTTAAAATATTGTCTTTTGCTCCATAGGTTGAAATCTTTTGCATAAGTCAATGACGGGGCACTTTATCAAATGCCTTTGCAAAACCAAAGTAAACTAAATCAATTGGTAAACTGTTTTCAATTTTAGATGTAGTAATATTGAAAGTTTCTAATTGGTTTGTTTCCAACCTTTATTTTGTACAGATCATTTATTGTTTGCCATTATATAAATTATCAGTTTTTTTTTAAGTATTTTCTGCACTATTTTACTTGGTATCAATGTTAAAAAGAACGGTCTGTAATTAAGCAAACCTTTCGTATATCTTTTTTTTTAACAAGCGTAAAAATGTTTGCAGATTTCCATAAATCTGTCAGCTAGCCTGAACCTTAAAAAAATCAATATCTTGAAAATAATAGATAAAGGTTTGGATAATCCTTCTACACAATACTTTAAAAAACAGGGCAATTTCTTGCAATGGTTTCTTTATTGACATAATTATAAACTTAAAATTGTTTGGAGTTTGCTCCACGTTTGGAAAGTTGCGCATACATCAAAAAAAGCAAATCTAAGTTATACAGGTGTATTTAATCATATACATCCCTATGAAATTTAGAGAAAAATATATTTTAACATTCACATGAATCGAGATGAATCACTTAATTTTACAATAATAGGGTATCTAGTGTGATGTGTGACCTAGTGTAATGCATGTAAAATTTTTAAGTGTGATGTGTCATTTAATGTGATGCATGTAGAATTTGAAAACTTTAAAAAGATATATGCTTTTATGATATCGTACGAATTTATAATTGTTGTATTACTGTTTATATTGTTAGGACCAACTATTTTGTTAGTTTTAATCATTTTAAAAGTTTTAACTCTGACATAAATGCTTTGTTATTTTATAAGACATTATTTGTTTAATTTATTTGACTCATTATATTTGGAACATTTTTAGGTAAATTAAGTCCAATAAAACAGATATTTATTAAATTCATAGCAAAACTAACATTGCATTATTAACTAGATTATTACATACTATAGTTAATGTTTATTCAATTTGTACGCGCAATCTAGTGTTAGGAAAAATATGCGACAAATATGTTAAGGAGGTGTGAAATTCCTGGTTAAATGTTCTCTGCGTTGATCTACAATTAGAACGTAAGGTCTTTGTTGGATCTTTTTTTTAATCTTTCAATTTATTTTGGTTACATAATATAATACAAGTAGTTTAAATCAAAATAACAATCTAATACACTTGACATAAAATATTTGAAAAAATAAATGGTTAAAAATCTCAAAAACATTTTAACATATTAAAATACGTTAAAAAAACGACATTCTCTAACTTATTTTTAAAAACTGGAAAAGAGATTGAAAAATCGGTATTGGGCTGAACTATTTTATTTCGATGATTAGGTGCTCGTTACGTTCGTTACGATGATTAGGTGCTCGTTTGATGATTAGGTGCTTGTTATACGAAGTTTATTAAACTTTGTTTGACATAAGGATTCGTTAAAACAGCTATTAATATGCTAACTAAATTTGCTCTTTGCTTTAAGGGTATATAAACTTTTAAAAACATTTAATAATGGGTTATTCATACAACAAAACATAAAGCATAAAGCACTATAAATGTTTGGTTCATAAACGATTAAAATACTTATATCTTTAAATAAAAGTTTCGTGTTCGAAAAAAGATTTGAAAAAAGTATTACGCGCATTGCAAGTTTCTGATGGTGATAAAGACACTGTGACATACTTTTAGTTAAATTGAAATTAGCTTATATAGTTATGTTTATATAGTTTTCATAACTATGTTGTTTATATAGCTATAAATAAATGAGTTGATTTTTTGTTTTAAATTTTTCTTATCCAAATAGTTTCTAGCCTTATATAGGCTATAAGTATATACAAAACATGTATTTAATGAGCAAACTCTTTATTTCAAAGTTAAGTTTAGATTAAAAATACAAAAATAGCCAATGGCAAGTTCCCAAATGTTTCGTGAAATATTTTAAGTTTGACTTTTTTTTATTAACTCTTGAATATCAAAGGCTATTAGGTTTGATAAAAAACTCTATTTTTAATATTTATAAGTTTACAGTTATTTCTATGAGCTATTATAAAATTATAATTTTATTTAGTAATAAAATAACTTGTAGATATTCCCTATTTAGGCTGAGGTAAAAAGGGTTCAAAGCTTTTTTGCTCTTAACAACAAATATAAATTAAGAATGAAAAAGACAAAAGTATGAGCAAAGCTGCTTTCAAAATGACTAAAAAATATAATAATGTAATTGCCGCAAAAACTTTTTTAGAGATTACCACTATTAAAGTTACGCAAAGTTGACAGGTAAGAGTGGACAACAACTTTATTCTTTGTCCCACTTAATCCCTATACTTAGTGTGTATGTCATCTAAAAAGAGGGCAAAAAATTTGTTTACATTAAATAGCAGTAATTAGGCAACATTCCTGACTAGAATTATTAGGTTGTCTCACTTCTGCCGAGTCCTATATCTCCTTCATTAAAAAAAGAGTGGAATAGAGATAGTTTTGCCTGCAACACCAAAAATCATTTGTATTATTGAAATAATGTTTCAATTTGAAGACTAATAGAAACCAGTTCATCCTTATAGTAGACGAATTGCCTCTTATTTGACAAGTAGCATTTTTATCGTTATATTAATTCTTCACTTATTTCGTAGAGTTCAAGTTTTTTAAGTTTTTTAAAATGTCGTGAATGGCTGTGTCAAAAGCTTTTGATAAACTGATAAAAGCATTAAATGTATGTTGTGATTAATTAAAAGACTTTACGTGTAAACTAAACAATGGCTTGTTAAATTGAACTAATTTTTTTAAAGCCAAAATTGCAAAAGTTTCTATAACTTTTCCAAAGTTTCTAGAACTTTTCCAAAGTTTCTATAACTTTTCCAAAGTTTCTAGAACTTTTCCAAAGTTTCTAGAACTTTTCCAAAGTTTCTAGAACTTTTCCAAAGTTTCTAGAACTTTTCCAAAGTTTCTAGAACTTTTCCAAAATTTTTTTAACTTCTCGAACTTTCTAGAACCTTTCCGAATTATCTAGGACTTCTCGGAGTTCTAGCACTTTTCGAAGTTTCCAGAACTTTTTCAATATTTCTATAACCTCTTAAACTACCTGGAACCTTTCTAAAATTTCTAGAACTTTTCGACTTTTAAATTTGTCGCTTAGAATTTTATAGAAAAACCAAAAGATTTGTACAAGCACCTTGATTTTAATCATTTTTGTATTCTCTGCAGAGATTTCTTTATTTTTTCTAAGCTAATACATAATGGCTATGAACTATATGTAACTGTTAACTTCGCAAAGCGAGGACAATTTGCTATTGAATGCGATTAAAAAAAAGATTCAACGAGAAAATAAACACCCGAACAGCGTGGACAACGACTTGCACTAGACCTCGAACGACATCGACAACGACGACAATCAGTAACTTCAGAACAAGGCGAACGAGGGTACGAGTAAGATCGACAACGGCATTGAAACAGCGTCTAACCGAATCAGGTGAACATGCAGCAGAGGCAATTGCAACTTAATCGAGTACGACATTAACATTTTCGGCAAAGTTAGAATAGAAATCTTACACGCCAACTAGCCCTAACATTGCTTGATGGTACGTTCAAATTAATACTACTAGAAGAACAATATATTGGAAAAATGAACCATCAGTGCATCCGTTGCGGCACTCTTCATTTTGCAGCTGAGTATAACGATAAGAAAGAACAAATACAACGGCTGCTGCAATTTTGATACCATTAATTTATCAAATCAAAATTATCCACTAGAATTACAATAGCTGCAGGATGGAAATACAGAAATAGCGCAAACTTCAGATCATATATTCGACATTACAACAGCGCACTAGCTATGGCTTTAATGGGAGCAAATATCGACAAACGACGAGGAGGTGGGCCATATTGCTTTTGAATCTACGGACAGATTTACCATCAAATTAACTCTTTGCAGTTGATTGGTACAGACGCGCGTCAATATTTACAGTTCTTTATTCTTGATTCGACAGTGGCAGCGGCAACTAATGAACTAATGGGGAATGTCACGAGTACCAAATGTGATAAGCAGTTGATGCTCTATTTGAACCAGTTGCTTGAACGAGTAAACTCGTACGCCAAATATTTTTGTGAAATAAAAGATGTAGTCAAAATTGAAGAAAAATAGGCGCATGAAGAGCGACATGCAGCGCTGTAGGTTCAATTAGTTTTTGACATTGGTCCCGACTTGGATTGACAACAATACAACACGCTGATCACGGACGAATCAGCAGCGATATTTTTGCTGGAAGACAATGAATTACTACAGTCGTCAAAGGTAATTTATTAACGATATCGATTTCCATTGCAATTCATTCACTTATCCGTTTCTCTTTCGAAAAAGTGAAATTAGGCGGCATCCAAATTTGACCAAAGCGTGATCGCTTCAATAACGAAGCAATCACGCTTTGGTCACCGCACGGTGGTTAGAGCAGCCGTGGAACAAGGGTTAGAGCGCTGCTTTATAAGCAGAAGGTCCAGGTTCGAAACGAACTCTGTACATATTTTTGCGTCGTGGTAATGAAGGATGCGTGAACTTTCTAGTTAAATGCACATCCGCGGAGCTCTGTGACAAGACCGTTAGGTCTTCTTGGGGACCCTAAATAACAAAAAAAAAAAACAAAAAAAAAGTGCTTGCTTTACACAAATGAAGTAGTTTAGTTATCGACTGGCGATTAGATCAAATGAGTACAACCCAGTTTTACTCGCTGGCAAACTCTTCCAGCACTATATTGTGGACGCATACGTTAGATTAGAACAAAATTGCCTAAATTACGATCGACTAAATCAAACCGAGCCAAACATTACTGCATCTTAACAGATCATTTAGCAACGGATTATATTACCTTGAACGTTTCCAGGGACTCCAAGAGCAATTATACAATCTTATCAAGACGTAATCGCTATTGTCGCAAAATACGGAAATCCGTATGTTAGGATTACATGCAATCCAAAATGGACAGAAATTACAGAAAATCTTTTGCCACATCAAGCATCATCGGACAGACCAGATATAGTGGCAAGAGTATTCCATATCAAATTAAAAACAATATCAGATAAAATTTTAAAAGACGAAATTCTTGGGCGTGTCATCGCATACATGGGTGTTATTGAGTTTCAAAAATACGGCTTACCTCACTGTCGTTTATTATTCATTATAGATGACAACAACAAAATAAGAACACCTGAAGACGCCGATCGTATTATCAGTGTGAAATCCCAGATCGAGAGTCAGAAAACCATCTTCACGAAATCGAAGCGACTATGATGATGCACGGAATCTGCAGTACAACAAATGCTATTGCACCATGCATGATCGATGGCGTATAATCAAAACGATTCCCCAATACATTTAAGGATATGACTTCTCTGGAAACTGATGGCTATCCATAATACTTTAGGAGAGATACAGGTCGCTACATTGGCACAAATCATGGACGAACCAATAATTGATGGGTAGTGCAATACAAAAAATACTTACTATCAAAGTAGCGCAAATTTCGACGTTGATGTGAGAGTTGGTTACATCAGCATCGAATTTTGCGCTATCATTGATATATTTTTACCATAACATCGAAGTACCTATACAAATATATCTACCTCACATCGAATTACCTGTACAAGTATATTTACAAATGACCTGACAAAGCAGCGATAAGTATTCAACGAAAGCAGCAGCTCCAGCGACAACCTGTAAATGACGATTTTTGGCCCATATAGATGCACAATATGTTAGTCTGCAAGAAGCTACGTGGAGAACATTCGGCTTAGATATGGAAATGCGATCGCCTAGCCGTACTTCTACCAGAATTTCAAACTGTTTACCTCCAACCAGGTTACAAAGCCAGCGCAATTAATGAACTAACGCAAAAAAAACAACTTTAACGGCATAGTTCCAATTAAAAGAGCGTTCTAGAAACTTTTTTAAAGAAAAAGCAGCCCAAAAAAGCACGAGCATCGATTCGGAACAGTTTTTGTTCTGCAAATTATTAAAGGATTTTTTTTTTTAATAGAACATCAATGGGATAAACACCACGAAAATGAGACAGAAAGAATTTGGGCGTATGTATACGGTCAGTCCAATAGAAGAAGAGCGCTACTTCCTTCAGGTCATGCTACTATACACTCGCGGAGCTACGATATCATCACCATTATACCAGCGCCGAAAATTACTTTGCCAATGCCTAATGAAACCACAATAAACATTGTAGAATGTAAGCAAAAGGCTGCCAAGCTGTACTCGACTCTGAATGAAAGACAAAAAGCAGCTGCAGATGCCGTTCTTGCATGCAGCAATCGTGACAAAAGATGCCTATTCATTGATGGGCCAGGCGGTTCGGGCAATACACACCTATACACAACCATTACCCACATTTTTGCTTGTCAAAGCAAAAGGTTCTTACCGCCTCGTGCTTTGATGTTGCTGCTACTTTGTTGCCACTTGGACAAGCAGTGCATTCTGCATTCAACTTGCCAGTGCCTCTATCGGCAGCTAACTGCACATTGCTGCTCAAAAACCGAAACAAACGTACCAATTTTCCCCGGCAAATTGATGCGGCTATCTGGAAAGAAGGGTTAATGGTGCCTCCATTTAGAATAGAGGCAGTACATACTTCGTTACGCAACATTATAAAAACTGAAATATCATTTGGGAGGGAGGGGGGGAATTTTTGTTCTTGGTAGCGACTTTCGACAAGTGCCTCTGGTAGTTCCAAAAGCATCCAAGGAACCATTTGTGGAGTCGTCAATCAAGCAATCGCCTTTATGGAGTCATTTTAAAACCTTCACATAAAGATGAAGCATGTTAGCACACTCCAACGCATCTTGATGGGCTGAATTCCGACTATAAATTGACAATGGCGAAATAGAACAAAACAATGACGGAAAAATAGAGGTACCACATCAGTTTCTTAGCCACATCTCATTAGCGGCGTTTTTGGAGAAAGAATATTACCCGAAGGGATAAATACATTTTCAGAAAAAGTCATTCTAACTCATAAAAAGCATTGATTCTCTAGCGATTAACAATGAGGTTTTACCCATATTACCTAGACCGGAAAAAAAATTACCAAAGTATCGACAAAGCTAAATGCGAGAAAAATGTCGACAAAACGCATATTCCTCTAAAACTCCTCAACAGCATTACTCTGCCTGGATATCCGCTGCATGACTTAAAAATAAAGATCGGCGCAATGGTATTGTTATTGAGGAATCTCAACCTCAAAAACGGATTATGCAATGGAACGAGACTTACCATCAAAAGGCTTGAGAGACATCTAATCGGCTGCAGAATTACGATCGTCAGCTTCAAAGGCAAATTCGTTTTCGTCCATCGAATTACGATATGCTCGAACAACCAGACTAACATTTCGTCTGCGTCGACATTAGTTTCCAGTTCGACTATCACTCGCGATGACGATCAACAAAATTAGAGGCAAACGTTCAAGAAATTATATCTGTCAAAACCAGTCTTCGGACATTATACGTCGCTTTATCACGAGTGCAATGCATAAATAACATAAAAATTTATTAACGAGAAAACCAAACGCAATCCTGTAACATACTTCATAAAGCACTATTACAATGATAGATAACTAAGTTGCCTATATCTTCTTTGTAAAAATTAAAATGCGTTCTTTGTAAATACTTTGTAATGATAAATTCTATTGTATTTACAAAATAAATTTATAAGAATAAAAACGAAAGTGCGAGTAGAGTTTTTATATATTAAAGGATGTAGTCTGTATACAAAGCAAAAAACCCAAAAATTTTTACTTTAATATTATTTGACTCAAATAATTTTTAAAGCAAATACGAGTTTTGTAGGGGAGACCGGGGCTAGTTAGCCGCAAGGGTATGTTGACAAGCTGCGTTTATCTTCAGAGCCTTTCATCAGAAAGTGACAAAAATTACACAAAACCTTCCTAATCGACCATTTCATCATTTACTATTGTATTGTCAGAATTCGGACATGCGCGATATTGAGATATATGCGTACAAAAACGTAAATTTTGGAACATCGCTTCCTTTTCCTTTTTACTTTACAAAAAAAAAATAGTTAATAATCATTTTTATAGTCTGCGCCAACTTACACCGTGGTGGGGTAAGTTGGCGCAATTTTTTTTTTGAAGGCCCGGAACAGCTCCAAGAATTTTTTTTTGTTAGCGAATGCAAATTTTATAAGTTACCCAAATTGATACTCTTTAAGACTACACTTTAACATTTTCAAAAAAATGTACTGTTAGGGCTACAGAGTTCATAGAGTAAAAACCGAGCCAACTAGCCCCGGTCTTCCCTCAAGCTCTTTGCAACATGTTGAAAATTCATATTTAAGATGTTTAGCATAGGTATTAATTTAAAATTTTTTAATAAATTATTATTTATTATAATAATAGCCTATATTCTAATAACAGTTGACGTTTTTTGTTTGTTTGAATATTAGATTTTTCTCAAGTGAACTAAGGCGGGAAACCGGAGTTTTTTTCAACAAAAACTGTACTTATGCTATAGTTGATATTTTGTTTAAAAGTTAAACAAAATGCCACATATTTGGTACCGTTAGAAAATTTTTTTTATGAATTACTTGATGCAATTAAAATATATATTATATAAGTAACCTACGATATAGGATAGGCGCTAGAAAGTAGCCAATATTTACTACAAAACATGTCCGCGCACAGAGATTAGCGCTCGTTTTCGGCTAAATTTTGCTTCAGAATATCCGTTGAGCTTTGAGCCATACAATTACATTGTGACAAATTCTTTTAAATTAACATAGAGCTCAAAAATTAAATAAATTCCATCGTTTTTTATGTTTTACAATAATAAAACTTTGTTTTTTATAGTACAAAAATAAGTGATAACGTTTGTCACGTACTTTTTGTGCACAGTTTTCAGTCGTGTTCACTAAAAAGTAATACAATTTTATAAATTATTTATGGTTTAGCTGCGCCAAAGACAAATGTATAGAAAAATAGTCTCGGTTGTTTTATATTTCCGCTTATGCACAGTGGGCCAGATGGTGGAAAAAAGTATTTAAAAAACATTCTCAAAAATGACATTATTATATACCATTTTATAGCTTAAACATCTGGCTTTTATAAAATGTATATATTTCTGCATAACTATCATGTCGTTTGCATTTTTAACTGTTTTTAAAAAAGGTATTTTTTAATTTTTTAATTTATTTAATAATATTTTTTGTGTTACTTATAAGCAAAAAAAATTTATTAATATTTAGAGCGTCATTTTTTTATTGCATAATTTAATAAAACTAAGTATTATCTATCAAATGGTTTATTGCAAAGTTATTTTGCACGTAATTTATATCAAATAAATTGATTTCTAATGATTGCGTATTTAAAGTACTTTTCTTAGTGAAAACTTCACTTAAATAATAAAATACTTTTGCGCTCCAAGGTCCTCCAGAAATTTGAAACGCCTGAGATGAGTATTTCTGATGACAATAAATAATTTTTAACAATTTAACTTTTAACCAATAGTTCTAAAACATACTTATAAGCTGCTGTTATCGCTCACCATCTGGCCATATTGAAAGTTTTAATGCATTTTTGTGTAATGATATTTAAAAAAATAGTTTAAAGGAAAAGAAACTAAATTATATAATTGGTGACGTAAATTTAAATTGTTTTGAATATCACGTTAATAACAACACTAAAAAATTTTACGATGACTTATTCGAACATGGAGCAATTTTACTAATTAACAAACCTACTAGAGTAACTTCAACTTCAGCTACCTTAATTGACAACATTATAACAACCGATATCTTTAATGAAACTCTTAAAAAAGGTATAATAAAAAGTAACGTTTCTGAACACTTCCCTATTTTTTTTCTCTGTTAATATTGACAACAAATTAATACAACAACATAAAAAAGTTATTATCAAACGTTTTTTCACCGATGCAAATCTAGCATCGTTTAAGGATAAACTATCTTTAATAAATTGAAACCATATTAACAGTTCATTTAAAGCTAATGAAGTATACGATACATTCTTTCAAACTTTCTATGAAATATATGATGCAAATTTTCCAAAACGTGAATTTATTATAACCAATAAAAGTTTAAAGTCACCATGGGTCAATAAAGATCTTAGGAAATCCTCAAAAATAAAGCAAAACTGTATATAAAGTACTTAAAAAAACCGACACTAGAAAATAAAGTTATTTATAAAAATTACGCTAAAATGTTTGAAAGTCAAAGAAAACAATTTAAAAAGCGATATTACTATGATTTACTAGAAAAATATAAGCATAATTCAAAATGCACATGGCAAATTATAAGTCAAATTACTGGAAATAGTTAATTAAAATTATGCTCTGTGCCTAACACTATAAAAGTTGATGGCATATTTTTATATGAACCCAAACAAATAGCAAGAGAATTAAATAAATATTTCGTGTCTGTTGGCCCTAATTTAGCCAAAAATATTCCATATATAATTAGAGATTAATGGAAACACGTAATCAATTAAAAATTGATTACGTGTTTCCATTAATCTCTAGTTTAGATAGATTTGAAGTATCTTCTTCAGAATTGAAAAGTGCTTTTAAAATGCTTAAAACTAATAAAGCAGTTGGTCCTGATGATATTAATTGTAATATAGTCATAGATTCACGAGATACCAAAAAACGTATTCTTTTTGAAGTTTTTAAATGTTGTATAAATCAAGGAATTTTCCTCGATCAATTGAAAATAGCCAAAATAAAGCCTATATTTAAAGGAGGTGAACCATCAAATGTCAGTAATTACCGACCAATATCTATCCTCACTGTTTTTTCAAAAATTTTAGAAAGAATTCTGTTCAACCAAATATCTAATCATCTTGCTGTTAATAATATACTTTACAAAAATCAATACGGTTTTAAAAGAAGTAACTCTACTGAACATGCAATAATTCATCTTACTCGTAGTATAACTATTCATTCGAAAAGTCAGAGTTTACTTTAGGCGTCTTTATAGACCTATCTAAGGCTTTTGACACAATCGACTATGAAATACTGTTTAAAAAACTTAAACATTATGGTATCACCGGTAATGCGTTAAAACTACTAAAAAGCTATTTAAAACATCGCAAACAACTTGTGTATGTCGACGGATCTTCAAGATTATCTAAAATAACCAGTGGTGTTTCACAGGGATCTATTTATGGGCCCTTATTATTTCTGATTTATGTTAACAATCTCTATGAAGTCTCAAAGTTAACAACTATAATGTTTGCTGATGATACAAACCTATTCCTATCTAATAATAACATCAATTAACTTTTTTATGATATAAACATTGAACTATCAAAAATATCAGACTGGTTCAAGTCAAATAAACTTTCACTTAACATTGATAAAACTAAATGGATTTTCTATCATCCACAATTTAAAAAACATTTACTTCCAAGTAATATGCCTCTTCTTCATATTGATAATATTCAAATAAAAGAGTAATTTTCACAAATTTCTTAGGTATCATTGTAGATGAAAATTTATCATGGAAGAAATACATCGGACATTTATGCAACAAAATTGCAAAAAGCATTGGAGGTATATATAAAGCAAGAAGTGTTTTAAACAAACATTCATTAACTCAACTTTATTACTCTTTTATACACTGTCATATTAATTATGCCAATATTGCATGGGGTAGTACCCATAAAAGTAAATTAAAGCTACTTTATTGTCAGCAGAAGCATATTGCACGTCTTATAAATTTTAAAAATCGTTTTACTCACTCAAAGCCACTCTTATTTAACATGAATGTTTTTAATATATATATCAAGTAAATGTTTCTTTCTTTTATGTTTAAATGTAAAACCAACTCATCTCCAGCTTAATTTTTTGATTTATATTCTTTAAAAGAAAAAAATAAATATTCTTTAGGAAATGATAACTATATTAAACAACCAAAATTTCAAACAAACTTTGGTAAATTTTGCATTTCTTTTTCGTGGATCTTTTTTATGGAACCAAATAATTTTAAAAAATTTTGATTTTTCTCATGAATGGAATTATTATATGTTCAAAAGAAAACTAAAAAAAGTAATTTTCTCAATTGAAAATATATTTATATACTTTTAATTGTACCCAGTTTTGTCATCACTCATTTATATTTTACTTTTATATAATATTGATTTAAAGTTTATATGAGAAACTATATTTAAACACCATTATTTGAATTTTGTTAAAAGTTGCACAGACATTAATTGTACTGTAGTCATTTATTATTTACTTGTTTACTTTAATTTTTGTTTTAATTCGTAATGTTTGTAAATAATTTGTATCACGAACGGAAAAGTTTAAAATTTGTATTTATTTATTTTATTTATATTTACTAAGTTCAAAGTTCTTCAACAGCGGTTCTCGGTGACAAGACCTGTATGGTCTTCTTTGAGTATCCGCGTTCTTTATCTTTATTCTTTATTTTTATTTATTCATTTTTAACGATTTCTTTGCATGTAATTTTTCTTATTGATATGTTTGTAATTATTGTGTTAAATATTCTAATAAAGAATAAAGAAAAAAATATATGTATATATAAATATATATATATATATATATATATATATATATATATATATATATATATATATATATATATATGTATATTTATATATATATATATAAATATATATATATATATATATATATAAATATATATATATATATATATATATATATATATATATATATATATATATATATATATATATATATATATATATATATATATATATAAATATATATACGTACATATAGGGGAAAGGCGCCTATGATGGCATACTTAACTTTGAAGCTTCATTATTCAGTATCCTGAAGACCAATAATAAGAGTTTTGATATGGATACATTCCTTGTTACATCTAGAACAATAATTACCCTGGGTGTTTTTATCAGTTTTATATTTTTCATAAGTTATTCTTATTGTAAAAAAAAGCACAAGTATGCCATCATAGGCAACCAATGCTCCTATGATGGCATAGGGGAGGATGGGGCTAGTTAGGATCGAGGGTAACTTAATGATTTCATTTAACTTTAGAGTTTTCCCTCAGAAAAGTCAGAAATTACTCGAAACCATCCTAATTTACTATTTCATGCTAAAAACCAGCATTGTATAATTTTGCGCATGCGCATAGGATATATTGCGTTTTACGTATTTTTTGGACCAATAAAAAATTTTGGAGCATAGTTTTCTTTTAACTTTACTAAAAAATAAGTTTTTCTTATAAAAAAAAAAAAGTTATCCCAACTCTTCAATATTTCAACACCCCCAACTCGTCAGTATGCCATCATGGGTAAAAGTCATCATTTTCATTAAAACAAGCTGTGTCTGCTTTGTTCAAAAGATAAAATTAAAGTAACTATTCCACTAAATGCACAAAACTTGAATATAAAATGCATGAAAAATTCATTTCTGCACAGTTAATAGTAAAATCACAATCTTAATTATCTGAAGGAAATAAAACTACAACAGCACATCTCAAAATCGATTGTCGTTGATTATAAAAACAATACTTGTGCACAAGGGACGTTTTATTCACTAAAACTAATGTAAAGTCAGTATAGTCATGTAGGTCTAATCATTTTTTTATCAAAATCAATTTTAATGGAAATATGACCGGTATGCCATCATTGGCGCCTTTCCCCTATATATATATAAATATATATATATATATATACATACATATATATATATATACTATATATACATATATATACATATATATATATATATATATATATATATATATATATATATATATATATATATATATATATATATATATATATCTATATATATCTATATATATATATATATATATATATATATATATATATATATATATATATATATATATACATATCTACATATATATATATATACATATATATATATATATATATATATATATATATATATATATATATATATATATATATATATATATATATATATATATATATATATATATATATAAACATATATACACATGCATATGAAGAGTTTATTTTTAAAATGTGGTATATCCATTTTTTTGATATTGAGATAATTGACTTTTTTCGCCACTCAATAATGACTCATATATTTGGAAAAATATTTTTTGTATACATAAAGTATATTAGATAATGTTAATAATTAAAGTGAATGAAAGTAAAGCTAAATAAAAATAAACTTATTTTTGTTTATAAATTTGCAATTGCATTTAAAATACTATATATCCAACAACAGCTTGTTAACACAATGCGGTAAATCCATTTTATAAATATGAATGTTTATATAATAGATATTGCGGAATGGTAAATAACTTTAAAATACTTAGTTATTTTTGTAGAACTAAATGTAACAAAATGTGGCGAAATAATATTTTTTATCTAGGTCAAAAATTATAGTTTTAATTATAACGTTTGCGACTGTATTATGTTATTTTAAATGTTAAAATAACAGCTATTTTCTTTTATATTAAAGTTAAAATAAATAAATAAATATCCTCTTCACTGGAGTGTTCAGTATTTTCTCTGGAATGTTTCAGTAATGTCTCATACAGTTTGCATCTTTCTTTTTAGCTTTTTTTAAATAGTTATTTGTTGCTAGGGCGCTTGGTTCAAAAGTGCCCCATTTCTTGTCCTTTTTATGTAGGCTATGCAAGGTTGGTTCAGAATGATAGCTACACTGAGCTCTTTCCCGATGATTGGAATTAATGATCAATTTTTTTGATTTGCTTATTTTAAATGTTTTCATTGTTTTCAAAATTTTTTTTACTTCTGCTATAAAGTCTATAGCTGACATTTCCTGACCATAAACAAACACTTTGCCATGCCGGCTGAGAATGTCAATATACACATTAACTTCAAGAATCTGCTAACGCTTTTTGATATCCTGCTGAATACGACCATCTGCTGGAAGGTAGGAGCGTCTTTGTTCCGGAAATGTATGAGTGATGAGAATATTTCTAAAATACTGTTTTCTTAAGAAAAGAAGCATTGACGCCATGTTTATGTTCTTGTTTTTTCCATAGCAGGAAAATATGAAAATAAACGAAGAACCAATGCATTGGAACACTTTAAATCAGAAACATACGACTAAAATAAGAAGAAAATTTGAAAACTAATAAAGGCACACTAAAAGCTGGTTAAATATCTATCTTACAAAAATAGTATAGTTAATGGTGCACAACGTAGAACGAAATGAGGCCTGACAAACTTGTAACTTAATTCCAACATCTAAAAAGTACTTGGTGACACTTGATGGTGACTTGATGGTGACACTTCTTGACTTGGTGACTCTTGGTGACACTTCTTGACTTGGTGACTCTTGACTTGGTGACTTGATGGTGACACTTCTAACCTTTTTTCTGACATCATCTTGTACTATGGCTCTTTTAACAGTGCCTTTTTCAATCATCGCCAAATTTGCTGCATCATGTAATTCCAAACTTTGTTTGGGAGAGAGTAAATGTTAGAATGAATTGTCAATAAGTTCTGTGTTGTTATTTCTCGTGCCTGCTCTTTAGATAAATTCTCATATTTGCAATTTTTGAATTTTTCCGTACATTAGCACATGCCATCTGAAAATATGTGTGTTTTGATGGGGGAATGGCTATGTTACACTAATAAAATGCCAAAAGATCTTTAAATTTGAAACCTCTATCTGCAGTAACTTGTTAACCAGGTTGTAAGTATTTCAAAAATCCGCAATCTTTAAACTATGAAAACATCACTAGCTCTGTTGCCATAAAAAAAAGAAACTGCATTATTGGGCGTTATTCCAACTAAATATTTTAAAGTATAATAATCTTTATAATCTCCAAACTAGACGGTGTTTCAATAAAGAGCTCAGATTGATTAATTATTAGAGAGCATTTTGTATAGTATTTTCTAAACATGGTTGGTAAATTTCTTTATATTATATTTCTTTTTGTAAAGAAAATAGGTTTATATAATATTTCTGTTTGCTTTATATGATATTTCTGTTTGTATCTCAAGAGAAAATAGTTTTATCCATCCTATAAATGCTAAACTGACTACAGAAGTAGTAACGATGAGCATAATCTTCAGTTAAAAGAGCTAAGCGTATACGCATTATTACAAGAAGAAATTCTTGCTGCAACGTTAGAGATCTTTATGATATTGATTTTAAATCTCTTGGTGAAAATTAAGTTGTATTTTATTATCCTTCTAGTATATCCTTAAGTTGTATTTTTCTTACCCTTCCAGTAGTGCATTACATTTCCTTTCCTCTGCAAATTAGCAAACAACATTTCAAAGATATTTAAATTTGCTAGGCCAGTAAAAAATTGAACATCAGCATCTCTAGTTAAATTAGCAAAAAGCATTATCCTTGTATTGGTTCATTACACTGAATAGATTTATCACAGCTTTCACTTTCTATACCTAAATTTAAAGAGAAACTGTTTGAATCTGATTCCACAATAACAGCCAATTTTTGAAGTTTTTTTATTGTAGGAGATTCCTTATAATATAAAAAATCTCCTACAAATCTTCTTATATTCATTACAAATTTTCAAACACCTAGTTGGAATAGGTGAAGCAAAAGTAGGTGTTCTAAACTCAAATGGATTAGAGCAAACCACTTTATTATCAGAAACTGTTAAATTTAATAAACCTTTTTCAATTTGATTTCCCTTTGATGTCTTTTTTCAGAGTCTTAGGGAAAATAGTGAAATTTTAGCTTTGTTACTTGACTTCTTTTGAGTAACCTATCCGGATACCTGGAATCGTTATTACAAACACCAACACAGCATTGGTAGTTTATATTTATATTTATTTATAAAAATAACAAATTCACAATATATAAAATCAAATCATAAATTAAGCGTTCGATAATAAAAAAATAAGAAGTAGGTCTTCAGCTTTGATTTAAAAAAATGAGCTTTGTTGTTTGTAGCCTTAATTACCCAAGATGCATTTCAAAACCGCAAAAAAGGCCTATTAACATAATATATTACAGTAACCACTCAACAACAAGTCATCTGAAAGACTTCTAAAATTTGTATTTTAAGACGTCTAAGTATGTCTTAAACTTGTCTAAAATAAAACTCTAAGACGTCTCTTTAAAGACGTTTAAAGTTGTTTCACATTTAACGTCTTAAATGTCTTGTCTTATGAAAGGCATTTTAAAGTCATCAAATTTATGCCGCCTTAAAAACGTTTTAAACTGGACTTAAATGAAAACTGTTAGCCTTCTTGAAGTTGCCTTAATTAAAACGTCCTAATCCCGACATTGCAAAACGTCTTAACTTCGTCTGAAAAGACTATATATATGTACATATAGTAATTATAATATATATAATAATTATTATTATATATACATATACAGTCTTTTTGAAACAGAGTTAAAACGTTTTAAACACAAGTTTCACAGCATCCTCAAAAAAATGTACATAACTATATTTTTAATATGTTTTTCGTGATGCTGATGCGTTTTTTTTTATCCCCCCGAATAAATCGATGGACTGTCTTTTCTGATTCCTTTCGATGTGTCTGAACAGACCCTATTAAAATAAAATTAATAGCAATTAAGGACTTTTCGCAAATTATGTCACGCTAAGCTAAAGATATAAATAGAAGTAGGAGATAATTATCTTTCTAACGCAGTACTATAAATACTATTATGGCTCTCTATAGCCATATTGATTATAAAGCGTTTTATAACGCTATCTAATCAATGAAAATAACGAAAGGTCGCCATTTTTATCAACTAACGTAAAACGGAGTGAATATAAACAATTTTTAACTTTTGTGTGAAATTTTGCATATTTGTAATTGTTCTAGATAAAAAAAAAAATTTCGCCCAAGCACTGATCTCTGTTAGACTTGTTAGTTTATAGCATTTAAATTTTTAATTTTATTTGATTTTAAAGAAAAAAATTTAAAACATGGTGTTTCTATTCACCCCGCAAATGGGGTGAATAGAAGCAGTACTTCAATTTCATGTTTTTTCCTATTGAAACGAATCGGTGTTGAATGTTATCAGGTAACCATAGTATTTTTAGTTTTTAAATGGACAAATACCAATATATTTTTCAACATAATGATTTATTTCAGTACATAAGCAAAAGAAGTCACATAGCAAAGTAAACAAACTGAATAGGTTGACAATTTCCGTATTTAACAAGATTAAATTATGATTTTTAAATAAGTAAATTCAGACAAGTTAACTTTGAAAAATATCATGCCTTTAAATCGCGCACTTAGGCACAATACTGTGGAGAATAGCTTTAGGATGACGTCGTTTCTGGAGACATAAGATTGTTCTTCCGTTATGGAAAACTTGTTAGTTTGTTGAACTCTGTTTTAAAATGTTCCAACGAAACCATCGCCTTCGAGGTAAGCAACCTTGCATATATATCATCTAAAAGATGTTTTTACCATAAACTTGACCAACATGTAATCATAATCTTCATTGCTGACAAGGTTTTTGCCTGAAGCACTGTCAGTATTTTCATCTTGATCAGGCAATCTGAAGAGTTGCTATCCTGCACTGAAAAGTCATCTTCATCTTCTGATGATAACTCCACTCGTTTTTAGCTTTTATTTGGCTGAAATTGTTTGGAGAAACTTGGGTTTCAGGGATTTAAGTACTCATCGTCGTCGATAAAGTCCTCCACACCGATACTTTTGCCAGGTTTCACATTAACTTTGGTTGTTTTTTTTTCTTATCTTTGAAGTCTCGTACTTTGTCTCTGACTCTAAAGGAACTCTTTGAACCTATTGTCAACAGCTTCATTGTTCTTCTAAATGTTTTCGGGATTCTGGTTTTCCTTTTCATCAATAATTTGTGGAAGCACAGACAGCACTTTGTTCCTAGTTAGAGGCACTATACAGCTCTTCTTGAAACCGGCTACCACATTTCTTCCTTGAATCAATCACACAAATCTTTCAATCACGTTGAAATTTTGTTCTTAGAAACAGTTGCCTCCGCTCTTCCTTAGCCGTTTTCCAATCTTCGATAATCTGTCGCCATGTTGATTTTAATGGCTGAAAAAATGCCACGTCCAGAGGTTGTGTCAGATGGGCGGAGTTTGCTGGGAAAAAAATAAAACTGGTATCATTGTCTTTGCACAACTTCACAGATTCCACTGATAAATGGAAATAC
The DNA here is from genome assembly GCF_038396675.1 of Hydra vulgaris. NCBI lineage: Eukaryota > Metazoa > Cnidaria > Hydrozoa > Anthoathecata > Hydridae > Hydra > Hydra vulgaris. The sequence continues at coordinate 35,425,811 of NC_088933.1, forward strand.
GAATTTTCAAACCAGCAAAAGGAATCAAACTAGCCAGACCTTGTTCGATTGTACCTGGCGTTTTTCGGCCCACCCTCTGTCTAACTTCGGTACAAGTGCGTTGCCTTGTATACAACGTAAGGGGGTAAAACAGTGCCATCCGCAGCGGCTGCATACATCACAGACATTAATGCCTTCGATGAGTTTATGATTCTTTTTGGACATTTAGTCCCTTTACGTGTAATACCTTTCGTTTACCAGGGTCATCAATTAGATTCGTCTCATCATAGTTAACAATTCATTTGTCAGTTCATCAAAATAGTTGTTAACTGTATCTTGTGTCTCACCAGCTCTCGATCGTTTAATATTCTGACACATTTTGACGGTCAGATGATCTGATGATATATGAATGTTGGAAAAATGGTCAAGATTTAGAGACTCATTTTTTAAGATTTAAGAAACCATTTGTTGACACGGAGGGGGTTCGTCAATTGACGGGAAAGAGGGGTCAATTGGTAGGAAGAGGGGGCAAATAGAAAAAAATTGAAAAAAATTTTTATTGTATCGACAAAAGTTTTTATTGTTAAAAAAAATGGAGTTTGAATATAGCCGCAGATATAAAATAGGTTCAGGTGTAAAAAAAATTTATTCAATAAAAAACTGTTACAATAAAAAAATGTTACAACACAGATTTTTTTTCTTCTTTAAAAATAGGTTAGTTCTTTTTCGCGAAATTTTCAAGTCATGTTTGGGTAAACTTGTTTTCCAATCGTGATGTAGTGATTATAAATATCGAGTTCTTCTACAAGTGGTTTGTTAAATTTAGTTGACATTTCCAATACGAATAGTGCTTCTTCGCATGCCAAAACAATTTTTTTTCTCACCAGACAATTAGAATTTCCACACATTGTATTAGTTAGCTAAAAAAATTACAATATAAAATTTAATTACAATAAAAATTTACAAAAAAAATTAGAATAAAATATACAAATGATTATAATTTATGAATAGAAAATTCCATTTTTATAAATTCGTTTATAGACATGTTGGGTGGTGTTTTTTTTATAGAGTTTATATTTTTGTTAATGTATATATTTTTTGTTTCGAGTTTTAAGCACTTCTTAAAGTCTAAGCCTCTGAGAGGTCTTTTTAATTTTTTACTTTTAATCGAAATTTCGAACGGTTCTCCGTTGAGTTTGCTCTCCCAAACATCGTTATTAATTAAATTATTCATTTTTATCTAAAAACAGATGAAAAAAATAATACTATAAAGTTATATAAAATATTACTAATAAAAAAATAAAAAATGGAATAAAAAATAAGACAAAATATTTAATAAAAAATATATAATCTCATTAAAAAAGCTATGTTTTATTCTGAAGGCAACACGGTTTGACACGATCCACATTTTTTTTCGCAAAAATAACGTTTGTTTAATATTTGCGAACGTTTTAAACTCTCCTTGTTTATTTTGAAAAAGTAGGGGTAAATAGCTATAAAAAAGAAAAAAGTAGGGAAAAAAAAATGATAAAAGAAATTTATATACCTTTCATTTTGTTTCTTATTCTTTTGTTTATTTTTCTTTTTGTATACCACTTTTTCTTTGCTCTTTCTTTTTTGCATATATTATTTTTTTTTTAAATTTATCTAAAAAAAAGATAAAAAAAATTGTTTTACAATATTAACATGAATAAAACAAGGTTCTGTAATATATAAAACTATTGTTGTTTTGCCCAGTTATATATTCCACTACACAATGTAAAAAAAAAAAAAAAAATTTCTGTTTATCAAAGTTTTTTGATGTTTCTTAATTAATTTGAGTATGCTGAGTCTGAATATGACATTGGATTTTTTATTGCATCAATCGTTAGGTCGTAAAAAAAAAAAAAATCAATTAAACATATAATTAATATAAATCGTTTTGCATTAGATTCTACTTTAGTCAATATAAAACATTTACTAATTCAAAAGTGTTATGTTATGTTACAAAATCTCATGTTACATCATGTTTCTTACATATATTACATAATGTTATATTATATTGTATTGTAACAGTCTCTCACAATCTCAAAAAACACTAAAAGTGAACAGTAGAACGAGGTTTTCTTTTATGAAGTTTCTCGTCATCGCGTATCAAACACCAGATGTAGTCACCCATCATAGCTGCATCCCATCTGCCCTGGTATCTTTTCTCCATTGCAAGAATATCCTGATGGAAACGTTCCCGTGCTCTTCACTCACATCACCCAAATTTGGTCTGAAAAATTCCAAGTGTGAATGCAGGTAATGCAGCTTTATTGACATTCTGCATTTCATATCTGCGTACCGTACAATTAAGTTTTCCACTATCTCTTTGTAGTTATCACTCTTATTGTTGCCTAAAAAGCTATGAACAACATATCTAAATGCAGTCCATGCTTCTTTTTCAACAGCAGACATTTTGTCCTCAAGCTCCTTACATGCCAACATAACTTTAATCTGTGGACCAACGAATATACCTGCTGAAATTTTTGCATCTGACACCTTTGGAAACATCTGCCGAATATGCTGGAATGCTGCACTATCTGGGTTTAATGCTTTGACAAATTGTTTGATAAGACCAAGTTTAATGTGAAGGGGTGGTAGTAAGATCTTTTCAACAGGTATCAGAGATTGATTAATAACATTGTGCAAACCAGGCTGTAAATGTTCTCTCACTGGCCACTCACGTCTTGTGAAGTGCTGGTTTGCAGCCCTGCTATCCCATAAACAAAGAAAACACGAGTACTTTGTGTATCCTCCTTGCAGACCGAGAAAAAATGCTAGCATCTTAAAGTCTCCACATACATCCCACTTGTAACTGTCGTAGTTGATTTTCTCAAGCAACAACTTCACGTTCTTATAGTCTTCCTTTAGATGAACGGAATGAGCTACTGGAATCGAAGGAAATCGGTTTCCGTTATGAGCAAAACTGCCTTTAGACTTCTTGTTGAGCTGTCAATGAATAATCTCCACTCTTCAGGATTGTGAACAATGCCAATGTCATTGAAAAGACCACGAACGTCATGACAATAGCACAGTGATTCTGATACTACATAAAAGTATGCGAATGTTTCATGTCTTTTTCGGTATTTCGAGGTTCTGCAGCTTGGATCTAATAAATTCCATTCTTTCAAACGTGATGTCAGAAGTTCTGCATTTGATTTAGTGAGACCTAAATCTCGTACTAAGTCATCAAGTTCTTGTTGGATAGGGAAATGAGGTGAATCATTCGGTTCCCTGAAATCACAGTCATCATTGAGTTCATCCGGTGAGTCTACTTCAGAATGATATGCAGCTGCTTCTTCGGATTGAGGTGGAGTAGGAACAGGCAATTCATCACTGTGTGGAACTGGTCCAATAGAAGATGGTGTACTTGGATGAACTTAGAGTCAGCCTATCTTTCGGTTTTTTATACTTTGAAATGTCAACAATGCAGAAAAAGCAGTCATCATGATGGTTCGTCGGTTCTCTCCATATTCTCGGAATCGCAAAGGGCATTGACTTTCGGATTCCACGCAGCCATCCTTCCAGAGTTGATCTGCAGCTACCACAACTGTAGTGTGGTGCCCACGATTTGTCCTGATCTCCCATAGCCATGCCAAAATAAGCATGATATGCAGTAAAGAATTTTGTACCACTGACAATCTTATGTTTAGCTTGTGTTGGACTAATATAGTAACCACAAACATAACAGAATGAGTCAGGACAAAGCTTGCAGGATCTACTAGACATATTCACCACTTCATGTAACAGTTGTAATTAGTTAAACTGAAAATAAACACACGAATATAGTTAAAATCAGCATATATATATAATGTTTTAATTGCATTACACATATACGAAAACTCCGAAATATACTTTATGCTTTTTCTCAGGAAATCTTGATGATAGAGAAAAACCAATGGTACCACTGAAATCAGCATACAAAAATTATGTAAGAAACATTAAAAAATTAACATAAACAAAAATGTTGTTACATGGTGTTATTAAATGATATAGTGTTTTCATTAAATCTGTTTCTAGTTGTTTACGTGGATCAGCAAAATACGATATTTCTGTAAAAAGTAAATGAAATAATCTGTAAAGGTAACGTCTTTGAAGATGAAAAAATAATAAATGTTTCTTTTTTTTTTGACAACCCATTCATAAAAGATGTGTCTTCGAAAGCTGTAAAACCATAATCTAATTTGATCTTTATTTTTCCATTTAGAGAGTGGTAGTTTGATTTTATTAAATACAGAAAAGATTTTATTTTGTAATTGTTCAAACTCAAAACGAATTCGTTGATGTGCCAAAGTCCTTTTACATAAATCTTTCAAGGATAATTGAGATTGATTTTCAAAGGTAAACTTGTTCTAGTTATCCAATGTACTACCGTCATAATGAAAAAGATAATAAGAAAAATGTCGTTTGCGTGGTTTAAACCAAATCAGTGTTTCGTCTTCAAAGTTTTTAATGTGAGAATGAATGTTTTCCAAATAAATGCAACGTTCTTTAGTTTTTTTGTCCAATTATTTGACTTTTTTTTCTCGTTCCGTTTGTTTTCTACGTTTATGCAGAAAGTAGTGAAATGAAGTAAATTCTTTTTCAAGTATGTTGCCAATATTTCCCCCGGTTGCTGCCCATTTTTTTTATTGATAATCTAAAAAAATTACAAATTTAGAAAATTATTTAAAAAATTATGTTTGAGAAACAAGTCATAGTTTTAGTATACAAGTAAAAAAATATATAATTTGTTTCCTAAAAAAAGTTTTTAGAAGAAATCAGGTTATTGGGCACATTCAGGTGCTTCAGGTGGTTCAGCATTAAGAAAATGATAAAAATTGAAAAGTTCTTCTTGCTTGGCTTTAACGACAGCACTTGGATAAAATGTATTTGGTGGAGAATAAACAGGTGGTAGATTTTTAACCATGCTTTCTTCATATGTTGGCAAACGTGGTATTTTATTTTTATATTTTTTAACAATTTCTATTCGATGAATTGTTTCACACATTTTAAACTAAAATTCTAATTTACTTTCCAAACTTTCATAAATATTGCCATTTTCGGTTTCGATGACATTATCTTTGATATACTCCATGACATCTGTAGCGTTTTTTAATTTTTCTTTGATTCCATATGGAATTCTTAACATGAATCTAATACTTCTGGCATTGTTTGAAGTAAGTTCGTCTGTTAATTGTCTGAAAATTTCAGCTGCATTCGTTTTTTTATTAGTTAATCTAAAAAAAAAAATTTTCATCTATAAAAAATCATTACATAAAAAAAAGGTTAAAAATCATTATATAAAAAAAGAATGAAAAAAAATGACAACTTTTTATTACAAAAAAGTATATTATTGAATAGTAATCGTAAAAAATAAATTATTATTAATAATAAATTGTTTTAGTTCTTCGTGCGAAATAAAATTGGGGAAACCAACAGCTATATTGTATTCTTCAGTAGGTTTATCAAAAGAACTCGCGTTTAAACTTTAAATATAATTTTCGGGGGTGATAGTAAGAGCAAAAAATTTATCATTATTTTTTAGAGTAAAAGTTATTTTTTTGGCAAAGAGCCATTTTAAAACATCATCGAGTTCGCTTCGAATGAGTTGGAAGAAAATGCCTACATTGTTTACCTTTGTGCTTCGAGTATATATTTTTATACGATAATAATAGCCTTCAGGTGAGTAAACAGCTTGCGAATAATAAGCTTCATCTGATAGCAGTCTTAGATTCATTTGATCGTGTATGATGATATGTTTGTCTTTAAGAGGTGTTGCTTTACTTGTGGTTGTTGAATTGATTTTTTTAATTCAAAAAAGTTTGTGTGCTGTTTTCTTCTACGATTTGATTGAGTTTTATGATTTCTTGATTGAGATTTTGTACATCTTTTTTGATTTGTTAACATGCTCATGTTGTCATAGGTGAGTTTTTTTTAATTCTAGCATTTCTTCATTCATTTTATCAATCGTTTGAACTAGTTTGATGTTCTCTTGTTTTAAATTTTTAATTTCTTGATCGTTTTCTCTTTGCTTGTGTAAAATACCTTTATAATCATTAATTTGTCTAGCAATAGTTTCTTGAAGGTTTTTAACACTATGCATGTTGTAGTTAAATGAGAGATTTAAATAGTTTAAGTTTGCTTTTCCATCTTGAATAATTTGTTCCATATGTAGATTTTGTTGATTTTTATAGTGATGAAAACAAATAACAGAGTGTTCATAGTAGTTGTCATCAACAACAGTATTACAGAAAAAACATATTTTTGATTCATTTTTGAGAACTTCGTAATCACACTCATGATTTAATAAATCTTTTACTTTTTTTTGCATGTAAAACAGTCATGAAAGTTGATTTGATCAAATTTGTCTTTGGTGCATTTGATTTGATGATCCATGAGTTGTTCTACAACAAGTTTTTCTTCATAAAACCAACATTAAAATTTGTCCATTTTTTTTATTAGTTGCTGAAAAAAACATTTATTTATATATAAAAAACATAATGAAAAAACACCAGTTTTTAAAAACAAAATAGAATGATTAAATATAATGTATTAACAAACATAGAAAGTAGATTAAAAATTAAAAAAAAAATGGTCCATGTTTAAATTGACGTGTTCTTCGTTTTTTATAACATTAAATATGTCATTAAAAGAGATATTTTCTATTTATTCATTTTATTTATCTTCAAAACATCAAAAAAACCACGATACATGTTGCTGTAATCATCATCATTATTTTTCTTTTTTTTTTAGTTACCTAAAAAAAAAGATATATTTACAAAAAAATAATTACAAATTTAGTTCTGGCAAATCATCCATGCTATTCATAACATTGATGATATATTGTTCTAAGTCTATTCCATTTATAATTTCGTGAATTTCTTTTTCTATTTGATCTACTTCTTCTTCTATCATTTGCTTTTTCAGTTTTTCAATATAATCCATTTCTTCCATGTCTTCTTAGAGTAATTGTTCTAAATAAATTTCGTATTCTTCTTCTGACATTTCTTCTAATTCCATTATTTCTTCCAATTCCTTTTCTTCTTTTTCACTTGGTAATACCTCGTGATAACAAAAAGACTGTTCGTTGATATATTCACCATAACTAAGAGAAAAAAAAAAATGAAATGTATAAAAAAAAATATAAAAAATAAAAAAGTTGATATTTTTACCATCCGCACTTTTTAATGTATTGTTTCATTTTTTTTTTTAATATATTAGTTTGCTTAAAAATTAAAAAAAAGTCACAAAAAAATTGTTGTAATATAAAGTTATGTAACATTGTCATGCTTTCATTTATATTATTTAAAAGTTCTTGATTTTTTTCATTGGCAGTTGAAAGGTCCAATAACCAATACCAAAATATATCGTGTAAAGCTCTTACTGCGTCCATTTCTGAATAATGTTTTTGAAACAACAAAGTTAATACTCGACACATTCTGTCCTCAGTAAAATAATAATCATGACGAATCACTTCTATATCATTTTTTTTATACTCTAAATATTCTGCAACTGTTTCCCATTGACTTTTGAAATCTTTTGTGATTTTGAGCTTCATTCGTGTAATATTCATTTTTTTATTTTTTGCTAAAAAAATATAACATTTATTATAAAAATTTATCGTAAATAATTTATTATAAATATTTTACATTCTGTTAAGTTAAGTAAAAGTTCTTCGTTGTCAATTTCGTTTTGCCAATGGGTTAATATAAAGTATAAATGTTTTATTGCTCTTTTTTTGTTCGAGTGTTGAAATATAAACAGAGTTTAAATTTTTTTCATTTTCCATTCTCGATTTCCATTCTCGATTTAAAAGTTTTGAAGTATTATGTATATTAAGATAAATCATTATTTCTATTGAAAAAAGTAAAATATAATGCTCGTGTATATAAAAAATGAGATCGTAAACAAAAAAAGCATATAAACAAAAAAAAAAAGACTATAAAAAATGTATTTTCTAGAAAAAATATACAAAAAAAATTTACAAAATTTCGCTTTCTTTATATTCTGGTTCTTAAAAAAATAAAGAAACTTTTAAAAAAAATATTTATATTATTTTATTAATAAAAGCAGTAAAGTTAAACTTACGAGGTGACTCGAGCCTTTGCCTTTTTCTTAGTGTTGTAATCAAATTGTTGACTACCTCTAGCCGTTTATCTAAAAAAAAAATGATTGTTATAAAGTTATTATTAATGTTAAATTTTTTTTAAAAAAAAAGTGAAAAAATTACCCAACGCAGCATTGTATGGTTTCACTTGAGCTAATGGTATTTTTTTCCCATTTTTAATTATATATAATTTTGGAAACACAGGACTCTCGTCTTTTTCTAATTGATAATTTGTTTTATTGATTGTAATATACTCCTTTTTTTTTACTAAAAAAATGATTAGTTAATTTATATAAAAAAAACATGTTGTTTTTGTAATAAATAAATATATATATAAGTAAAAAATATCATTTTTTATAAAATGCCTAAATTAAGGTATACTACTAGATCATTAAACACTGTCAATATGGCGCGTACAAAAACAACAGTTCCTAGAACAAAAAACAAATAACAGATATAAAGATAATAAAACGAACCGTAAACTTGGACGAGTTGGTAAAAGAATAAAACACTGGGTTCATACTGCTGAATCATATGTCGATATTAAACATCAATTAAAAGAAGCAAATATAAGACGTAAAAATAGAAAATAATTTATTGTAAAAAAAATTTATGATAGATATGTTATTCTATCTTTTAAATATTTGAATTTTCTTTTAGCGTTTCGTCGCTTGTACGATTTGCTCTTTTTCTAAATTATAAAAAAAAAACTGTTTTTTTATAAACTTTTTTTATTTAATAAAAAATAACTTACTTTTTTTTATCTTTTTCTGTTTTATCTTTGTCATCTTTCTCGTGTTTTTCTTTATCAACTGTTTCGACAACAAAATCTATTTCATTTTTTTCTCCGTCTTTTTCTAGAGTTTCTTTCTGAGATTTTAATTTAAATAATCTCTCAAAAATATCCTCATCTTCTTCGATTACAATAACTTCTTGAGGTATTGTTAAATTCGCAGCGTCAAACTCCAATTCTTGCTCTAAGTCTTCGAGTATTTTTTCCATCTTGTTGATGTGATTTAAAATTCTTGTTCGAGCCATTTGATTTTTTTAACTAAAAACACGCTTTTTATGTATAAAATTTAATCTCTACAGAATAATGCGAAATAAAAGACAAAGTGATGTAACTTTATACAATGAAAAGAAAATGCTGTGTCATGCTAGTTAAATTTAGAAAGTTTTAATACCGCTTTTTAGAACAAGATTAAAGAGAATAAAATACGGAGTAAACAACTTTTTAAAAACACTGCGAAGAAAGCAAGGATGAGTCCGACGAGAAAGAGGATTAGCTGATTTAATAACCCCTAAAAATGTAACCCACGCATTGCTAGTGGGTTCGCTGTTATACGGTATAAAAAAAGCGTGGAAAGGCAAAAAAACAAAAACTGCTCCTGTTCCTGTTGTTACAAAACCCGCCAACCCTTATATGCCTGCGGATAAAGTGTTTGAAGTATATTAAAAAAACAGTTGTAAAAAAAATATTATATTATATCATCTAAAGAATAAATATATACAAATAAAATATTGTCTTGTTTTTCTTCTCTTTTTTTCTTTTTATAACGTTTTATGGTCAATGTATTTTTTCCCTTGCAAGTTAAACAACACGTCTTGTGTAGATGTATTTTTGCTGATCTTTTGGTGATGATGTTCAAAATCCATACTTCTTTATTTATAACGTGTAAAGTGCAATTTTTTAACAAGTGATTGTTTTTTTTTCTTTTAAGACCAAAAAAAACAACTCGCCATAACCATTACACGTAGCACATTTTTCTTCTACAATGTCTTCAAGCAGTGTGTAAGCTGTTCTCTTCATGTTTGTTTATATTAAATTCAGAGCTATTTGCTTTTTTATTTCTTTTTTAGTCATGACATCATCAATAGGTACATCTAAAAATTGATTGGCAGTCTTTAATCGTGTGTAATTGTTTGCATAAATCCTATCCATTTCAGTTTGGATCATGTAATAAATTTTTTCCTCGTTCATCACAGATGGAATAGCTTGAATATCCAATACAGATAATTTATCCACGTAGCTTCATAATTTGTTCTTAAGAATCCTGCATCTTTTAAAAATCTTTTAATTGCATTTTGAGCCAATATTTGTTTTTCATAAATATCATAATGCAAAGGAATTTGTTTTGTTTTCATAGACAATAGATCACGTTCCAGATTTTCCTGTTTTCTCATATATAAGTGCAATTGCATGTCTTTTTCAAACAGTTGTTTGGCAGTGATATCGAGGTGAGGAAAGAGCTCTCTTTTAATAAATTGAAAAAGTGAATAGAGATTTATTTGAACTTGTGCAGAAGCATGAAGAGTTGCCACTTCGTAAAAATAATGGTTTAACAGTCTGCTCAACGAAGGTATATAAATTTGATCGGTATGAATACATTTTCACTGCGAAAGACTAGAAGCTACAAAATAGGCGGCAAATGGTCCACATAAACTACTATCATTCCATTGAAAAGGAAATTTATTGTATGAAAAAAATACGTTTTGATTGCCACTGATTTCGCTATATTTTAAAATAAATTTGGTAAACCAATAAAATTCGCGATTTTCTACTGTCCATTCTGTAGGAAAATGATTTGAATGTCATATATAAGAATTGATTTCAATTTCGTTGTAGTTGATGTTAATAGTGTTGATTTGTATATTGCTATTGACTTCTTCTACTGCTTCAAACGAAATATTTATTAAATCTTAAATGTTTTGGAAATTGTTGCAATACACTTTCTTCTCCTAAACTATCAAAACAAAAAAAATGACCCCTGTCTATTTTCATCAACACTCTCCAATGTTGACCTGCTTCTTTTGTGGTTTCATTGTTGTAAATGATAAAAGAACCATTATTTTTCATTTTAATAATAATATGAATATGAGTTTTTGTTTGACTCAACTGATCAAAAGCATAAACTCCTAGAAAATAAATTTTAAATTCTGAATTTATAAAAAAACGAGACAAAGATTCATCAGTAGCAATTTTTTATTTATTTTCTTTCTGAACTAAAAAAACAAGTAATAAATATAGTTACAATAGCGTGTAATATATTAACAAATAAAGTTTTTTTATCGCTTGTTTCTTCCTTTATAATTCCTTCAATGTTTCTTTTAACAGATTTCTTTTTTAACGCTCCATCTAGTTTTTCTATCAAAGAAGAGACGGTAGGTATTACTTTTGTAGTAAACGTATCCACAAACCGTATGTTTGATCACCATCTGTTTGATCCATAGTAGGTTTGATATCTCTGTCTAGTAGCAAAAGAGTAAATTTGGCTTTATAGAGTTCAGCTATATAGTTATCACCGAGTTGATCTTTCAAACCATCAAAGCTGTTGTGATGAATAGGACAAAGTTGAGGATTTTTGAGTAAATTATTAAATTGACTGTTTTTAAAACATTTTTCAATACTGTAAGAATTTAATGTTATTCTTTTAGAATCGAGTACGTTTTGTAGAAAATCATATGATTTTTTATCTGTAAAATGTTCTTCTTCTATACGATCAGATGAAGGTGAAGAATTTCCGGACTTGTTTTCATAATGTTTGCATCTTATAGACACTTCATCAGCGGCAGGCACCTGCACACCTATTGAATTTTTATAATGATGCTATCAACGCGATTTATTTTTAATAAAAAAAATATAAATAATTTTTTCAAAAATTGGTATGGTGGTTTATTCTCCTCCAGCTAATTGCCATACGGAGACCACTATACCATGGCACACAGAGACATGTTCAGCCCCTAGTAGGGGAGCGTCATTACCGCTCTACGGCCAAGAGTAGAGTGAGTTTTGGAAGAACGAAGATATGTTAGAATGAAAGATAGAAGAGGTCGGGTTAGAAAGATAGCATAAAGAAAAGCGGAGAGATATTGCACACGATGTTAGAGGAAGCAATCGGTGGAAAACATGCTGATATTAGGTTAACCTAATGACAGCGATGTTACGTATAATTAATTTTAATTAATACGTATAATTAATACGTATAATTTTAATTAATACGTATATAATTTTTCAAAAATTGATTTTTTATACTTTTTTATTCGTTTTATTAAAAGAATACGCTTATTTTTTAATAAAAAAGCAATTTTTTTAGTTGTGGTTGTTAGATTTTAAATTTATTACTAATCGAGAGATCCATACATGGGGAAGAAATTGCATAAGAGAGTTATGTCTACGTTCAATTAGCGATAAGAGGTTTTTTCATACACAAGTAATACCTTGTGAAAAATTCGAAAACTTGGAAGAAAAAGATAAAAAAGTATTTTTATACTGTCTGAAGAATATTCACGGATTAGAGTACTATCCCACTTTCAAATATACCAGCGAAATCATATTTTGCTGCTCCGTTGTAGATTACTTAAAATCAATATTTTCAAAATTCGAATATAATCTCGTGTTTTATAAAGATGGCAACATGGAGAAAAATGTGTTGACTACAATAAAAGAGCAAAAAATATATACATTTGTAGATTATAGATTACTGTTTCCAAAATTGTGTAAACTACCTACTTATTTTATCTTTGAAAGTTTATGTTTAGAAAACTATCACCATAGCTATACAAAAAAACATACTCACGAACATTGTCCAAAATATAAAACATTTATGTTTGCATATTATTTAGAAGATTTTGTTAATGGTTTTATTAAGAACGAGAAACATAAGAATATACAGAATTTAGTGTTGGTGAATACGAAAGTTTTGTTTGTTTTATAGAAGACAATATTCGTTGCGTACACGTGTTTAAAAAAGACAAATGTGAATGTTTTGACAATATATTTCGTATAAATAAACTTGTATATCAACTTTTTGATATGGAAAAAAATATATAAAAAAATGTCTTGTTTATAATCCTTCTTTTGCAGTCACATAATATTTGGTATAATTAATGTTTCTGTGTAAAGGTTGTTTCGATACTATTTCGTTAGTATGGTAATTATAAACTTCGTCTTTTTTCTGTATAGAACCATTGAAATGTTAAAGTTTCTTTTAAAGAAAAAAAAACCATTGAGCAGTAGGGAACGTTTCTATTAAACTTTTTTCGTGAAAATTACAACGTTCAAAGGCTTCGTAAATGTAAACTTTATCTCCCTCTTGGTGTACTTTTTTTCTAAAAAATATTGATAAATAGGAGCAGGTGTATAAATGGTGTAATAGGCAATATGAAAAACTTTATCGTTGAACGAAAAGCAAGGCGGTTGGTCCATGCAAGCAGGATAAATGTTTTTTAATATTTTACCATTTTTCATCAAGTTATCATACTCCCATTTGTTAGATAGATAAGGAAACAAAATATAATACTTCAAAGTCAGTTTAAGTTTGCTTTTCCACGAAGTGCATTGCTTTTCCATGTTTTTGATTTGTAATAAAGTTTATATACTTTAATAAACTCTTCTAGTTTTTTTTTTTTTTAGTTCTTCGTGTTGTTTTTCTTCTGTTGTTTTGGTTAAATTTAAAAATTCATCGCTTATCATGCGACATACTTCAAACATGGTCGTTCTCCATGAAGGTGATTGTTCTGCAAAGTTTATATAACGACGAGAAGGTTTTTTAAACAAATGAAGACAGTTTTCATAGTCTTTAGCTATAAATATATAATACAAATCCTTGTATTTTTCTTCTTCCAAGTTCAACTCCAAGTTAAAATTTTTAAAACAAGTAAATATAATTTCTCGCCAATCTTTATACATGTTATTTAAATAGTGAAATTTAAATAACATAGGATGTAATTCATTATCTGGATAAAAAAGTTAAACAGCTTTGATGAGACTTTCGTCGAGTTGTTTGCTAGTCATTTTCTCTTTCAAAAATGATCTAGAATTTATTTTTTTTACCCTTTATATAGGAAAAATAGATCAGAAAGAAAACAATTTTTTTATTAATAAAACAGGTTTTTTTAATTCAATTAAAAAAATTACAAAAAAAATTGTTCTTCGTCCTCTTCTTGTACTTCTGGTACTTCTGGTACTTCTGGTTCGATTTTGGCTTTTTTAGCTTCGCTTTCAGCAAACTCGGTACAGGCTTGCTTCAAATTTTGATTATAATTTCTAGGAACACCATTTTTATTCATCGTGTTGTGGAAAGACGGTTCTACAGCCAACAATTTTTCGTACTCTGTAACATGAATCTCATCATCTTCTTTTGCTAAACATATACCAAAACCGTTAAACTCGACAGATTTTGATATGAGGGTTTTAGGGTAAGCCACTGTCATATAGGCTCTGTTTTGAGCAGTTTGCATACTATCCATCAAACTTTGCAATACTTTTTTGGTCATTTTGTTATAATTAAATTTAAAAACCACATTATTAGTAACTTCGCCTTTAGATATTTTAAATTTGTTGTCGTCTTTTGTTAATTTCAGTTCAGATCTGAATAAATAATTTGTTTTGTTGAGATCACACATCTCTGTACTTCCATGGTACTAATATTTCACAACCCTCATTTTTTGGTTTGTAAATCAATTCTTTTTTAACATAGTTAAATTGTGCCAGTGGTTTGAGAGGAACAGTGGATTATTGTTTATCTTATATATTTTTTTCTTCTTTAAATTCGATAAGCCACAAAGTACCAGATGCTAAATCTGCAAATTTGATATAGGTGTTATCGTTGCAATAAACAGTTTCAAACTCTGCCATTTTTTTGTTTAGTTGTGTTTTGAATAAATTTTTAAATTAAAATGAACTCCTTTTATAATGTTTGAGTTGAAAAGAGAGAATAAAAAAACAAGTACTAAACAAGTTGTTTTTTTTTTAATGTTAATTCCTTATGAAGAGTTTAAAGTTCAAAATGTGGCATGATGTACTTTAAACTTTGTACTTTGATACTTTAATTCTATTTTAATGATAGAGATGATGTTGTTATGACTACCATTTTATATAAAAAGGGGGGAAAAAACTTGTTCAAATAATCAACATCTTCTGGTCAAGACAGCGAGATATAAAAAAGAATGTGTTTGGATTGTAGAAAAAATGGAAAAGGAAGAAAATAATTATTATGAAAGAACAAGACTGGAAATTGTAAAATTAAAATACAAATATTTTGATGGTAATATTCAATTAGAAAAATCTTTAGTTGTAGAAGATCACGATAGAAAACTAGTAAAAAAAATAAATGATTTATTTTTAAATATGTGGATAGATACTGAGTTTAATACTGGTGTACCTTTTTTACCTTATATTAATGAACTTTTTAATAGACCATTAAATGAAAACGATTTAGAACATTTTTAAGTTTATTATTATTGGTTTGGTCATTGTGAACTTTGTAAAAAAGATATTTGTTTTGTTTCAATTGTTTTTTTTGTAAATTAGGTTTTTGTGAAAATTGTATTGTTTCTCATTAGGAAGAAAGAGAACATATTTTATTTTCTAAAGAATAGTTTATTCTTTAGAAAAAAAAGCACAATGTATGTATTTAAATTTTTTTTAGATGATTGAAATAAGAGATGATCAAAGGTCTCTTTATGAAGTAAAAGAGTTTAAAAGACTCGAAATTAGAGATATTCAGGAATGGTCTTTTTACGAAACAAAAGAGAGTGCTTGTTTTGATCTAAGAAGCACAAAAGATTATATACTTCAACCACAACAACGTATTTTAGTAAGCACTGGAGTGTATATTGATTCAATAGATTTTAATTTAGCAGGACATGTATATTCAAAATCAGGTATGGCTTGCAAATATGGTATTGCAGTGTTAAATTCTCCAGGAATAATATACGCTGATTATAAAGACGAAATTAAAGTCAAATTGATGAATCATTCCGAAGAAAATTATATTATTAAACGTGGAGATGCTGTTGCTCAGATGGGATTTGTGAAAATGTTTAAAGCTATAAAAAATGTAAATAGAAATTGATGGTTGTTCTTGTCGTCAAGTGAAAATGTCAATGATTAAAGATGTAGAAAGAAGGGTGGTTTTGGTTTCACTGGAAAATAAAATTTTTTGTAATACTTTTTTTATAAATTTTTTTTATTATCTTAGATTAGTAATAAAAATTTATGGCTGGCACACCATCATGTACTATTTATACTGACAATCCGAGTATTTTATTCAATGGATTATATAATGAAAAAATAATGAATTTAGATTATCGACTATCCATTTTAGAAGACATGCACAATAATAATGGTCATGGTTGTAAAATATGGATAGTCGATAATCTAAATTCATTATTTTTTCATTATATAATCCATTGAATAAAATACTCGGATTGTCAGTATAAATAGTACATGATGGTGTGCCAGCCATAAATTTTTATTACTAATCTAAGATAATAAAAAAAATTTATAAAAAAAAGTATTACAAAAAATTTTATTTTCCAGTGAAACCAAAACCACCCTTTCTTTCTACATCTTTAATCATTGACATTTTCACTTGACGACAAGAACAACCATCAATTTCTATTTACATTTTTTATAGCTTTAAACATTTTCACAAATCCCATCTGAGCAACAGCATCTATATTTTCTTCGGAATGATTCATCAATTTGACTTTAATTTCGTCTTTATAATCAGCATTTATTCCTGGAGAATTTAACACTGCAATACCATATTTGCAAGCCATACCTGATTTGACACATGTCCTGCTAAAATCTATTTGAATCAATATACACTCCAGTGCTTACTAAAATACGTTGTTGTGGTTGAAGTATATAATCTTTTGTGCTTCTTAGATCAAAACAAGCACTCTCTTTTGTTTCGATTGAATATCTCTAATTTCGAGTCTTTAAACTCTTTTACTTCATAAAGAGACCTTTGGATCATCTCTTATTTCAATCATCTAAAAAAAATTTAAATACATACATTGTGCTTTTTTTCTAAAGAATAAACTATTCTTTAGAAAATAAAATATGTTCTCTTTCTTCCTAATGAGAAACAATACAATTTTCACAAAAACCTAATTTACAAAAACAATTGAAACAAAACAAATATCTTTTTCACAAAGTTCACAATGACCAAACCAATAATAATAAACTTAAAAATGTTCTAAATCGTTTTCATTTAATGGTCTATTAAAAAGTTCATTAATATAAGGTAGAAAAAGGTACACCATTAAACTCAGTATCTATCCACATATTTAAAAATAAATCATTTATTTTTTCTAGTTTTCTATCGTGATCTTCTACAACTAAAGATTTTTCTAATTGAATATTACCATCAAAATATTTGTATTTTAATTTTCTAGTCTTGTTCTTTCATGATCAATTTTATTTTCTTCCTTTTCCATTTTTTCTACAATCCAAACACATTCTTTTTTATATCTCGCTGTCTTGACCAGAAATATCATATTTGAACAAGTTTTTCCCCCCTTTTTATAATAAAATGGTAGTCATAACAACATCATCTCTATCATTAAAATAGAATTAAAGTATCAAAGTACAAAGTTTAAAGTACAGATCATGCCACATTTTGAACTTTAAACTCTTCATAAGGAATTAACATTAAAAAAAAACAACTTGTTTAGTACTTCTTTTTTATTCTCTCTTTTCAACTCAAACATTATAAAAGGAGTTCATTTTAATTTAAAAATTTATTCAAAACACAACTAAACAAAAAAATGGCAGAGTTTGAAACTGTTTATTGCGAGAATTATAACACCTATATCAAATTTGCAGAATTTAGCATATTGGGTAGGCTGGCTTATCGAATTTAAAGAAGAAAAAAATATATAAGATAAACAATAATCCACTGTTCAAAAACCGCTCCTACTGTTAAAAAAGAATTGATTTACAAACCAAAAAATGAGGGTTGTGAAATATTAGTACCATGGAAGTACAGAGATATGTGTGATCTCAACAAAACAAATTATTTATTGCAGTCTGAACTGAAATTAACAAAAGACGACAACAAATTTAAAATATCTAAAGGCGAAGTTACTAATAATGTGGTTTTTAAATTTAATTATAACAAAATGACCAAAAAAGTATTGCAAAGTTATGCAAACTGCTCAAAACAGAGCCTATATGACAGTGGCTTACCCTAAAACCCTCATATCAAAATATCTCGAGTTTAACGGTTTTGGTATATGTTTAGCAAAAGAAGATGATGAGATTCATGTTACAGAGTACGAAAAATTGTTGGCTGTAGAACCGTCTTTAACACGATGAATAAAAATGGTGTTCCTCAAAATTGTCATCAAAATTTGAAGAAAGCCTGTACCGAGTTTGCTGAAAGCGAAGCTAAAAAAGCCAAAATCGAACCAGAAGTACCAGAAGTACCAGAAGTACAAGAAGAGGACGGCCGAAGAACAATTTTTTTTTGTAATTTTTTTAATTGAATTAAAAAAACCTGTTTTATTAATAAAAAAATTGTTTTCTTTCTCGTTCCTATATAAAGGGTAAAAAAAATAAAAAAATATTAGATCATTTTTGAAAGAGAAAATGACTAGCAAAGCATTCGACGAAAAGTCTCATCAAAGCTGTTTAACTTTTTTATCCAGATAATGAATTACATCCTATGTTATTTAAATTTCACTATTTAAATAACATGTATAAAAGATTGGCGAGAATTATATTTACTTGTTTTAAAAATTTTAACTTGCAAAATAATTTGGAAGAAGAAAAATACAAGGATTTGTATTATATATTTATAGCTAAAAGACTATTAAAACTGTCTTCATTTGTTTAAAAAACCTTCTCGTCGTTATATAGAACTTTGCAGAACGATCGCCAATAAAACGACCATGTTTGAAGTATGTGATAAGCGATGAATTTTTAAATTTAACCAAAACAACAGAAGAAAAACAACACGAAGAACTGAAAAAAAAAAACTAGAAGAGTTTATTAAAGTATATAAACTTTATTACAAATCAAAAAACATGGAAAAGCAATAAGTGCGTGGAAAAGCAAACAAGAACTGACTTTGAAGTATTATATTTTGTTTCCTTATCTATCTAACAAATAGAGATGATAACTTGATGAAAAATGGTAAAATATTAAAAAACGTTTATTGTATGGACCAAAATTACCTTGTTTTCGTTCAACGATAAAGTTTTTCATATTGCCTATTACACCATTTATACACCTGTGCCTATTTATCAATATTTTTTAGAAAAAAAGTAAGAGGGAGATAAAGTTTACATTTATGAAGCCTTTGAACGTTGTAATTTTCACAAAAAGTTTAATAGAAACGTTCCCTACTGCTCAATGGTTTTTTTTTCTTTAAAAGAAACTTTAACATTTCAATGGTTCTATACAGAAAAAAGACGAAGTTTATAATTACCATACTAACAAAATAGTATCGAAACAACCTTTACACAGAAACATTAATTATACCAAATATTATGTGACTGCAAAAGAAGGATTATAGAACAAGACATTTTTTTATATATTTTTTTCCATATCAAAAAGTTGATATACAAGTTTATTTATACGAAATATATTGTCAAAACATTCACATTTGTCTTTTTTAAACACGTGTACGCAACGAATATTGTCTTCTATAAAACAAACAAAACTGCGTATTCACCAACACTAAATTACTGTATATTCTTGTACGTTTATCTTAATAAAACCATTAACAAAATCTTCTAAATAATATGCAAACATAAATGTTTTATATTTTGGACAATGTTCCGGTCTTGTTTTTTTTGTATAGCTATGGTGATAGTTTTCTAAACATAAACTTTCAAAGATAGAAATAAGTAGGTAGTTTACGCAATTCAATTAGTAATCTATAATCTACAAATGTATATATTTTTTGCTCTTTTATTGTAGTCAACACATTTTTCTCCATGTTGCCATCTTTATAAAACGCGAGATTATATTCGAATTTTGAAAATATTGATTTTAAGTAATCTACAACGGAGCAAAATATGATTTCGCTGGTATATTTGAAAGTGGGATAGTACTCTAATCCGTGAATATTCTTCAGACAGTATAAAAATACTTTTTTATCTTTTTCTTCCAAGTTTTCGAATTTTTCACAAGGTATTACTTGTGTATGAAAAAACCTCTTATCGCTAATTGAACGTAGACATAACTCTCTTATCAATCTCTTCCCCATGTATGGATCTCTCGATTAGTAATAAATTTAAAATCTAACAACCACAACTAAAAAAATTGCTTTTTTATTAAAAAATAAGCGTATTCTTTTAATAAAACGAATAAAAAAGTATAAAAAATCAATTTTTGAAAAATTATATACGTATTAATTAAAATTATACGTATTAATTATACGTATTAATTAAAATTAATTATACGTAACATCGCTGTCATTAGGTTAACCTAATATCAGCATGTTTTCCACCGATTGCTTTCTCTAACATCGTGTGCAATATCTCTCCGCTTTTCTTTATGCTATCTTTCTAACCCGACCTCTTCTATCTTTCATTCTAACATATCTTCGTTCTTCCAAAACTCACTCTCTTGGCCGTAGAGCCGGTAATGACGCTCCCTACTAGGGGCTGAACATGTCTCTGCGTGCCATGGTATAGTGGTCTCCGTATGGCAATTCACCTTTAAGGGAAAATAAACCACCATACCAATTTTTGAAAAAATTATTTATATTTTTTTTATTAAAAATAAATCGCGTTGATAGCATCATTAAAAAAATTCATAATAAGTGCGCAGCAGTGTGCACTTGATGAAGTGTCTATAAGATGCAAACATTATGAAAACAAGTGCGGAAATTCTTCACCTTCATCTGATCGTATAGAAGAAGAACATTTTACAGAATAAAAAATCATATGATTTTCTACAAAACGTACTCGATTCTAAAAGAATAACATTAAATTCTTACAGTATTGAAAAATGTTTTAAAAACAGTCAATTTAATAATTTACTCAAAAATCCCTCAACTTTGTCCTATTCATCACAATTTTTGATGGTTTGAAAGATCAACTCGGTGATAACTATATAGCTGAACTCTATAAAGCCAAATTTACTCTTTTGCTACTAGACAGAGATATCAAACCTTCTATGGATCAAACAGATGGTGATCAAACATACGGTTTGTGGATACGTTTACTACAAAAGTAATCCTACCGTCTCTTCTTTGATAGAAAAACTAGATGGAGCGTTAAAAAAGAAATCTGTTAAAAGAAACATTGAAGGAATTATAAAGGAAGAAACAAGCGATAAAAAAACTTTATTTGTTAATATATTACACGCTCTGTAACTATATTTATTACTTGTTTTTTTAGTTTAGAAAAAGAAGAAAATAAATAAAAAATTGCTACTGATGAATCTTTGTCTCGTTTTTTTATAAATTCAGAATTTAAAATTTATTTTCTAGGAGTTTATCTTGATCAGTTGAGTCAAACAAAAACTCATATTCATATTATTATTAAAATGAAAAATAATGGTTCCTTTATCATTTACAACAATGAAACCACAAAAGAAGCAGTTTTGGAGAGTGTTGATGAAAATAGACAGGGGTCATTTTTTTTGTTTTGATAGTTTAGGAGAAGAAAGTGTATTGCAACAATTTCCAAAAACATTAAGATTTAATAAATATTTGTTTGAAGCAGTAGAAGAAGTCAATAGCAATATACAAATCAACACTATTAACATCAACTACAACGAAATTGAATTCTTATATATGACATTCAAATCATTTTCCTACAGAATGGACAGTAGAAAATCGCGAATTTTATTGGTTTACCAAATTTATTTTAAAATATAGCGAAATCATGGCGATCAAAACGTATTTTTTTCATACAATAAATTTCCTTTTCAATGGAATGATTTTATGTCGACCATTTGCCGCCTATTTTGTAGCTTCTAGTCTTTCGCAGTGAAAAATGTATTATATACCGATCAAATTTATATACCTTCGTTGACAAACTGTAAACCATTATTTTTACGAATGGCATTCTTTCATGTTTGCACAAGTTCAAATAAATCTCTATTCACTTTTTCAATTTATTAAAAGAGACTCTTTCCTCACCTCGATATCACTCCAAACAACTGTTTGAAAAAGACATGCAATTGCACTTATGATGTATTGTCTATGAAAACAAAACAAATTCCTTTGCATTATGATATTTATGAAAAACAAAGAATATTCACTCAAAATGCAATTAAAAGATTTTTAAAAGATGCAGGATTCTTAAAAACAATTATGAAGCTACGTGGGATAAATTATCTGTCTTGGATATTCAAGCTATTCATCTGTGATGAACGAGGAAAAAATTTATTACATGATCCAAACTGAAATGGATGGATTTATGCAAACAATTACACACAATTAACTTTCCAATCAATTTTTAGATGTACATTGATGATGTCATGACTAAAAAAGAAATAAAAAAGCAAATAGCTCTGAATTTAATATAAACAAACATGAAGAGAACAGCTTACACACTGCTTGAAGACATTGTAGAAGAAAAATGTGCTACGTGTAATGGTTATGGCGAGTTGTTTTTTTTTGGTCTTAAAAGAAAAAAAAACAATCACTTGTTAAAAAATTGCACTTTACACGTTATAAATAAGAATATGGATTTCGAACATCATCACCAAAAGATCAGCAAAAATACATCTACACAAGACGTATATTTTAACTTGCAAGGGAAAAAATACATTGACCATAAAACGTTATCAAAAAAAAAAGAGAAGAAAAACAAGACAATATTTTATTTGTATATATTTATTCTTTAGATGATATAATATAATATTTTTTTTACAACTGTTTTTTTAATATACTTCAAACACTTTATCCGCAGGCGTATAAGGGTTGGCGGCAAACGGAGCAGTTTTTGTTTTTTGCCTTTCCACGCTTTTTTTATACCGTATAACAGCGAACCCACTAGCAATGCGTGGGTTACATTTTTTAGGGGTTATTAAATCAGCTAATCCTCTTTCTGCGTCGGACTCATCCTTGCTTTCTTCGCAGTGTTTTTAAAAAGTTGTTTTACTCCGTATTTTATTCTCTTTAATCTTGTTCTAAAAAGCGGTATTAAAACTTTCTAAAATTAACTAGCATGACACAGCATTTTCTTTTCATTGTATCGTTACATCACTTTGTCTTTTTTATTTCGCATTATTCTGTAGAGATTAAATTTTATACATAAAAAGCGTGTTTCAGTTAAAAAAATCAAATGGCTCGAAAACAAGAATTTTAAATCACATCGGGCCAAATCCAAAAAATACTCGAAATTTTAGAGCAAGAATTGGAGTTTGACGCTGCGAACTTAACAATACCTCAAGAAGTTGTAATCGAAGAAGATGAGGATATTTTTGAGAGATTATTTAAATTAAAATCTCTAGAAAAAGAAACTCTAGAAAAAGACGGAGAAAAAAATGAAATAGATTTTGTTGTCGAAACAGTTGATAAAGAAAAACACGAGAAAGATGACAAAGATAAAACAGAAAAAGATAAAAAAAAAGTAAGTTATTTTTTATTAAATAAAAAAAGTTTATAAAAAAACAGTTTTTTTTTATAATTTAGAAAAGAGCAAATCGTAGAGCGACGAAACGCTAAAAGAAAATTCAAATATTTAAAAGATAGAATAACATATCTATCATAAATTTTTTTACAATAAATTATTTTCTATTTTTACGTCTTATATTTGTTCTTTTAATTGATGTTTAATATCGACATATGATATGAACCCAGTGTTTTATTCTTTTACCAACTCGTCCAAGTTTACGGTTCGTTTTATTATCTTTATATCTGTTATTTGTTTTTTGTTCTAGGAACTGTTGTTTTTGTACGCGCCATATTGACAGTGTTTAATGATCTAGTAGTATACCTTAATTTAGGCATTTTATAAAAAATGATATTTTTTACTTATATATATATTTATTTATTACAAAAACAACATGTTTTTTTTATATAAATTAACTAATCATTTTTTTAGTAAAAAAAAGGAGTATATTACAATCAATAAAACAAATTATCAATTAGAAAAAGACGAGAGTCCTGTGTTTCCAAAATTATATATAATTAAAAATGGGGAAAAAAATATCCATTAGCTCAAGTGAAACCATACAATGCTGCGTTGGGTAATTTTTTCACTTTTTTTTAAAAAAAAATTTAACATTAATAATAACTTTATAACAATCATTTTTTAGATAAACGGCTAGAGGTAGTCAACAATTTGATTACAACTAAGAAAAAGGCAAAGGCTCGAGTCACCTCGTAAGTTTAACTTTACTGCTTTTATTAATAAAATAATATAAATATTTTTTTTAAAAGTTTCTTTATTTTTTTAAGAACCAGAATATAAAGAAAGCGAAATTTTGTAAATTTTTTTTGTATATTTTTTCTAGAAAATACATTTTTTATAGTCTTGTTTATATGCTTTTTTTGTTTACGATCTCATTTTTTATATACACGAGCATTATATTTTACTTTTTTCAATAGAAATAATGATTTATCTTAATATACATAATACTTCAAAACTTTTAAATCGAGAATGGAAATCGAGAAAATGGAAAATGAAAAAAATTTAAACTCTATATTTCAACACTCAAACAAAAAAGAGCAATAAAACATTTATACTTTATATTAACCCATTGGCAAAACGAAAAATTGACAACGAAGAAACTTTACTTAACTTAACAGAATGTAAAATATTTATAATAAATTATTTACGATAAATTTTTATAATAAATGTTATATTTTTTTAGCAAAAAATAAAAAAATGAATATTACACGAATGAAGCTCAAAATCACAAAAGATTTCAAAAGTCAATGGGAAATTAGTTCAGAATATTTAGAGTATAAAAAAAATGATATAGAAGTGATTCGTCATGATTATTATTTTACTGAGGACAATGTGTCGAGTATTATTTCAAAAACATTATTCAGAAATGGACGCAGTGAGACTACACGATATATTTTGGTATTGGTTATTGGACCCTTCAACTGCCAATGAAAAAAATCAAGAACTTTTAAATAATATAAATGAAAGCATGACAATGTTACATAACTTTATATTACAACAATTTTTTTGTGACTTTTTTTTAATTTTTAAGCAAACTAATATATTAAAAAAAAAAATGAAACAATACATTAAAAAGTTGCGGATGGTAAAAATATCAACTTTTTATTTTTTATATTTTTTATACATTTCATTTTTTTTTTCTCTTAGTTATGGTGAATATATCAACGAACGGTCTTTTTGTTATCACGAGGTATACCAAGTGAAAAAGAAGAAAAGGAATTGGAAGAAATAATGGAATTAGAAGAAATGTCAGAAGAAGAATACGAAATTTATTTGAAACAATATTACTCTAAGAAGACATGGAAGAAATGGATTATATTGAAAAACTGAAAAAAAGCAAATGATAGAGAAGTAGATCAAATAGAAAAAGAAATTCACGAAATTATAAATGGAATAGACTTAGAACAATATATCATCAATGTTATGAATAGCATGGATGATTTGCCAGAACTAAATTTGTAATTATTTTTTTGTAAATATATCTTTTTTTTAGGTAACTAAAAAAAAAAGAAAAATAATGATGATGATTACACAAGAGACATGTATCAGTGGTTTTTTTGATGTTTTGAAGATAAAGAAAATGAAGAAATAGAAAATATCTCTTTTAATGACATATTTCATGTTATAAACAACGAAGAACACGTCATTTTAAACATGGACCATTTTTTTTCATTTTTAATCTACTTGCTATGTTTGTTAATACATTATATTTAATCATTCTATTTTGCTTAAAAACTGGTGTTTTTTCATTATGTTTTTTATATATAAATAAATGTTTTTTTCAGCAACTAATAAAAAAAATGGACAAATTTTAATGTTGGTTTTATGAAGAAAAACTTGTTGTAGAACAACTCATGGATCATCAAATCAAATGCACCAAAGACAAATTTGATCAAATCAAGCTTCATGACTGTCTTACATGCAAAAAAAAAGTAAAAGATTTATTAAATCATGAGTGTGATTACGAAGTTTCTCAAAAATGAATCAAAAATATGTTTTTTCTGTAATACTGTTGTTGATGACAACTACTATGAACACTCTGTTATTTGTTTTCATCACTATAAAAATCAACAAAATCTACATATGGAACAAATTATTCAAGATGGAAAAGCAAACTTAAACTATTTAAATCTCTCATTTAACTACAACATGCATAGTGTTAAAAACCTTCAAGAAACTATTGCTAGACAAATTAATGATTATAAAGGTATTTTACACAAGCAAAGAGAAAACTAAAGATCAAGAAATTAAAAATTTAAAACAAGAGAACATCAAACTAGTTCAAACGATTGATAAAATGAATGAAGATGCTAGAATTAAAAAAAAACTCACCTATGACAACATGAGCATGTTAACAAATCAAGAAGACTGTACAAAATCTCAATCAAGAAATCATAAAACTCAATCAAATCGTAGAAGAAAACAGCACAGAACTCTTTGAATTAAAAAAATCAATTCAACAACCACAAGTAAAGCAACACCTCTTAAAAGACAAACATATCATCATACTCGGATCAAATGAATAAGACTGCTATGCAGATGAAGCTTATTATTCGCAAGCTGTTTACTCACCTGAAGGCTATTATTATCGTATAAAAATATATATTGAAGCACAAAAGTAACAATGTAGGCATTTTCTTCCAACTCATTCGAAGCGAACTCGATGATGCTTTAAAATGGCTCTTTGCCAAAAAAATAACTTTTACTCTAAAAAATAATGATAAATTTTTTGCTTACTATCACCCAAAATTATATTTAAAGTTTAAACGCGGAGTTCTTTTGATAAACCTACTGAAGAATACAATATAGCTGTTGGTTTCCCCAATTTTATTTCGCACGAAGAACTAAAACAATTTATTATTAATAATAATTTATTTTTTACGATTACTATTCAATAATATACTTTTTTGTAATAAAAAGTTGTCATTTTTTTTCATTCTTTTTTTATATAATGATTTTTAACCTTTTTTTTATGTAATGATTTTTTATAAATAAAATTTTTTTTTTTAAATTAACTAATAAAAAAACGAATGCAGCTGAAATTTTCAGACAATTAACAGACGAACTTACTCAAACAATGCCAGAAGTCTCAGATTCATGTTAAGAATTCCATATGGAATCAAAGAAAAATTAAAAAACGCTACGGATCATGGAATATATCAAAGATAATGTCATCGAAACCGAAAATGGCAATATTTATGAAAGTTTGGAAAGTAAATTAGAATTTTCAGTTTAAAATGTGTGAAACAATTCATCGAATAGAAATTGTTAAAAAATATAAAAATAAAATACCACGTTTGCCAACATATGAAGAAAGCATGGTTAAAAATCTACCACCTGTTTATTCTCCACCAAATACATTTTATCCAAGTGCTGTCGTTAAAGCCAAGAGCAAGAAGAACTTTCAATTTTTATCATTTTCTTAATGCTGAACCACCTGAAGCACCTGAATGTCCCAATAACCTGATTTCTTCTAAAAAACTTTTTTTTAGGAAACAAATTATATATTTTTTTACTTGTATACTAAAACTATGACTTGTTTCTCAAACATAATTTTTTAAATAATTTTCTAAATTTGTAATTTTTTTAGATTATCAATAAAAAAATGGGCAGCAACCGGAAATATTCACAACATACTTGAAAAAGAATTTACTTCATTTCACTACTTTCTGCATAAACGTAGAAAACAAACGGAACGAGAAAAAAAAAGTCAAATAATTGGACGAAAATAAAGAACGTTGCATTTATTTGGAAAACATTCATTCTCACATTAAAAACTTTGAAGACGAAACACTGATTTGGTTTAAACCACGCAAACGACATTTTTCTTATTATCTTCATTATGACGGTAATTGGTTTTCAATATTCCAAACAAGTTTACCTTGAAAATCAATCTCAATTATCCTTGAAAGATTTATGTAAAAGGACTTTGGCACATCAACGAATTCGTTTTGAGTTTGAACAATTACAAAATAAATCTTGTATTTAATAAAATCAAACTACCACTCTCTAAATGGAAAAATAAAGATCAAATTAGATGGTTTTACAGCTTTCGAAGACACATCTTTTATGAATGGGTTGTCAAAAAAAAGAGAACATTTATTATTTTTTCATCTTCAAAGACGTTACCTTTACAGATTATTTCATTTACTTTTTACAGAAATATCGTATTTTGCTGATCCACGTAAACAACTAGAAACAGATTTAATGAAAACACTATATCATTTAATAACACCATGTAACAACATTTTTGTTATGTTAATTTTTTAATGTTTCTTACATAATTTTTGTATGCTGATTTCAGTGGTACCATTGGTTTTTCTCTATCATCAAGATTTCCTGAGAAAAAGCATAAACATGTCGGAGTTTTCGTATATGTGTAATGCAATTAAAACATTATATATATATGCTGATTTTAACTATATTCGTGTGTTTATTTTCAGTTTAACTAATTACAACTGTTACATGAAGTGGTGAATATGTCTAGTAGATCCTGCAAGCTTTGTGTCCTGACTCATTCTGTTATGTTTGTGGTTACTATATTAGTCCAACACAAGCTAAACATAAGATTGTCAGTGGTACAAAATTCTTTACTGCATATCATGCTTATTTTGGCATGGCTATGGGAGATCAGGACAAATCGTGGCCACTACAGTTGTGGTAGCTGCAGATCAACTCTGGAAGGATGGCTGCGTGGAATCCAAAGTCAATGCCCTTTGCGATTCCGAGAATATGGAGAGAACCAACAAACCATCATGATGACTGCTTTTTCTGCATTGTTGACATTTAGAAGTTGTTAAAAACCGAAATTAGGCTGACTCTAGTTTATCCAAGTACACCATCTTCTATTGGACCAGTTCCACACAGTGATGGATTGCCTGTTCCTACTCCACCTCAATCCGAAGAAGCAGCTGTATCATTCTGAAGTAGACTCACCGGATAAACTCAATGATGACTGTGATTTCAGGGAACCGAATGATTCACCTCATTTCCCTATCCAACAAGAACTTGATGACTTTAGGTACCGAATTTAGGTCTCACTAAATCAAATGCAGAACTTCTGACATCACGTTTGAAAGAATGGAATTTATTAGATCCAAGCTGCAGATTCTCGAAATACCGAAAAAGACATGAAACATTCGCATACTTTTATGTAGTATCAGAATCACTGTGCTATTGTCAGCGTTCGTGGTCTCTTCAATGACATTGGCATTGTTCAATTCGTTGAAGAGTGGAAATTATCCATTGACAGCTCAACAAGAAGTCTAAAGGCAGTTTTGCTCCATAACGGAAACCGATTTCCTTCGATTCCAGTAGCTCATTCCGTTCCATCTAAAGGAAGACTATAAGAACGTGAAGTTGTTGCTAGAAAATCAACTACGACAGTTACAAGTGGGATGTATGTGGAGACTTTAAGTGCTCACATTTTCTCGGTCTGCAAGGAGGATACACAAAGTACTCGTGTTTTCTTTGTTTATGGGATAGCAGGGCGAAAACCAGCACTTCACAAGACGTGAGTGGCCAGTGAGAGAACATTTACAGCCTGGTTTGCACAATGTTATTAATCAATCTCATACCTGTTGAAAAGATCTTACTACCACCCCTTCACATTAAACTTGGTCTTATCAAACAATTTGTCAAAGCATTAAACCCAGATAGTGCAGCATTCCAGCATATTGGCAGTCTTCCAAAGGTGTCAGATGCAAAAATTTCAGCAGGTATATTCGTTGGTCCACAGATAAAGTTATGTTGGCATGTAGAGGAGCTTGAGGACAAAATGTCTGCTGTTGAAAAAGAAGCATGGACTGCATTTAGATATGTTGTTCATAGGAAACTCCAGCAACGATAAATTGTGATAACTACAAAGAGATAATAAAAAAATTTGGTTACGCAGAATATGAAATGCAGAATGTCAATAAAGCTGCATTACCTGCATTCACACTTGGAGAATTTTCAGACCAAATTTGGGTGATGTGAGTGAAGAGCACAGATGTTTCCATCAGAATATGTTGCAATGGAGAAAAGATACCAGGGCAGATGGGATGCAGCTATGATGGGTGACTACATCTGGTGTTTTGATCTTTAAAACTCATAAAAGAAAACCTCGTTCTACTGTTCCACTTTTAGTGTTTTTTGAGATTGTGAGAAAAATGCTACAATACAATATAATATAACATTATGTAATATATGTAGAAAACATGATGTAACATGAAGTTTTGTAACATAACGTGACACTTTTGAATTAGTAAATGTTTTATATTGACTAAAGTAGAATCTAATGCAAAACGATTTATATTAATTATATGTTTAATTGATTTTTTTTTTTTACGACCTAACGATTGATGCAATAAAAAATCCAATGTCATATTCAGACTCAGCATACTCAAATTAATTAAAAAACATCAAAAAACTTTGATAAACAGAAATTTTTTTTTTTGTTACATTGTGTAGTGGAATATATAACTGGGCAAAACAACAATAGTTTTATATTACAGAACCTTGTTTTATTCATGTTAATATTGTAAAACAATTTTTTTTATCTTTTTTTTTAGATAAATTTAAAAAAAAATAATATATGCAAAAAAGAAAGAGCAAAGAAAAAGTGGTATACAAAAAGAAAAATAAACAAAAGAATAAGAAACAAAATGAAAGGTATATAAATTTCTTTTATCATTTTTTTTCCCTACTTTTCTTTTTTATAGCTATTTACCCCTACTTTTTGCAAAAAAAAGAGAGTTTAAAAACGTTCGCAAATATTAAAACGAACGTTATTTTTCGAAAAAATTTGATGTCAAACCGTGTTGCCTTCAGAATAAAACATAGCTTTTTTAATGAGATTATATATTTTTTATTAAATATTTTGTCTTATTTTTTATTCCATTTTTTATTTTTTTATTAGTAATATTTTATATAACTTTATAGTATTATTTTTTTCATCTGTTTTTAGATAAAAATGAATAATTTAATTAATAACGATGTTTGGGAGAGCAAACTCAACGGAGACCCATTTTTCGAAATTTCGATTAAAAGTAAAAAATTAAAAAGACCTCTCAGAGGCTTAACTTTAGATCTTAAAACTCGAAACAAAAAATATATACATTAACAAAAATATAAACTCTATAAAAAAGAACACACAACATGTCTATAAACGAATTTATAAAAATGGAATTTTCTATTCATAAATTATAATCATTTGTATATTTTATTCTAATTTTTTTTGTAAATTTTTATTGTAATTAAATTTTATATTGTAATTTTTTTTGCAGCTAGTCAATGTGTGGAAATTCTAATTGTCTGGTGAGAAAAAAATTGTTTTGGCATGCGAAGAAGCACTATCCGTATTGGAAATGTCAACTAAATTTAACAAACCACTTGTAGAAGAACTCGATATTTATAATCACTACATCACGATTGGAAAACAAGTTTACCCAAACATGACTGAAAATTTGGCCAAAAAAACTAACCTATTTTTAAAGAAGAAAAAAAATCTGTGTTGTAACATTTTTTTATTGTAACAGTTTTTTTATTGAATAAATTTTTTTTTACACCTGAACCTATTTTATATCTGCGCGCGCATCAGTCTCCATTTTTTTTAACAATAAAAACTTTTGTCGATACAGAATAAAAATTTTTTTCAATTTTTTTATTTGCCCCCTCTTTCCTACAATTGACCCCTCTTTTCCCGTCAATTGACGAACCCCCTCCGTGTCAACAAATGGTTTCTTAAATCTTAAAAAATGTGTTCTTAAATCTTGACCATTTCAACATTCATATATCATCAGATCATCTGACCGTCAAAATGTGTACAGAATATTAAACGATCGAGAGCTGATGACACAAGATACAGTTAACAACTATTTTGATGAACTGACAAATGAATTGTTAACTATGATGAGACGAATCTAATTGATGACCCTGGTAAACGAAAGGTATTACACGTAAAGGGACTAAATGTCCAAAAAGAATCATGAACTCATCGAAGGCATAATCTGTGTGCTGCAGCCGCTGCGGATGGCACTGTTTTACCCCCTTACGTTGTATACAAGGCAACGCACCGAAGTTAGACAGAGGGTGCCGAAAAACGCCAGGATTAGCAATCGAACAAGGTCTGGCTAGTTTGATTCCTTTTGCTGGTTTGAAAATTCGTATTTCCATTTATCAGTGGAATCTGTGAAGTTGTCCGGAATGATATTTTTATTTTTTTCCAGCAACTCCGCCCATCTAAGCACAACCTCTGGACGTGGCATTTTTTCAGCTAAAATCGACGTGGCGACAGATTATCGAAGATTGGAAAACGGCTAAGGAAGAGCGGAGGCAACTGTTTCTAAGAACAAAATTTCAACGTGATTGAAAGATTTGTGTGATTCATTGAAGGAAGAAATGTGGTAGCCAGTTTCAAGAAGAGCTGTATAGTGCCTCTAACTAGGAACAAAGTGCTGTCTGTGCTTCCACAAATTATTGATGAAAAGGAAAACCAGAATCCGAAAACATTAAAGAACAATGAAGCTGTTGACAATAGGTTCAAAGAGTTCCTTTAGAGTCAGAGACAAGATCAGACTTCAAAGATAAGAAAAAAAACAACCAAAGTTAATTGGAAACCTGGCAAAAGTATCGGTGTGGAGGACTTTATCGACGACGATGAGTACTTAAATCCCTGAAACCCAAGCTTTCTCCAAACAATTTCAGCCAAATAAAAGCTAAAAACGAGTGGA
This sequence comes from Hydra vulgaris, assembly GCF_038396675.1. NCBI lineage: Eukaryota > Metazoa > Cnidaria > Hydrozoa > Anthoathecata > Hydridae > Hydra > Hydra vulgaris. The sequence goes on from NC_088933.1 coordinate 35,458,505, forward strand.
GTTATCATCAGAAGATGAAGATGACTTTTCAGTGCAGGATGGCGTTTGCCTGATCAAGATGAAAATACTGACAGTACTACGGCAAAAACCTTGTCAGCAATGAAGATTATGATTACATGTTCGCAAGTTTATGGTAAAAACATCTTTAGATGATATATATGCAAGGTTGCTTACCTCGAAGGCGATGGTTTCGTTGGAACATTTTGAGCAAAAGTCAACAAACTAACAAGTTTTCCATAACGGAAGAACAATCTTATGTCTCCAGGAAACAACATCATGCTAAAGCTATTCTCCACAGTATTGTGCCTAAGTGCGCGATTTAAAGGCATGATACTTTTCAAAGTTAACTTGTCTGAATTTACTTATTTAAAAATCATAATCTTGTTAAATACGGAAATTGTCAACCTATTCAGTTTGTTACTTTGCTATGTGACTTCTTTTGCTTATGTACTGAAATAAATCATTATGTTGAAAAATATATTGGTATTTGTCCATTTAAAAACTAAAAAGTGCTATCGTCTCTGATAACATTCAACACCGATTCGTTTCAATAGGAAAAAACATGAAATTGAAGTACTGCTTCTATTCACCCCATTTTGCGGGGTGAATAGAAACACCATGTTTTAAATTTTTTTCTTTAAAATCAAATGAAATTTAAAAATTTAAATGCTATAAACTAACAAGTCTAACAGAGATCAGTGTTGGGCGAAATTTTTTTTTTATCTAGAACAATTACAAATATGCAAAATTTCACACAAAAGTTAAAAATTGTTTATATATAGTTAGTTGATAAAAATGGCAACATATTTTCGTTATTTTCATTGATTAGATAGCGTTATAAAACGCTTTATAATCAATATGGCTATAGAGAGCCATAATAGTATTTATAGTACTGCGTTAGAAAGATAATTATCTCCTACTTCTATTTATATCTTTAGCTTAGCGTGACATAATTTGCGAAAAGTCCTTAATTGCTATTAATTTTAATAGGGTCTGTTCTAGAGACATCCAAAGGAATCAGAAAAGACAGTCCCATCGATTTATTCGGGGGGATAAAAAAAAACGCATCACAAAAACATATTAAAAATATCGTGCATTTTTTTGAGGATGCTGTGAAACTTGTGTTTAAAACGTTTTAACTCTGTTCGAAAAAGACTGTATATGTATATATATAATAATAATTATTATATATATTATAATTACTATATGTACATATATATAGTCTTTTCAGACGAAGTTAAGACGTTTTGCAATGTGAGTTAGGACGTTTTAATTAAGGCAACTTCAAGAAGGCTAACAGTTTCATTTAAGTAGTTTAAAACATTTTAAGGCGGCATAAATTTGATGACTTTAAAATGCCTTTCATAAGACAAGACATTTAAGACGTTAAATGTGAAACAACTTTAAACGTCTTTAAAGAGACGTCTTAGAGTTTTATTTTAGACAAGTTTAAGACATACTTAGACGTCTTAAAATACAAATTTTAGAAGTCTTTCAGATGACTTGTTGTTGAGTGGTTACTGTAATATATTATGTTAATAGGCCTTTTTTGATGAAATGCATCTTGGGTAATTAAGGCTACAAACAACAAAGCTCATTTTTTTAAATCAAAGCTGAATACTCTTATTTTTTTATTATCGAACGCTTAATTTATGATTTGATTTTATATATTGTGAATTTGTTATTTTTATAGATAAAATATAAATATAAACTACCAATGCTGTGTTGGTGTTTGTAATAACGATTCCAGGTATCCGGATAGGTTACTCAAGAAGTCAAGTAACAAAGCTAAAATTTCACTATTTTCCCTAAGACTCTGAAAAAAGACATCAAAGGGAAATCAAATTGAAAAAGGTTGTTAAATTTAACAGTTTCTGATAATAAAGTGGTTTGCTCTAATCCATTTGAGTTTAGAACACCTACTTTTGCTTCACCTATTTCCAACTAGGTGTTTGAAAATTTGTAATGAATATAAGAAGATTTGTAGGAGATTTTTTATATTATAAGGAATCTCCTACAATAAAAACTTCAAAAATTGGCTGTTATTGTGGAATCAGATTTAGAAACAGTTTCTCTTTAAATTTAGGTATAGAAAGTGAAAGCTGTGATAAATCTATTCAGTGTAATGAACCAATACAAGGATAATGCTTTTTGCTAATTTAACTAGAGATGCTGATGTTCAATTTTTTACTGGCCTAGCAAATTTAAATATCTTTGAAATGTTGTTTGCTAATTTGCAGAGGAAAGGAAATGTAATGCACTACTGGAAGGGTAAGAAAAATACAACTTAAAGGACGTGCTCGAAGGATAATAAAATACAACTTAATTTTCACCAAGAGATTTAAAATCAATATCATAAAGATCTCTAACGTTGCAGCAAGAATTTCTTCTTGTAATAATCCGTATACGCTTAGCTCTTTTAACTGAAGATTATGCTCCATCGTTCTCTTTTCTGTAGTCAGTTTAGCATTTATAGGACGGATAAAACTATTTTCTCTTGAGATACAAACAGAAATATCATATAAAGCAAACAGAAATATTATATAAACCTATTTTCTTTTTACAAAAAGAAATATAATATAAAGAAATTTACCAACCATGTTTAGAAAATACTATACAAAATGCTCTCTAATAATTAATCAATCTGAGCTCTTTATTGAAACACCGTCTGATTTGGAGATTATAAAGATTATTATACTTTAAAATATTTAGTTGGAATAACACCCAATAATGCAGTTTCTTTTTTTTATGGCAACAGAGCTAGTGATGTTTTCATAGTTTAAAGGGTCAGAATTTTGAAATACTTACAACCTGGTTAACAAGTTACTGCAGATAGAGGTTTCAAATTTAAAGATCTTTTGGCATTTTATTAGTGTAACATCACCGAGTTCCCCATCAAAACACACATATTTTCAGAATGGCATGTGCTAATGTACGGAAAAATTCAAAAATTGCAAATATGAGAACTTATCTAGAGCATACGGCGTATGAAAAACAATGAACAAGTAATGAATGTATGAATAGTATGAATACGATTTTTTCAGTTTGTAATGACTAATATGCACAGTTTTAAATGTTTTGCTTTCTAAGATAAAAGCAAATATTTGCCCAGCCTGTAACAGGCCATTGTTTGATATCATCAATATAGTCAATGGCTTTCAAACGATCAAAATCTATTTTAAACGAGTTCAAAAGATTTGTGTGAGTCAAGTATTTAATTTTTCAAAAAATATTTTTCGCACTTTTAACGACTTCAATTTTCAATATGCCATTAAAGCTTTAGCAGCAAGGGAGCTATGATCTTAAGAAGATGTTAAACCGCGCTGTTGGAGAACTGTAGCTCTCCGCTTGACATTTCTATACAGTTCTCAAGAGTTTTAACTTTTGTTTCATCGCCAGTTTGCATAGCATCCATAACTAATTGTTATTTTGTTTTGAGAAATTTTAGTTCAGTTTTACAATGCAACAGTTCTCGAAATTAAGCTATTTAGGTTACGACGAAAAGGATCATTTTCCTTTTTTCAATAAAGTTATAGTTGCTAAGTTTTTTGGACAAAACAAATAAGATGTGTTATTTTGGCATTAATTGAGTTTATTATATATAAAAAATCTATAGCTTTATTTTGAAATAATAAATATTACTTATTAATTGAAAAAACTATTTTTATTAAATAAAATGTTGTTTTGATAAAAATGATGTTATAAAATTGCAGTTACGGCATCAATTTAAAGTTTGTTTGCCCTAATAACTCAAGATATTCGCAACCTCGAAAAAGTCTATTGCTAATTTTGTGATATTGGGTGGATAGATGACTTGGTTTACCTTCACGTCGGTGTCTTTGGTTTAAAATGATTATTGGGTAGTTTCATTACTGAAACTGACTGCATATAATCATTCACTAAAACCTTAGGTTTTATTTTTGCAAATAAAATAGAGGTTTAAATTGCATTTATGTAAAGAAATTATTATTTTACATTACAAGATTACTTTCAAGAGAATCTCTAATCGATGGATTGGTTAATTTTAACTAAAAGCATTAAAAAATAACACACAAAAAGAAAAAGATAAAAACTATAAAAATAACGAAATTAAGAAGTTAAAGCTGGTCTTACGTATCTTTTTAATGTTTCAGATATCGTAACTAATTGTTCCTCTTTCAACCTCTCTGATGATGATTTGGACATCCTTGAAAATGGTTTGTGCAGTTTTCAAATTCCCACAAAATGTCTTGATGACTGATATATTTTTTTTTGTTTTAACAAATTAATCATCTTCCTTGTACTAAATTGAAAAATAATGAAGATTCAGGAAACTTAAAGCAGAGCTTTCCTATCTTGCAAACTGTTATATTTATAATTGTTGTCCTTCTCAGGAAACTTTGAAAAAACATAGAACACTGAAGAATCTTTTTAGGAATATTATTATTTTAAAACCTTATAAGGTAACGGCTTTCTTATATTAGATAAAGAACTATCAGTAAATGGCGGAAATTATTAATGATAAAACAAAATTGAAAGATGTTAAAATAAATAGAAATACAACTCAAAATTTTTATGAGTAAACTAAAACCAAAAGGTTTCTTTAATGATTTTACATAACAAAATTTATCCGTCTAGGATTCCAAAGATGCATAAATTAAATTCTTCTGAGACTCCATAAACTTTAAACCCACTATATCATCTATTTCGATTTACAAACTAGCCGAAATTCCTGAGATTTATTATCTCTATTAGAAAACGCTAAGTATTAAAAGCTCATTTTCCTTCGTTAAAGAAACTATTCAAGTCAATCTCCACGAATATTTTTTAGTTTCATACGATGTAACGAGCTTATACACCAATGTTCCGCTTCAAGAAACCATTGAAATTGCAGTAAATTTAATTTTTCTCAATATCAAAAAAATAAAAGTTACTAAAACTGATTTGCAAAAATTATTACAATTCGCTACACGACATTTTAAAGGACAAACCCAGCGAACATAAACATACGGGTTGTCAATTGGGTCCCGTGTGGGAAGACCAACGGTATCCCGCCAAATCTTAGCCGAATCTGGGCGGAGCCAAGGATCTCACGAGGTTTACCCATTGCAAATCTTGCAAAACTACGTTTAAATGTTTAAAATTTACAGAAAAAGCAAATTTTATATTTAACTAATTCGTTTTATTTTAAACAAAATAATTAAAATTGCACTGTCGAAAATTAAGCAAACTTTTAAACAATTTTAATCGTGTATCGAATGCTTTCACGGTTATCTCGCGACTGTGAAGCTTTTCCATTATTGTTAAAACAACTTCTTGAAAATATCTTTACACAATATCTCGTTTCAATATGACCTGTAACAAAAATTACAGTTAACGATTAGACTTAAATTTTTCAGGTAACACATACATTATTTTTTAATATGTTATAAAACTCTTACAACTTCTTATAAAACTCTTCAGATAAAAATGAAATTTTGCAGTCGAAGGTAGAAATTTGCCTAACCCTTAATTTTATAATAGACATTTATTTCAACGTTCCAAAACGCAAATGTTAAAACGTTAAAAATAAATGTCTTTTATATGTCAATTACTTTTAATAAATAAGCTCATGCTTGTGATTCATATTGATAAATAAATTATATAAAACTACTATATAAATATAATTTTATATTTATATTGAATATAATCTGATATATATTGTTTATAACTTTAATATATATTGAATATAACTTTATACATACGGAAGACAATAGTAGTCGGATTCCGGTGAAATATTTAATAACTTTTATAATTTTTATATATTTTTTCAGGTTTTTTCAGGTGAAATTACGCACAAAATTTATTTTATAGCTCAAAATTAAAGCAGCATTAATTTGGATCTGGAAAAGAAAAAGATACTACATTTTTAGACAGTCAAAAAACTTAGATACATGAAAAAGGTCTTGTTTAAAATATTACTTAAGTCTTTGTACGATATAAAAATCTTTCAGAAAAACAAAAAAAGTGTTAAAAAAGTATCAGAAAACCAATTTTCAATAAGGTGTTGCTTTTTGCTGGCTTTTTAGAACAATTATCAATCGATTTTTTTGTAATTTCATAACTTGACAACCCATGCACTCTCTAAGGCCACTTTCATCTGTGGTTTGTTAGTAAAGTAAATTTAACGCAGTTCAATTTTCAATTCTGACAATAAAAATTCTCAAATTGGGTTGATCTAGAAGTAAATCGGTGTTTTGATCATTCCAGGACAGGTGTAGAGCATCCAGAGTCCGGTGTGACAAAAGCATTATGCTTTAGATTGTTGTCTTGGTAGTCTTTGTATACACCAGTCAACCCCAATTTTCAGCACATTGGTTTAAGTTTTGTTTTAGGACATCATTATAAACACGGGTGTTCATGATAGCTCTACAAAATCCAATTTACCATCCCCTAGAAGTTACAATACAACCTTAAACCATGACATCGCCCCACCATGTTTGACTGTTGCTACCGTATCACAGTGGGCCAGAATCCCATTTTTTTGGAAAAATGTCATAACTTTTTTTCCTTTCATCCTCAGGCGTCAAAAATTTGTATATAAAGTAATTGGATGATTATAATTTAAGTAAGCATGGTTTTTTAATGGTTGCCATAGCAACCCCGATTGCATAGAAACACATATTTATGCTTAAGTTCCAAAGTGTTATTTTTAGCCAAATGTTACTAAACTTGTTTTGCAAATTAAAATAATTTGATGATTCTAATATAATTGAGCATAACTCCTTGTTTAATTTACAGTCACACTTTAATGTTAGTACACACATTTCCAAAATTATTAAGAATAAATACAAAAGACACATCTATAAACTGATATTGATCTCTGGATGACATCAATAAGTCAATAACTCCTGGTGGTAAGTTTTTCGTTTTGGTGTAGTTGTGTCTTTCTCAGAGATGCAATAAATGGATCGGATGTACGCAGTAGTCGATTTAATAAATCTTCGTGCGTTTTCACACGAGATGATTTTCTTGCAAAATGTTCACGATAGTTTTGAAAGTCTTTATTGCGCGTTTCTTCAGAATACATACCAATGGTTATGCTAAAGTTTTAATAATTTCAGAACCACGAATTGAAATTTTGTGCAGAGATTGTGGCATATAATACCAAGGAAAATAAATAGAACGTAAAGACGAGCTGTTTTTTAAACAGAAAGCCTCAAATTTTTCAGTGTCAATGTCTAAACCACATGAAATTATTGCCAATATAATATGCAAACTTATATATAAGAACCAGTTCAACATCAATATTTAAAATTTCTGCAAACTTTTCTGCATTTTGAAATGCTCTTCGAGCCGTATTTCCATCAATGTTCCACTACCACTGATTTTTCGGAACAACTATCAAGCCCATTTCATCCTTAAATCTATTTTGAATTTGTTGTTTCAGAGCCTTCTTACTTTAGATTTATCTTCTACTGTTCTTGCCTGCCACTTTTTCAAAGTCATTTTATATCCAATATGTAATAAACATTCAAAAAAACGTATCCAAGCATGTAAGGATGATAAACCATATGAATAACTGCCTGTCATATTGTTTTTCAAAATCATTTTTTCAATATCATTCATTAGTTTTGGACTTGCCCCACATATAGTACAGCATTATCTAGAATTTGTAACATCTGAAAGAGCAGTGTGAACTTTTCCATCAATCATAGTAATTTGTATTATATGATGTATTTTGATTTTTTTGTTATTTATATCAACGTCAGTATCTTTCAAGAAGTTTGAAATCTCAAGCCTAATGAGATCCTCCTCTGATTTAGAAACTGCTGCCGATTCTTTTTCAAATTTAAAACGCAGAGGTCTACAGTACATTGTTGATGATGGTCGTGGGTTTCGTCAAGCTGGGTAACGTTTTCCATTTGAAAAGCCACACACGTCCAATGGTACTAGGCAAGTAATAAAAAGTGCCTGCTCATCGTTTAAATTTCTTGTTACTGTTTCTTGCAATATTTGTTTATATATGGACTGTCCTGTGGCACCGTCGATTTTGTATCTCAGAGAAAGACTAATCTGGAGTGCCTTCAGTGCTAAGGACATCATATTGTGCCTGGCATATTCTATTTGATGTATCATCCACCAAAGCTTGCAGTTTTATTTCAGCTGAAAAATCTGAGACATATATCTCAGGATAGCATAACAACTTTTGCATCTCGAACATACCATTATATGGCGGATATATATCAAATCCCTTTTCAACTGCTTGATTTCTAATAATTTGGTAGGAAGCTTTTGTTAATTTAGCATCTAAAAGAAGACAAAGAGCTTCATCTTTAGACATTCTAAAATCTTTTTTTGAGGTTTTTTCAATTGGATTTTCTTTTCTCCTTTTAATTTCTGAAGCAAATTGCAACACAGAAGCAGAATACATTTTAGTTAAGTGACTAACTTTATGTTTTTTGGTTTTCGTCGAGTAGCCGCCTTAATTGGCCTTCCAATAGGTATTGGTGTTATATTTATATATTTCAGGAACATGGCTTTGAAGCCATTTTTCATTCTTTTTTTCAAATCGAGCCATGTTGTTATCTAAGCTGCACCACCTATCTCTTAGATGTCCTAGTATAGTTCCTAATTGCTTCTTGTTACAATCCAAATTCATTGCCTGGATGAAATCTTCTCAATACCACAGTCAGATACTATTTGTAGATTATTACGCTTGTGCACTAAGAATTCATAGATATCAAAATATTTCATTTTCATCCTACAAATACAAAAAATATATTATTAATGAGACATTTGGACAAATCAGACATGAAACAAGTTCCACATATTTACATGTTCATTTTAATGTGATAAAAAAGATGTTTTGCTGAATTTTAATGATTGGAGCCTGGGAACACAAAAAACCAGAATGTTGGTCCCCCTGTCCCAAACATGCAACTCATAAAAATTATGTATAGAGACGCAGTCGACATCCGTCGACAATAGGTTAAATATATATCGATTATGTACATATTAGACAAGATGTTTCAAGTCTCAAATTTCTGAAGGACCTTGAAGCGCCGAAAAAGTATTTTATTAGTTAAGTGAAGTTTTCACTGAGAAAAGTACTTTAAATACACAATCATTAGAAACCAATTTATTTGATAAAAAATACATCAAAACTTGCAATAAACCATTTGATAGATAATACTTAGTTTTATTAAATTATGCAATAAAAAAATGACGCTCTAAATATTAATAAATTTTTTTCGCTTTATTAGTAACACGAAAAATATTATTAAATAAATTAAAAAAAATAAAAAAATACCTTTTTTAAAAACAGTTAAAACTGCAAACGACATGGTATATAATAATGTCATTTTTGAGAATGTTTTTTAAATACTTTTTTCCACCATCTGGCCCACTGCGCATATTTCGCTCTTCTGACTATCTATTTGGTCTTCTCCAAACAATGACGCGCTCATCCGATCCGAAGAAATTAAATTTGCTTTCATCACAAAAAACTATTCTCATTGAACTCTTTAAGCATCGAATGTTCCTATTTTAGCAAACCCTAAACGTGCTTTTCAATTCTTCGAGGTTCCTTTTTGCCACTCTTCCATGAAAAGTTTGTTTGTTTGAACCTCGTCTCACTGTTTCCACACATACAGTTTGTCCTAAATCAAGTTCTAAATCCTTAGTCAATTTAGGAGCTCAGCATACACTACATCAATTAATACTATATTTAAAAAAAATTTAAACAAAAAAATGTTTTATGGATCGCTCAAGACCCTCAAACATCAGAAGGTCATATTAATTTGAAAAAAAATACATTTAAAGCTATTATGTTACGTTTTCAAAAGAAGTAAAGTTTGATAATAATTTCAAAAAATAATTAAAAAAATCACCCTATTATATATATATATATATATATATATATATATATATATATATATATATATAAATATATATATATACACAGTATCGGACAAAACGAGTGCAACCAAAAAATGCTAATTTAGTTTCTGTGAAAGTTGTGCATTTTTTCAATTTAGAGAAATAACTATGTAACTGTCTAGAGAAAGTTCTTCAAGTTTTATTCATCACAAAGTTCATTATTTGTCACGAAAATTAATAAACTTATCAAAAGTATTTAAAAAAGTTAGTTCCTCATTGACAACGAATTGCCGCTCGAACGTTGACCAAACTGTGTTTCGCTATCAATATTTCGTGGCAAATCCTTTTGTTGCCCACAGCCTTACATCTTTGAGGCATAGATTCGATCAGGTGATCATTAAAACTTTGTGGAATCACTGCCCAGAGCCTTTCAAACAGTTGATCCTTATTACGAACACCTTCACAATTAATTATGCGGTCGACGATCTCCCACAGTAGGGTTGAGATCCGGAAGTTTGGGCGGCCAATACCGATAGGTGAAACCACTGCTTGACTACTTTTGCAGTGTGTTTCGGATCGTATTGCTGAAAAACCCGTTTATTGGCATATTTTTTGGCATAAGGTAACATAACATCTTTCAGGGTATTTTTATACATGAAATGATCCGTTATTCCATCGTTTCGATGTATTTGACCCTAGACCGTTAGCAGAAAAACAATTCCAGACCATTACATTGCCTACCACCATGCTTCACATGGCAGTAATGTAAATGAAGACATTTTCCGGTAAACGTACACGACAAATGCCATCACTATGATGTTGAACTTCGATTCATCACTGAACAGGACAGTTCGCCATTTCTGCACATTCTAGTCAATATGAGATGTAGCGAACGGGAGTTCTTTTTTTCTGGTTTTTAGTGAAATCAGCGGTTTCTTTGCAGGGCATCAATCCGTCCGACACACATCGTCTGATTGTTCGGTCCGATACAGGCGGCTCTAATTGCTTTTGTATCACTCTGATGATATCCAGGATCCTTCTTGACGGATCTGACGATTATAGAATCCCCTTCTAGAAGTGGTGGAACGCAGTCTTCCACCTTTGTTATCTGCTACCAACTTCCCCGTAAAACGATATTTGGAGCATAGTCTTTATACGGTCCATTTTCACGCGAATATTTATCAAATACTTTTTGTCGACATTCCACTTACGTAATCGCCAATAATTTTCTTTCTTAGTTCCCAATCCAAGACTGTCGAGAGCCATTTTTGCACTTGAAGTCATAAAAATAATAAAAATAAATAATCACGCTTCTCAAGGCTTACCGTGTTACATTTACCTTGTGATGATACAATAATACTCTGTGGAACGCGAGACGGTTGGATGTAGAATGTATTGATGTAATGAAACACTTGTTGTATTTCACTTCTTGTATTGATGTTCTTCGATAAAACACTTTGAATACTGACTGATTGACTTCCATATACTGACTGAATTACATGTCTCTTATATAGTAAAATGAACCTGTGTGAACCAGTTCTGGAAGATTCTGAAATCTGTTTTCGATGCTTTTGGATGCTTGTGGATGCATCTCGATGCTTCTGACAATTTTATGATCTTCTGGATGCTACTGGATGTTTCCAGATGCTTCTGGAAACTTATGAAACTTCTGCATGCTTCTGAACCTCAATACTTCCTTTAATTAAAAAACCTTCGTGACATTGAGCACGGACCAGACTTAAGAAAATGAAACAAACCAAAAAAGTTGCACTTGTTTTGTCCGCTGCAAAATGGCACTTGTTAATGAAATTCTGCCTGTATGCTGTCACCTGTCAGCTGATTGCTCATGTCATGGTATGCTGTGACTCCAGACTCCTGAGCTGTTTGTTGTGGTAGTGTGTTTCGTTTCGTTTTTAAGACATGTTTTTAGCATTGTTGGAATTTGGTTGCAAATGTTTTGTCTAATACTGTATACATATATATATATATATGTATATATATATATATATATATATATATATATATATATATATATATATATATATATATATATATATATATATATATATATATTTATAGATATATATATCTGTAGGGTGGGTCAAAAGTCACTGACCCTTTTTATTGTTTAATATCTTTTTATTTCATATAATTTTTAATGTTTTTCCGATATTGGAAATTAATTAAGGAGAAATTCAGTATGTCCCAACGTAAACATATTGTAAAATCCTTCTATCAAAATCAAGGCTTTAAACCAAAGAGCTATCACTCAATGGCAAGGTTCAGAACTCATCGGGATTTACACAAAAACAACAAAAAATCGAACGTTCACAATCGCCGCCGGGCTTGCTCGCTCGACATCGCTCAAAATAAGTAGCAAAGACACGTTTCTTACCGCATTGTCACTGGCGATGAAAAATGGTGCCTTTACGTCAATATGAAGCAGCGAAAAAAGAATGGCTCACCCCAAAAAACAAGCGACTCACAAAGCAAAAAAAGACCTTTATCATCGAAAGATCATGTTGTGTGTATGGTAGGATTGGGAAGGCATAATTCATTACGAACTGCTTGAGCAAAACCAAACAGTCAATGCAGAGCTCTACGTTCAACAACTGCACCACATTAAACGAAGCAATTCAGCAAAAACGACCAAATAGGCGAAATGGCGTTCTCTGCAACACAACAACGCCCGTCCTCACATCGCCAATATGACCAAAGCCGCATTCAACGAAATGGGAAGTGCTCCTTATCCTTTATACTCTCCAGACTTGGCGCGGAGATTTCATGCTGTTTCGATCGCTTTCGAACGCTTTGCGCGGTGTATCGCTCAATAATGACGTGGAATTAAGGGCTTGGTTCGACGAATTCTTTGAGTCAAGACCGGGAGATTTCTATCGCCGAGGCATCGAAAGGGAAAGTAGGGAGGAAGTCGTAAACAACAACGGAGAGTGAGTATTGATTAAATCGTTGTAGTTTTTTTCTTTAAAATAAATTTGAAAAAAATGTCATGAATTATTCCTCAACCCAATATTTTATTTTTTAGTTATCGCTATTTATGTTAAAGTTATCAAGTAAAATTAAAGTTTTATAACAAAAGTTTGAATGCAATAGTTATATCAATAAAAATTTTATCAGTATTGTAAACATAAGTTCAGTATAATAAGTATTGTATGTATGATATTATTGTTAATATTTACAAGCGTTCAACTTTAAATCAAATTCAAAAAATGTCAATGAATAAAAAAATGCCATTATGCATAACAATAAAGCCATTTTTTGAATTTATCATTAAATACCTAATATTTATATCTGGCGGTGGGTAAACTTTGTTAACATCAGTCATTTTGCTTGCATAAAATATAAAAAAAGAGTGGATTTGTAAAAACGATTTCAAAAGTTTAAATTCCCTAAAATATAACCTATTTATCACAACATTCACCAGTTTGCTCTTTTTAAATGTTTCTAAAAAGACTAAACCAACATTTTGATTAACCTCAAAGCAGTTATGACCATCACTAGCAGAAACAAAACTTAACATTTTAATCATTTTAAAAATGCAAACAGTGTCTCAATGGAATACATGTTTTATAGTAACCGGAACATAAGTTAAACGTATATGTTAAACATTGTAAATTTATTTAAATATATATATATATATATATATATATATATATATATATATATATATATATATATATACATATATAATAAAAAAATAAATAAAACTCTAAAACAACGTATCACAGTAAAAAAAAAAGTACTGAAAAAAAAATTCTCTTTAATTACAATGTAAGTATAATATATACCAAAACATAATGCGTAAAAGTTTTTAAATTTATTTTCACACACAACACGAATTATAAATGGCAACCATCGAGAAAGTTTTGTAATAATTTTTTTTTATCAGGTTAAACCTTTTGGGAACCTTCTAGGAAACCCGTCAAATCCTTAGATCCTACGGCCCTGATAAAATCCAATCAAGCAAATTTTCTTGATATTTTTTACTGTACGATTATTACTATTTTACCATACCATTACCATAACCATTTTTTTGCCCATCCGGAAACTGTTTCTAAGCCAAAAACAAAATAGAACCGTTCCCGTAAGCCAAGGCAATTTACGGTACCCATATGTCAATATCGGCTGGTGTAGCAATCGATGGTGCAGCGATAATTTCTCCACTGGCATCTGTACGTGCCAATTTGTTCATGGGTCATTTTGAAATATTACTTGGGTGATTCAATTTATTGAACGAAATGATCGAATGGGATAGGCCACAAAGCATGAACTAGTAGAGAAACTAAAGTATCAAGCAAAATCGAGATTTCTTGCTATCTCAGAGTATTTATTATTTGAGACCACTTGTTTTTTGGAAGTGTTTCCTTTTTTGTTTACTGATTTATTATTTTATTTATTTATTTTTTTTTCTAACTTTTTTAAGTTGCTTATTGATATGGGAACTTGTTGTCAGTCTATTTTAGTGTACTACCTTTATATTCATTTATCATACTACTTCCATGATATCTTGGTATGTATATATTGGCATGATATTGTTGCTTATGCGCTAAAATTACTCCATTTTTTTTTAAAGAACTGTTAATTGCTTTTTTTTTATAGTTATTGCTATATACTATTTGATACTTTTTATTATAATTGATGTTGTATTTGATTATATTTTATTAAAATTTTTGTTGTATTTGATGTATTAATTGTTTAACTTGTTTGTTTTATTGTTGTATCACTATTTTGTTGAATTTGCTGGTAAGTTGCTGGAATGTTTTATGCTATTTATTATGCTACTGTATTATCTCATCACCTTCAGTTTATTATTATTAATACTGTTTGCAAGCTATATTTCATCTAACAAACTCAGTTTTTCTAAAATCATAAATCACTAAAAAACCTAAATAGACATTTCTCTAATTCAATTATAACTGATTTCTCAGCTTCAAAAATAGATGAATGACAAAATTGTAAACAAACTAAATTCGTCAAATATGTCTTATTTTAACTCTAGCATCATCGGACTAAATATGAAAAAAAGTGGAAGAGGGAAGTATTACTGTATGTCATTGTATAGAAATTAGTTTTATAATAACAATATAAAAAAAACTAATATCGGTCTGTTTCAAACCAAGAGAAAAAACTCGATGCTCACAAAGCTTGGTGAAATATGTTGATGATCTAAAGAAGGTGCTGATAGTTTTGAAACAATGAAACACACAAAAGTGCGGGAGTTTCACTTTTGAGATAAAAATTAATTGTAGTAAAAGTCTTAAAAAAAAAGAACTGAAGTTTAAAGCGCGTATTCATTTAAGACAACACAAGAAAAATTACCTTGAAAATCTCCATGTAAAAAGTCAAAATAGTCAGAGTTTACGACTAAGTTAAGCGTAAAAAACTTTATACATTGGGGTATTTCACAAATAGTTAAAATTGTGAAAACTGTAGCTGTTGCCATCAAAGAAAAAACAGTCGTTTAAAAAAGATTAGTAGTAGTTTATGAAACACGTCAACTTTCTGAAGAATATAAAAGTTTAAAAATAATCAACGACCGATTGAAAAAAGATGTTTTTAGTTACAAAAAAGATAATAAATGTTTTACCTCGTTTACTGGCATGAGAAAAGAGATTTTCACATTTATTGAACATTTATATCCTAGAAATGAACGTGAAAGTAAGAAGTATTATCATCCTGAACATTATTCTGAAGAATTGTTAACCTATCCTTCATATTTTACATATCTGGTTATAAGTAAACATGATGGAACAACTATCGATTGACCAACTATTGCTATTAACATCTACTAACTTTTTTATTTAAATTTTACTTCTTGGTTTATGATACCAAAATCTATAGTGTCAAGATCTTGTTATATGGTTAAATTTGATATACCTTAAACTTGGCAATCTTTTTTTGCACAGTCTGATTTATTATACAAAAACTTTAAGATGTCCTAATGTTTCAAATAGACTTATCCTAAAACAAAAGTTACTATTGACTGTTTTGAATTGGTTTGTCAAAGAAATTGCAACCTTTACAATTCAAAGTAGTTTGTTTTCCTACTATAAGCACCATTTTATCTTTAAAGGATTAGTTGGAAATGTGCTTTTTTTGGTAAAATAACATTTTGTTAGTGAACTACTTGTTAGTTATTGTTGATATATTGAAATAGTTAACCAATAAGGACTTTAGAAAAGAGAGCTATAGAAGAGTGAATATTCTGTAATGGCTGATAATAATTTTTTAATATCTGATTTGCTTAAGCCTTTTGATATAACACATAATGAAAGAAATCAACTATTACACAAAGAAGTTATAGAAAGTCAAACAATAGCAGCTTCTCAAATTTGGTCAAATGTATATATATAGAATCTATGTATATAATTGATTTACAAGTCCATCTGGACTTGCACCGAGAAGGAATGCATAGTTAATTATATAATCAAGTTTCAACAATTAAATTAAGATTTAACGTCTTTGACATTAGTGAATTTTTTATTGCCTTCTGTAAATTGTTTTACCAAAAATTCAAAGTTTTTTTTTTAATAGATATACAGAAAAATTAGTAACTAAAAGGGATTGTTTTAAGCGATTTGTCGATTTGTATTAATTTACATTTTTGTCCTTCTCGCCTCGTTTTAATGTTAAGAAAATAGTTGAGCAATTTGATTAGAGAAATATCTATTTGTTTGAAATTCATAATACCTCACTATGCCTTCTAAGACTATTCTGACCTTTAACTTAGACTAAACATTATCGCACAATCTGATCTTCTCATTTTACTCTCACTCTGACCTTAAGCTGTCATTCTAACCTTAAGCTTGACCAAACATTATCACACAAGAATACTAATTTACAATATTCTCATGACACTACATCAAGTCCACGAAATTCAACTTCAGATCTAAATAACCCTAAAAATCCGTTTAATTGTAAATACTATGACACCATAGATTTTCATAAAAAAATTATTCCTTATTCAGATCTTTATATTCATCTCAAAATTGCTGCTTTGTAATATCATATTGATGATCTCTGCAGCTTATTAGCACTCTTAATACATTACCTATGGCAATCCAGTATTGCACCTAAGATCAAATTTATATGTTAATGATTCAAATATAACAAGCATATCTATAAATGATTTTGACATTGCCCCACTAAGACTAAAAAAAGGGGGTACTCTTGTATATCTAAACTCTAATTTAAACTACATAGTTCGCAACGACCTAAAGAAATACTCTTTTAAATATCTTGAATCCATTTTAGTTAAAATTACAAAGCCTCACTTAAAAAATATAATAATTGGCTGCATATATCGACATCCATTTATAAGTCAAAGCATTCACTAATAATTGTTTAACTCCACTATTAGATAAGCTAAATATTGAAAAAAAAAAGTATTTAACTTATGGGGGATTTTAATATGGATATACTAAAATATAATGAATCAAATATTATATCTAGCTACCTTGACTCTTGATTTCTTTTTTATTACATTCTGTTATTATTCTACCAACATATAACACTAAATCAAACTTATTGATATCATATTTATACACTTCAATTCACTTGACCAAAATACTCAGCAATCTTACTATTTCCGTATCTGATCATATGGCTCAATTCATCTGCATTATGCCTAAAAACGAATCAGCCGAATTATCTACAGGCGATGCTTCAAAAATATATTTATTGAAGATGTTTCCAACATTAACTAGGTTTATATTAAAAAAGAAGATAATGTGATTGCCTGACTCCAATTTAAAGACATTTGAAAAAATATTAGACCAACATCAAAAAACTAACTAAGCAGCAAATTAAACTTGAGCTAAAGGATTTTGGCTTTTAAGTTTAATTTCAAAGCCATGGATTTAACTCACAGCCATGGATTTTGATTTAAGTTTAATTAACATCAATGGCATACTTAAATCTATTTACTATTAAATACAAACTATATAAAAAAACACAAAATGTGAAGAGCTTAGTACTAAAAATGAACTGTTTTCTAAATTTTAGTTTTATAGAACAGAATGAGCAATCTACTAAAAATTCGTAAAAATCTTATTACGCAACCTATTTTAGAAAAACTTAAACAATGCTAAATCTTGGAAAGGGATAAAAGAAATCATTAATATAAAACCTTCCTACAATAGGTCAACTTTCAAAGTTAAATTAAAAGAAAAAATTATCACAGATCAAGCTGTATCGAATATATTAAACAACTTTTTTGTTACCATTTAAAACAAAAACATTACTAACATCCAAATTTACTAACTATATCGACTCTTCGAGTTTCAATACATTTATTTATTGATCCTGTCACAGAAAATGAAATCTCTAATCTTAATAAAACCTTTATTAAATAACCTAACCCTAACCCTGACCCTAACCCTGACTTTTAAAACTGGAAAAAGCTTTGGTCCTAATAGCCTTTTTTATTACATTCCTTCTTAAACGTATTACAGACATCATTTCTAAACCTCTCAGAATTATTATAAACAAATCATTTCAAAATGGTTAACTCCCAGAGATCAAAGTTGCTGAAGTCATTCCATTATTTAAAAAAGGTACTACAATGGATGTCTAACTACTTACCTATCTCTCTTCTTTCTAACCTAAGCAAACTCTATATAAAAACTATGCATAAAGATATACATTTTTGAATAAATTTAAATGCCTTTACAAACACCAGTATGGGATTCAAGCTAATCATTCCACAACTCACTCACTTATTAAAATTACGGAGTCAATTAGAAACGCTCTTAATAATAAAAACTTTGCATGCGGTGTCTTTGTATATCTACAAAAAGCTTTTGATACAGTAAATCATTCTATCCTACTCAAGAAATTAGAATATAATGGAATCAATACCTCTTAAGTGGTTTACCCCCCATCTTCACAACGGGATCTCTCAGTTTGTCTAAGTCGGTTACTTAAAATCTACTCAAATAAAACCTTTCAAAGGTGTTCCTCAAGGCTCAGTATTAGGACCACTTCTTTTTCTTCTCTATAATAATGACCTTAATACCTCAATTAAGTATGCAACTACTTACCACTTTGCTGATCATACTAACTTGCTTATTGTCAACAAATCTTTAAAAAAAATAAACAAATTCATTAATCATGGTCCTTCCAATTTAATTCAGTGGCTTTACTAAATAAGCCTACCCTTAACTGTAACAAAAATCAATCAAAATTTAAACTTTGACATACATCACCAAGAAAATCATTCCTGTAAACTCACAATCAAATATCTTGAAGTTATAATTGGTTCCAACCTATCGTTTATATCTCACCTCAAAGACTTAGCCATAAAATTGAGCAGACCAAATGGAATGCTGGCTAAGGTTCACCATTATGTCAATCTGAAAACATTATTAAACATATATCATGCCATTTTTAGCTCGCATATACAATATGCTTTTCAAATATGGGGGCATCTTGCCGAGCACAAGACGTTTTACGGATATCTCATCTTTAAAACAAAGCTTTAAAAATAATGTATATTCAAAATTACAAATCTAATTCTAATAAGCTATACCTTACTACTAAGATCCTTAAACTATGTGACCATGTTCAATTCTTGAATTGCCAGTTTGTCTGGAACCACCGACACAAAAACCTACCTCTTACCTCCAACAATTTCTGCCCAAAAAATGCAAATAACCGATACAATCTTCGATCAACTGATAATTTGAATCTTGCAGTCTTAAATTATCGTTTTGTTACTTATGGATACATGTCCATAAAAAGTCAAAGTATAAAATCTTGAAATAAGCTTCCCTATGACCTAAAAGCTCTCCACTTAATCTAAGTTTTTAAGAGTAACCTATTTCATTCCTTTTTTGCTAATCAAAAATACAGTTTATAAATCCAAAGATATTTGTCTCTTTGTATAAGTGTTTGTGATAAGCGCATACGAATAAGTGTGAGTGTATATGTATGTATGTGTATATGTAAGTATGGATGTGTATGTGCGTATGTGTATGTTTGTATATATTTATGTGTATATATATGTGTGCGTGTAAGAATATATTTATATATATGTAAGAATATATTTATATATATATATGTGTATATATATATTTATATATATATCCCTCATAGCAAGGAATATTGACGCAATATTGGCTCCATACGCCAATATTAGTAAACAACAATGCGCCAATATTACCAATATTACAATTATTTGCCAATATAAGTATATTGGCAAATATTAGCATGTCGATAATGCGCCAATATTTGCCTTATAATGGAATATCAATATTGGTGGTATTTTGTTTGCCAATATTGTAGCAATATTAGTAGTCAATAATGTCATATATTGGCATTTTTATATTTGTACCCATGCTTAACTTTATGGATGTATCGATAATGCCTTTCACATACATTTTGTAATTAATAAATTTGAAAACTATAAATAGTTTCTACATTAATAATGTAGAAAACCAAAAAAAGTAAATGAGATTTTTTTGAATATTTTTTTTTATACAATGACATTTGAAAAGTTAATAATTTTTTTCAAATGTCATTGTATAAAAATATACAAAAACTGTCATTCACTTTTTTTGGTGATAAATTATATTCATTTATCATAATATATTGTTATAGTTTATAATTTTTGTTTCTATATATATATATATATATATATATATATATATATATAACTATAGTTTTAGTTTTTTTAAAAATATTTGTTGTTGTTGTTATTTGTAATGACATTACAAAAGATAATATGAAAAGTACTTACTTTCTATATTAACTTTTTCAATTTTTCACCAATTATAATTAGATTTATATAAAAAAAACAATTTGCATTTAGCATAAGTGAATAAATCTTGCATATTACTTTATAATATTGTTTAACCCTTATATAATTTTTTTGTTTTCTATGCTATTTTTCAGATTAATATATTTTATATCATGGCATCTCACTGCAAAAGTAAACATTTTGGCGGTCAAGAAGTAAATTTGTTCCCGCAGATACCAAACACTTCGAAGATATTGATAATTATTCCTCTGTGAAAGATATTTGTTATGATCCAACAATCTCTATATTTTACAATAATGCATCGAAATACTTTAAATTGTCTAAATATTATGTAGAAGTAGTCATTACTTACCGATCCTTTTGATGACAGCAGAAGTATGACATCAGAATATAATAAGTCTGATGAAAATTTCTCTACTTTCCATCTTGCTTCAGTGATGATGAAGAAAATGTTGCGACGCAAACTTACCAGAACAACTTGTGCAGTGGTCGATTAGTCATAATGTTCGACAAAAAGCATTGACGGATTTATTGCATATTTTATCAAAATATCATTCTTTACCGAAAAACTAAGAACACTTTTACAAACTAAAAACTGCGCAGGTGTTGCCATGAAAGATCTATGGGCATGATGGTGAATATGTTTACATGGGTTTTGAAGCACAAATAGCTTACTTGATGAAGCATGCCATAAACATAGTAAAAGTAAAAGTAATGATATCTACTTGTTTTTCAATGTTGATGGATTGCCACTTTTTCAAAAGTTCATCACAGCGATTCTAGCCGATATTATGCATAGTTAGTTATGAAGAACTTGTCTCTAGACCATTTCTTGTGTTTGTGGTAGAAGCAAACCTGCATCTGCAGCATTATTTCTTAATCATTTAGTGGTAGGATTGAATAAAGTTAAACAAGATGGTATTAAAGTGAATGGTATTTAATATAAGGTTGTTGTGAAAGGATTTGTGTGTGATGCACCAGCACGTGCATTCATTAAGTGTACTAAAAGGTCACACAGCATACTATGGTTGTGAAAAGTGCACTCAAACAGGGGTTAGAGTTGATCATAAGAATTACTTTTCCTTTTTTAAATGCAGAAAAACGCACTGATTCTTTATTCTCTAGTCAAAAAAACAAACTCAACATCACAAAAGTAATGTTTCATCACCGTTACTTGAACTTGGCATTGGTGCAGTATCTTAAGTTCCTTTGGAATATATGCATTTGATTTGTCTTGGTTCTACACGCAGATTATTAATGTATCTTTTACGTGCTAAACAAAATATTAAAATTAGTATTGCAAACTGCAAATGCAAAATTGTGTGAACTAATAAATATAGCCAAATGTTACAATGGAATTTAATCGTAAACCAAGAAGTTTAAAGGAAATAGATCATTGGAAAGCAACTGAATTTAGGACTTTTTTGAGCTTTGTTCTCCACAGCAATACCATCACTTTCATGTTAATGCATGTTGCTGTGGCAATTCTTTCAAGTAATTCAATATGTTGAATATGTACTGTATTATGCAGAAAATCTTTTAAAAGAGTTTGTTGACCATATGTCTGAATTATATGGCGATACTGCAGTTATATACACTAAACATAGTCTCATCCATGTTTGTGACGAGATGTTCGACGATTTGGCACACTAAATGAATACAGTGCTATTCCTTTTGAAAATGCTGGCATATTGAAAAAAAGATAGAACTCGTCCTTTTAAGGCAAATATGCAGGCGTTTATCTGAACTTGGTAAAAGCCATTTGTGTTTTGCGGCCTGAGTTCTCAACAGCTAAAACTGTCTAAACAATATTCCAAATTTGGTGATCAAGGCACACAGTATATGCAAATTTGTTATGTAGGTTTTACATTTTGTTTAGATAACTGCAAGCCGTATTACTTACAGATGGAAAAATTATTGTTATTGATAACATAGTTGACACTAACTACGGATTATGCTATTATATGTCGTAAATTTTCCAAAATAATTTTACTATCCTTGTATATCTTGACTATTTCAAGTGTACCGGTCACAAATTTGTCAGCTGAGTTTTTTGTTTTTCCAGCAACTAAAAAAGTGCGTGTTTGTACCAAGAGATAATTACTTTGTAGTTTTTTCGCTACTTCATGGGCATACAACTAGTCTTAAGAACATTACTTTGTTATCCTTTGTATTCTAAATATTTATATGAATTAGTGTCTTTTTGTTCAATTTATTTGTTTTTTATTTATGATTTATTATCTACTTTTTCAACTTAAAGCAGTTATATATATTCTTGTTTATAATAGATTTATTTTATTCATGTCATTTATTTTTTAATCTAAAATCTAATTTTGTTTAACTATTTTTCTATTTTCAACTTTTTTTAATTTTTTCAATTAAGTTTAACTAATTTTTTTAAAGCTGGTCTAAAAGCTACATAAACATGGACAAAGAAAAATTACAACAGCAAAAAGCTTGTTATTGTTGCGAATTCAAAGATGAAATTGTTAAAGTACAATGGAAGTTACACCGTGCTTGTCGGCTAATTGGAAGTGATTTGTGTTATTGGCCACCTAATACATAAGTTTATCTAGAATTACACATTTTATTGAAACATGTGCTAAATCTGACTTTAATTGGCCTAAGTATTGATGAAAGATACTTTCACGTACAGGTGATGGTATAGTTTTAGTAAATAATAAATTGGAAGTGATTTGTGCTATTGGCCACCTAAATACATAAGTTTATCTAGAATTACACATTTTATTGAAACATGTGCTAAATCTGACTTTAATTGGCCTAAGTATTCATAAAGATACTTGGCGCAGGTGATGGTATGGTTTTTAGTAAATAATCATACTTTGTAATCATTGTTACAGTTATATTTGACTATTACAGTGCACAAACATAAGCTTTGATGTTATTTATTTTATATTTACTTATTTGTGCAACAACTGAACTGCAAATGAGCTTGCAGTAAAACTTCTTTAACATCCAATGTAGAAAACAGAGGACAGTGTTTTAGAAACAGACCATTTTCAAAAAAAGAAAAATATTTCTTGAGGCAGGAAGTGATAGTGATATTTCTAGATGTGTCTGCGGAAATTTGTAGTTTTAGAAAAATCAAAAAAAAATCTAAATCACTTTATAGATGATCCAGTTCTTATTTCTAAAACACACCACAGGTTCAATCTGCCTGGTGAAAAAAAACAAGTTCCAACAAGATTTAGTAAGCCTATTTTTTTCTCGGATACAACTTTCAACAAGGCTGCAAGAAACCACTATTAGTTAAATGTAATGGAAGAATCAACAGTTGACGATTAACAGATATTATTGCAAAATAACCATTAACAATGAGGATGCGAATTATATGAATATTTTAAAAATAGGGATGACAAATGCTGCTTGTCGGCAGGCTGGCTCAAAACAAGATTCTGAGCCATGCCACAATGAGACAGATATGTTCTAGAATTCAAAAAGAACTGATCATTTATCCTATTTGACAAAATAAAATTTTTGCCCTTTCAACAACAAACAAATGGTTTTGACTGCGGAATATATGCGGAATATATTTTTTAGATTCAAACGAAAATTTCAAAGCTAGTAATGAGCTGCTAAACTATTTCCAAGATAACTTTTTAAGTTTATTTTCAACTACTGAAAAGACAACCAAACGGAATATACAAAAGGGGAAAAGTTTAGATTTATACTGCACTTGCAGAATGATTTAAGTTCCATCCCGAATTCATCTTAGGAAAATTCCTATCCTATTCCTATAGATTCCATCCGGTACATCTTAGGAAAGTTAACATTTAAATCATTTTATTGTATTTTATCATAAATATAAAAAAATTTAATGTTTATTATTTTATGCAATAGTAATTTTAAACAATAAAATTGCATAATAATAAAACTGGCTTCAATCAGTATTTTTTAGTAATTTTATATCATATAAAGTGTAAAAAAGTAAACAATACATTAAATTAGTATGTTCATTATTGATAGCCATTGTTAAAAATATATAAATTCAATTTTTTAATCAAATACAATACCAATATGACAAAATAGCATATTATTTCCAAATGCAAGCAACCCTAAACAGGTACAAATAATGAATTTCACAATTTTATCTATTATTAAATAACGAGTAAAAGTTAGTTAAGAACCAGAAAAAAAATAATTTATGCATTGAAAAAGCAGCCAAGATGCCAATTTTTCAGTGGGAGGTAGAGGTAACTGACACCGTCACAAAAAATACGTATTTTTGAATGAATTCTGATCGTAGTCATTGAAGTATTTTCAAGCAATGGGAATCTGTCGGGGTTTCTGCTATTGGTGTAAAGTAATTTAGTGGTAATTGGATAGTTTGTGTCAGCAAGGATCTTTTTAATGATATTACTACAGTTCTTGTCTAGTAATTCTTCAATGTTTTAACTTGTTTCATTTTTTTTCTAAAAAAAAAATATTAAAAAAATAATTTAAATAGCTTGAGTTGGTTGCATCAACTCTCATGATGTGTAAGGCTTTTTGGTGGAAATTTTGTAGCTCTTTTTTGCCACAAGACTGCAAGAGGTAAGAACTGGGGCACTCTGTGAATATCCTATGGCTAACAGCGTAAGATCTGTAGAATTATGAAGGTTAAGCTCAGAATGTCTGATTTGCTGAGGCGTCATTACTGGTCCACCATTGGCCGACAAGCATGTTGCCGATGCTCACCGTTTAAGGCATGTTCCATGCATGGCAGCCGTTTTTTGAACGGCGTTTTGTGCCACGTGCCTTTTTATATGCTACTTTTGATTCATTTTGTTTGTTTTTAACATTTATTGCTATTTTTATAGATAATTAATTTGCATACGCGAGATTTTGACTCAGATACTTTTTTGGGAGACAAATGAAAGATTTTAAAGAAAAACAAGTCAGAAAAAGGTGAGAAAGTCGGGTGATGTTTGCCTAACTAAAAAAGTTGCATGGGTGATAGGAAATGGAATGTGGGATATTTCAAACTATAAATATACAGTCACTTTAGCAATAAGTTTTTTTAAATTACCAAAATTTTTTATCTATTGTTTATTTAATAAACCAGATTTTGTTTATCCAATAAATCAGAACTCATCGACTCCATGATAACATTAGATATCGTGTTGTTTTCGAAAAAATACTATCAATGAGACACTACATTAAAAAAATATATAAAAACATATTCCATCTATTCTAAATCTATAAATACATTGTGATCTACACCAATGTGACTATAAATATTCTGTTCAAAAAAAGATTTCGAAACATTAAACTTAATTAAAATCTTTTAAAATTAAAACAATTAAAATTTAAGCAAAAGCATAAAGGAAGATCATCATTCTTATTTGATGTTTTCATGTGCTAAAGCTTGATGCTACTCAACCTTGATTTACTGCAATCTTTTACTCCTGACGATGTGCCAGATGATTTTAAAGTCATTTAAACATTTTTGCATCTAATTTCTAATAAATAGATATTTAAAGAACTGAAGTTACATTTAAAAGTAGCGATATACAGTGCGTTTCATAATTATAGCCGCACACATAATTTCTTGAGATCTATATATAATACAATAATTAAATAAATATTACTCATATTATTTTAAATATGTAGACAAAAGAAATTAAAATGTAGGTGCAACAATTATTTTAGTTTTAGTGGACGCAATAGCGCAAATTCAATTTTGCGGGCATTTCATGATTATAACCGCACTTGTGATTACTTTTATTTAAAATGTAAGTTAATTTTAAATATGTGTGTTATTAATGCAGTAATGACTTTTTTATTATATATTACTATTCCTTACCTAATTCATTTATTTATTTGCTCATTGTAGCAATATGCCACGCGGGAAAACATTAACTGAAGCTGAAAAAGCCCAAATACAAATTCTACATAAAAAGGAGAACCCAAACGTGAAATTGCTCGACTAATTGGACGTTCAGATCGCGTAGCACGAAATTACTTGGCTAGTCCAGCTACTTACTGCCAAAGGAGCCTACTGAACGTCCAAAAAGACTACTTTGACCGTACCCAGCGCAAAATTATTCAAGCTGTTTCGAATTCTAACAAGAGTTGTCTCGAGGTTAAACGAGAATTAGACCTGAATGTGTCAAAATGTACGATTTGGAGGACCGTACAACATGCTCCACACATTGTTCGAGAAAAAATGCTACCTGTGCCACGTCTGCTGCCACGCCATAAAGAGGCGAGATTGGATTTTGGTCAGAGCAATATGTCTCTTAACTGGACCAAGGTAGTGAATTTTTAAATTCGGTAGTAATAATTATATTTAAAGAATTAAGGTGTTTTTATTTTCACTTTTCTACATCAGGTCCTCTTTAGTGATGAAAAAAAGTTCAATCTGGATGGACCAGATGGAACAACTCACTACTGGAGAGACCTCCGTAAAGAGCCACATTTCTTCTCGAAACGGAATTTTGGTGGTGCTAGTCTAATAGTATGGGGGGCTTTCAGTGTTCACTCTAAACTGCAACTGGCGTTTCCTTCGACAAAAATGAACAGTGAAGAATACCAACTGGTACTTCAGAACAATCTTCTATCTTTCATCCGACGTTTTCCACGCCGTCGTTTGACTTTTCAACAAGACAATGCAAGTGTTCATGCCAGCAAAAGCACTACAGCGTGGTTGATTGAGAAAAATATTCCACTTCTACAGTGGCCCGCGTGTTCACCCGACTTAAGACCTATTGAGAATTTATGGGGAGTGCTTGTACGACGTTTGTATGCGAATAATCGTAGGTTTCAGACCGCGCCCGAACTGAAATTGGCGATTTTGAAAGCTTGGGATGAATTTGAAGTCCAGTTGCTTGAGAATTTTGATCAGAAGCATGCCGAATCGCATTTTTGAGGTTATTAAGAACAGTGGTGATATATCGGTTTATTAGAAAAAAAACCTGCGCCTTAGTTTTCCTTCTTCATGGTTATAGGTCGTACTGCGGTTATTATTATGAAACGTACGTAAAATCGATTTTAGGCCTTAGCTGGCTGTAAGTAAAACAAAAATGATTATAACACATGTACTTTTTCTACTCTTACTTATTCATAAGAAGTAGCATTAATACTATTTGTTTATTCGGTGTGGAAAACATGGACTAAGAGAACTGGGGGATGCGGCTATAATTATGAAACGCACTGTATATGTATATATATATATATATATATATATATATATATATATATATATATATATATATATATATATATACACATATATATATATATATATATATATATATATATATATATATATATATATATATATACATTAACTTATCTATAGATTAAAAAACTAGTTTACCCACAATGTTGTGTTATCTTTATTTTACCTTTACACATTATTAGTTTTCATCATTCTTGATTACATTGTTAAGCTAACATCATTATTCAATTTAATTCTAACAACTAACTTAATCACATCGCCTTTTTGTATGTAAAAAATATTTAAAAAAACTGATGATGATGAGAACAATGATTCTACACTTATTGGCATAATTAAAAGAAAATATTTAATCCACATAATGATTTAAACCTATTCAAACAAAATGATTGTAATTCGTAAAATAAGTATAAAGTTGTAAGCAAAATAAATAAAAATAAGTGAAGTAAACGAAGGAACAAAATATAAAATAAACTGTAAAAATGAGTATAAACTATAAAAATTAGTATATAACAATGAAATATATAACTATAAAAAGAGTATATAACTATAAAATCCAATACTCTGTAATGCTTGACTAAAAAAATAAAAACACTGTAACAATAAAAACATATTTCAAGAAAAATATATAAAATATCAAAGAAAAGTTAGTACAAATAAAAAAAACCATCAAGTATTTATAGCTTACACATTTAAGGCACAACTACCATTTTTACAAAACTACCATTTCTGTCAGAAGCTTGCATTAGTCATCGCTTTAAGAACCTCTTAACATTTGTATTACAAGCATCTTTTTTAGGTTTTTTAACTGCAGCTGTTAAATTTAAAACAAGGTATTTAGATGTGATCCTTTTAATTACCACAAAATAATTGTCTATTAATTTACTTACTGTTGATTATGCAAGGAATTTGTTTTGACTACAAGGGAGTGTTGCTTCATCGAATATCTTTTAGCCTGCTGCTACAAAGACTAAGTGTTTGATTGGGACAGACAGTCTATCAATCGAAAATCAACGCCAACAACTGTCACCGACATTCTTCATCCCGTAGTGTTGCCCTTGGACCCAACAAACCTATTCGAACCAAAATTAAATTCTGTGCCAGCACATCAAGCAAGAATGACGCAAGAATTGTGTAAAAAAAATTTCCGGTATTTTGGTCGCCGCATTCGCCCGACTAAACCCATTCGTCTACGCCATCTGGGAGATTCTAGAGACAAAGGTTTGTTATAAACCACAAAAAAGTCGGTGGAATTGTTGGAGCGCGATTAGGTGAAAGCGTGGAGCAAAATCGACAAAAAATGATGCGCCCCGCAATTGATCAGTTTCCGCGGCGTCTCAGAGCTTGTATCAGAGCAAATGGAGGAATTTTTTGAAAATGAACTTTCGTAATTAAAATTGTGTATATTTTTTGATGTTCTTAGGTTATAATATTTTTTTTAACTAATACAATTGTGAAACAATTCTTTTATAAAAAGTTTCCAGAATTTTTCCCGCATTCTTTATTACAATAATATCATATTTATGTATTCATGTACATATATAATTATGTAGATACTTTATTATAATTATACGTATATCATTTACTTCTACTATAAAGTATGAATGACTTGAGATTAAATTACTTAAGTCATACTATTAGTATAAAATTAACAAGTCATAGGTTATACTTCGTTGAAATATAACATTTTTCTAAACGTTCTATGAAAATATTCATTATTAAATAGTACAACCAATGATAATATAATCTATATAATATTGTATAAGTTACGACAATTTATTCTAAAATATCGTAATATTTGATGAATAAGTAAGATTAGAAGATTTACAATATAAAGTATAAATGATTGGAGATCCTTCAAAAACATTTACTTTCTTAAAGTAAGTTTTTATTTTAACAATAATACTTTTAAAATAAAATATTGTGAAATTATGTAATATATTGTCGTAAGTTTTATATGTATATGTATATATAATACATACATATATATATATATATATATATATATATATATATATATATATATATATATATATATATATTTGTATATGTGAAATATTTATATATTATACTATTTTATATTATATATTTTATTATTTTATTTATAAAATGAATAATATTATATATAAAAATTACATAATTAAAATATAAATGATTTGGTACCTCAAAAAATATTTACTTAATTTTAAAGTATAATCCAATATATATGCCACTACAATTCGTTTACTATAAACGATTTCTTATCATCCGTTAACGAATTTCAATAAAAATTATAACAAATAGAAATCAATAAAAAGTAATAACGAAACTGTCATTTGTTAAAAACTTGAAGATTTTTATCTTTATTTAATTCCGTCTTACTAACTCTGCAAAATTTTATTTTAAAATTCTTTAAAATTAACGCATGCGCAAACTCAATTTTTTTTTAAATTACAATTATGGTTTACAACTATGGTTACAAGTCTGGATAGTAGTATATTTTGATAAACGGTAATTAATTTAGTACAAAGGTTTAAGTTTTGATTATTGTAGAAGATATATTTGGCATCGTATATGAAAAAATCTAGAGTAATCAACTTTGAACAACCCGTTGAAAAGTGCATTTTGGGTCACTGAACGATGATATGCTATTTGCAGATTACACATTCTTGTTATTGGTTTTGATTAAACTATTGCTTATAGACTGGTTTTAGAGTTATGATCACCTATACGATTGTTTATTGGTTTAAAATATGACTTTTATTTGATTGTTTGTTACAATAGACTGTTGTATTACAGGCTGTATGTGTTGCTTTGCGTATTTTAGGAGTTACATTTTGTGGCATTTATTCTTCAAATTAATTGCGTGTTTAACTGTCTGGTGGTACATTTATATCTGTGTGGAATAGCTGATTGGTGTGTATGTTTGTTTGTTTTTCGGTATTTCGTTTGCATTATTTATTGTTGTATATGATGCATATAATGATTATGATGAAAGTAGTTGTTTACAGATACACTGGTGTTTTGAATTGCTTGATGTTTGCGTGCAGAATTCTTCAATTAAGCTTACTGTCATCTGTGATCTTTGCAAGTGTTTATCATGCTTCTGGTTACTTTGCTACCAACAAATATTTGCTGCTTGTGTGCATCCCATTAAGAATTGAGCTACACGAAATGTCTGCAATTTTAGCAATTCTATTTGTGTCATATACCGGTCACAATTTGATATTCAAGATGCAGAAAACATTATTTGTATGGGCATAAAAGGCTTGGAATCATTGATGAAATGTTGCCTGTCATATGATGATTATGAATCGAATAATTATTTGTTATCTGGCCATCCAGTATTCAAACCCAGTGGGCACAGGACGTAAAAAAGACGTCTTTAAACGTCATTTGAACGTTTTGGATGTCTTTTGAAAAGACGTCTTGTTTAGGTCCTGTGCCCACTGAGAAGTACTGTCGCAAGAAGTACACAAACAGTTATAGCATTAGTCGAGCAACTAAAAGTATTAATGCCGAAAAAAGCGATAGTGCTAACACTTATAATCCATCCATCAAGCAACCACGCCCTACAATGAGATCTCATAATTGGGCGTGGTTGCTTGATGGATGGTCGGTGAGTATAGATGTTTATAAATATTTCGTATTACTATGGGTCAAAACAATAGGATTAGTTATATATAGTAAGAGATAATCTTTTTGTTTTTATCTCAATTAAAATATAAGTATTTCGTTATAAAAGGGTTGTGCGTAAAAAAATCTGTTCATTCCTTGATATAGATTACATCGATTATTTTAGAAAAATGCCATCAGCAAGAAAAGTCAATGCCAGAACATGCAATTCAGGAAAGCGAATTCTTGCATTTAACGAACGAGAACGAAAGAGAATGCGTACAAAACAAGAATACATTAAATCCTTGAGAGCAATATAACGCCATTATTGGACGTGGCTGTAATCAAGAAGAGGTCTATGAAATTGGAAAGTCGCTCTGGTTTGAAACCAAGGAACCCGAATTCGAAATATATGAAGACGTCTTTGTTGAAGAAGAAAATTCAGGTAACGAAACTAATAATTCTTGTAAAGAAGACTTTTTCTATTTTTCTATGTAATATCCCGATTATATGAGTCTGAATCTTTACATTTTTTAATTACTGCTAATATTTCATTCGTAAAACGCTTACCACGTCCATTTCAAATTCAGGTATCAAGACCAAATGTTAATAACTTAATGAGCCATGATTTCATTCTTTGTTTATCTTACATATGATAATAAAAACAAATAATAAAAAGTCACAAATGCATATCACCAGATCAAAATATACAAGTAAACTGAAATAATTTTGCTACCACAAATATTGAGTATTATACATTTTATGGTTTTATCAAATGTACCGCAACTTAATTATGCTATATTATAATCTAAAGAGTTGATGTTTGAAACAATAACTATATAAGTAAGAGAACGAAAGATGCACCGCACAAATTTGCTTAGAGATTTACAAAGTATTGGATCAGTACATGGTGAGGAGATTTTCTTAGAATTTCGTAATAAGTTATACACTTTCATCTTTTCTTAAAATATTTGTTATTATACAATTGTAAGGAAATTCGTATACTTAGTAAACAATTAGTAAATAAATATATGTTTATAATTAATAGCATATAATTTACTTATTTTATTAACTTCATATTGTTAACTTCTTATTGGGAGATTTCAAATAATAAATAAATTATTAGCAACAATGTATACAATCATTAGTCGGGTCTTGTTTAAAACTAAGAAGTTAAACACTAAAACTAAAATAATTTAAAAATTACAGTTGCTTTATCTGACAATAACCTGTTATTAACAAAGAGTGGTCTATCCTATGAACCTATCCTATGAAGCTTTATTACTATCTATGGCAAAGTATCTAGCCTTTTTTATTAAATAAAAACATCTATTATGGATGTAACTCTTTATTTTTTAATTAAATTTTATACGATATTTCTAATAAATATAGATCCCCTGGCTATTTAATATAAATTTAGCTCATATAGCATTTAAATGCTACATAAAATCACAATAAAGAGAGTTCAGATTCCGCGACACTACTATTTACAAACATCATTTTTCTTTTATGCATTTCACAACTAACTTCTTAGATGCTTTCTTGTCTAGCAACTTCGATTCATTCGGTAATTTATTGTATAATTTTATACCATTGCAAAGGATTGACTTTTGTTTACTTTTCTTGTTTTAAATTTTTAAGTGATACTTAACTGCATTTCTTGTGCAATAATTATTCATTTTACTGTTTATTTTACGAAATTCCTGGAAGGCATCCATTTTCTGGAATTGTATGTAATATGCTATATGTAATATATCTATGTACATTTTCTGTAATTAAATAGTATGTAATATGCTATATGTAATATATCTATATATATATATGTAATATATATAGTATGTAATATGGTATATGTAATATATCCATATCAAAACCGTTAAAATCTAAAATAGGTCAATGCAATAGTTCTAGTTCAATCTCGAAACTTACGTTTCTAAAAAGAAGTTCTGATGTAACCTCCGTCATCCTGATTCAGACCGCCGTCAGAAGGTGCACATTCTTGGCGTTGCCTCTTAAGGGCTTCTCTCATTTTTCTGTTAAACTCGTTGACCTCTACTTCTAAAGTATTTTTATTGTTTCATGTAAAATTCCCATGACAATTTTCACTTTGCTAATAAGATAATGTGAACGACAGTGTATGCAAACATCTAACTTATGTAAACTTCAAATAATGTAATATTAAAACTTGGGAGTGGGTAGAATGGTCCACCATTTTTACTTTTTTACTAAAAGTTACAAAATAACATAAGTAGCAACAACTCAGAGATGTTTGTTAAATTTCTTAAAAGAGTAACCATTTATTTTAAAGTATAGTCTATAAAAGTAATAAAAATTATCATACATATTAGGAAAAAAAAACAAAAAACACCACCTCAATGAAGGGGAAAATGAACCGACTCTAGGGGAGAAATGGACCACCTGTGGAAGGCATAAGAAGCTTTAAAGAAATTAATAATTAAATTTATAAATAATATTTTGTTTAAGATATATCAAATGACATATATCTTTCTGTTCCTATTTGTACCTTCTCAATTTACTGGTGGCGGCAAAATTGTTTTAATTTGTCCTAATCTGACTTTCCCAATGTCTTCTACTGTCGGCCAAAAAATTAGTCAACTATTTTCCCACTCTTTCGCAAAAAAAATTCACCATCCTCGTCTTCTTCTTTCATAACCTTACCAACTAAATATTTTGTTCTCTTTCCTACCTCAAACTCACACAAAACATAGTCGTTAACATTTAGACTTTCGACACCAACCATTTTGACATCAATACCTTCATCACTACTGTCACTACTGTCACTAATACTATCTGTCCTATCATCAGTCATCTCAGTATATTAAATATATTCTTTCTTACGTTGGATTTATCCCAGATTTAATGCACTGATTTAATTTTATTTCCTCCATCATTGGTGATGATGTCGTGATCATACAATTTCCACGTTTTTTCCCCTCTTGATTTGCTTGTGAAGAGCAGCTTTAGGATAGCCTACAGATATTTCAGGTGAAGCAATCATTTTTGGTGAAGTTGCAACCAAAGATTCTGTATGGACCAACACATTAATTGATGTGTCCCCTTATGAAGCTGCGTCGCACGATACTGTCAGGACTAACAAATTAATTGACATGTCCGCTTGTGGAGTTGTATCAGGAACAAAAGGAGTGTCAGTATTCGGTGATGGTGAGCTACAATGTGCCCTTGCTCTTGCGATGTCTGATAATTCTGTGTCTGCAACTATAGGCCTGTCTAATACGTCCGAAGGCAGAAATTCTTCACACACCACTAGTTTTAAATCAGAAAAATAATTTGTTTTGTAGAAGCCTTGAGAAAAGCTGTGCCTCCAAGCTCCGCCAGCTGATATATGGACAGAATTTGTCCAGCATGATTTATTTGTCAAGAGTCAGCAAGACTATTGAAGGCGACTTTCATTGGCCCAATTACAGCGCGGTCTAGTGGCTGTAATTTGGCTTGTATGAGGTGGTAGGGTAATAGTAAACATATTACTTTTAGCTAATTTTAGGGCAGCATATAAAAGATGACTGTCATGGTTGTCAAATATTATTATCATAGGGCAGTTTTTAGTTAGCCTATCATATTTAAAAAATAGTGTATAGCTTGAAGAAAACTGTCACTGGTCATCCAACCAAAAGATAGGCAAGTCCAAGAGAGCCGTCTAGTGATCCATTTAACATGAACTTTTCCAATTGCTTTCTTGGAAAAATAAAGACAGGTGATAAAGTGTTGCTGGGGCTAAAACAATGCAGCACATTGTCAGAAGCTTGCCACGTTCTCTGGAGCTAACTTGACATATTTGCTTACTTCCACGAGGTGCAATTACTGTTGGAACTTTTTGCACAGTCGTCACACCAGTTTCATCTAAATTAAAAATCTGCTCACCGCTAATGTTTAGTTTTTGAAAGCTTCTTCCAACAAAGTGAAAACGTGTTGACATTGAACTTGTGGAACGCTGTAGCCCGTGCCAGTGATGTGACTTCTGGCTGTCTTAGTAAAAGTTCTGGATGGCGTTTCTTAAATCCAAAAAGCCACTCTCTTCCGGCCATTGAATTGGTGATCCATGACGCGGGCGTTTCTGTCATTCACTATAGCCATTTCAAGGGCAAGAGTGCGACAACATTTTTTGTTGTTAGGCCATAAAATATATTTGAGCACCTGGCCAGGCATATTGCTAAACAATTTTCTTGCTCTGCAGTAAATATCAGGCTGCATTGATAGTTGGGACACAGGCTAGTTTGTTTACTTTTTACCTTTTTAATGTTGACAATCAGTGTTGATTGGGCAACGTTTAATTTTTTTGCCGCTTGTCGAACTGTCATGCCCTTCTTAACAGCAGTTACAGGATCTATCGTAACTGACTCTTGCACTTTGCTTTTGTCAGTTTTCCTTATGTAAACTCGAGGCATTATTACCTGAAAAAAGAGAAAAAATATTTGTCATTAATTATGTTTTGACTTAAAAATCTTGTCATTAGATCTAGAGCTAGATCTACTTAAATCAGATCCAGCATTAACAATTATCAGATTTATTACAGTAAAATTAAGACATACATGGTATCTAGATTCAAAATGCTGATTATAAGCATATTGTTCCTATTGAAATCTACTGCCATTCATGAATCAAATGAATGGGGAAAAACAGACTCTTGTTGACCATTTCTCCCAACTGGTACCTGAATTGGTTAAAACACTATAGAATTTTTATTTATTGGATTTGTAAGGCAAAAGTTATAAATTACTATAAAGAAATGTTGGTTTTACGATAATACAAACTTACCTTGAATTCTGATGTAGATTCAATGAAATATAGACGTAAATTGGTTAAGAAAATGCTTGTTTTGTGACTAAAAAATTTCGACTGATGCAAATAAAAAACTTGCATAAGAATTAAGGATAAGGATATGGTTTTTTAAAAACATTTCATGTTACTGAAGTTTTTTTATTCTCGTTTTAAACAAAATGGTCCACTAGTTTTAAAAATAGCAGGGGGTTTCCATATCTCCCCAGTTTCTATTTCTCCCTACTCTCCCCTATATAAACATGCATCAAGTTTTGCAGTTTGACTTTCACTTAAAAATTGCATTGCGTCAACCTCTTCTTCATTTTAACCTATAACATTTATTTCTGTTGAAATATCATATATAGTTTTAAAATTTCGCAAGTCAACGTGGCCGAGTGGTTAGCGCGCTGAGCTTCTGAACAGAAGTGCCTTGGTTCGAGTCCTACCACAGGTGACGTTTTTTTTTAATTTTTTTAGATTTTTCAAAATACAATATACCTAAGAAGTTTTGTAGAAATTGTATACAACCATATGTAACGATATTATACACTTTTGCAAACGAAATGATTTTTCTAAAAGCTAAAAGTTCTAAGAATTTGTTGCGTATATGTCACGATTGAAATGCTTATGTTATTTTAGCTTTACATTTCAAGTTTCTTTACAGCTAAGTTGAGTTCGTGCAAGAAAAATGAGTATATAACATGTTTATATATTGAACTATGAAGTTGTTTTGATTTGCGTTTTAAATAACAAAAATGAAAAAAAAAGCAAGCTTTAATAAATTACTTGCCAAGCGGCGACCTTAAATTTTTTAAATAGTGATGGGGCTCGTTGTCTTTAATAAGAACTTAATAGAAAATTCTTGTTTTATATTTAAATTAAATCTTTTTATCAAATATATTATTTTTAAAATAATTAAGGCTTACAACTATTTACTATTGATATAATAGGGAAGTTTAGAGTTTTACAGCTAGTTTACTACGCCCCCGTTAAAAATTCTAAACCAAGTGTACAACAACGCAGAATATAGATAACCATCAAAATAGTATCTCCATTATTTTTGCTTAATTCTTAGATCAGGGATCTTCCATAAATTACGCAACACTAAATTTCACTAACGAACAAATTTGAATGAATTTCGCTAATGAACAAATCAAAAAAAATTTCTCTCGCGTTTCTGTGTTCTCAGTTAGTCGTAAGTCAAATAAATAATCAAAATAGCTCATTAAGGTTAAAGAAAGTTGCAGTGAATTTGAATTATATATGATATATTTTGGATATATTTTGAGTAACTAATGAATTTTGTTATCCATTCGCAATAGAGAGTTATCTCAGGAAATAGCTTCCAAACGCTATATCAGCTATACCCTGAGATGACTCTCTGTTATGATTGGATAAAAAAAAGTGTTTTTGCAGCCCTCTACTTTGTTTTTAATTATCTATTTATTACTTTTTATAACTTTTTATATAAAAGTTTAGTTACAAAGTACTTTCCAACTCCAAAGAATCTTTGTGTCACTCATAAATATTTAAGGGTTTTAAATGGTCTATAAAAATAATATTACTAAACTGAATACACACTCATCGTACCTAGAATTATTTATTTTAAAAGATTTCTTTTTTAAATTTAATTTTTCTATTGATTATGACAATTATCTCAGCGGTTTAACTGTGTTTTTTGTTGTTTTTTGATTTATTATATTCAACTTGGTATTGTAAAAAATATTATATATATATAAATATAATAATATATGTATATTTATATATATATATATTTATACATATATATATATATATATATATATATATATATATATATATATATATATACACACACACACACAGTAGAGTCCCGTTAACTAGGGCTGTATAATTTGCACTTTTTCTAAGTTGGACAAATTTTCAATTCCCCTGGAATTCTCTATACATGCGAAATGCTTCGCTTAACTCGGACATTCGCTAAGCCGCACAAAATATATACCCGTTCAGAGTCCGTTAACGGGATTCTACTGCATATTTGTTTATTTGTTTATTATTATTTTTCATGCTATATTATACTTTAACTTTATGCTTGATAATATTTTATCCAAATTATTTTTAAAGTAAACTTTTATTTTTAAGTTTTTTTAAATTAGGTTCCTGTTTTAGTAAGAGAGCATTTACAGGATTAAAATGCAATTGTTATAAGGATAAGAAGACAACAATGATTGCAAAAAAAATGACTTATGAGAAAATTGTGATATTAAGTAACACAACAAACCCTTCAAGTCAGTATTATATAAGTGAAACATGATATGGAAATAGGCAACAATAATGAAAATAAGAAATTTCATGAGACTCAGAATATTACTTTAGAAACAAAATATTTCAAACATAATTAATAGTAAGCATTGTTAAGAAATGTTTTAGGTGAATGTCATTGCAGTAGAAAAAATACCAAAATACATAAACAAATAAATTGAATACAATAAGTATCTAAAACTCATTGTTTATAGGACAATAAAGGATGGACTTCACCTAATTTTACATCAGAAAGCAGACTTTTTTAGTTTAACACTCCATCTGGTTTGCACATAAATTGCCAAGTGATTATTAAAATGCTCCTAGACTTTTAATAAGACAATAAAGCTTTAAAATTATACAAATAATATGCAACAGACTGTTTTTTAAAAGCTTCAAGAAAATTTTATTGCTACCTTCAAGGAAACTTTCTCAACTTTGATGTTGCAGGATATGAGGAATCAAGTGCAAAAGTCACTATTTAAGCATTTTGAGCGTTTCATTGGAGTTTTGCTTTTCCGTTACTTA